>NC_031998.1:44220151-44282610 GCF_001879085.1 Nicotiana attenuata
CCCCCCCAATCCCCACCCACCCCCTGTCCCTCAGGGTGAAGAGTGTGTGAACTGCTACGGACTTTCTCCATTTATAATTTAGAAAGTTAAAGGTAAATCAATAGGTAACTAAAATATATAGAACCATGAAGCATCAAGGCCCATTAGCTCAGTTGGTTAGAGCGTCGTGCTAATAACGCGAAGGTCGCAGGTTCTAGACCTGCATGGGCCAGCAGATGTCTAAATTTTGCTTCTTTGTTCATGTGATGAGACGTATTTTGGCACCTGTTTTTATATATCTACCTTTATTTACTACAACAAGTAACAATAGCCGGCCAATAATTCTCCAATTCCATCTCTTTTAATAATACCTCCAAATCTGTGTGGTTTCTCATTGCATCTTATCTTCACTATTGTGTTTCATATCCGAGAATCGAAATTCTGGTACTGGCTTATAATATCTACTTTTTATTTGGTCTTTTATTTTATTTTTCTCTCTCTCTCAAGATATATATGGCATTTCATTTTATTTGCATAAGCTTGATCAGCTCACCTAGAGCTTAAAATTTTTTATAATAACCGCCACTAATTTATCCAAGATCAAGAGATCACAAATTTGCAATATTGAAGCTTTTTAGTAATTCTTTATTAAGACTATAAGCTGGAATCTTTCATAAGAAGATAACATCATTACGTATGTAATTTAAAGAAACGAGTTTTGTGATATTGTTGGAGCAAGAGACAAACATAAGAAAGATTAAGCCTCTGATATTGACAGTTTGACACTTATACCACTACATTATTTGACACTGTTTCGCTAAATTAGATCCACACGACTTGAGAAAAACATACTAAACATCAATATGAAACAAGTAGTACTAAAGTTTCATAATACAGCTACGCTCATGCCCACATTAACATATGAATTGAATTGTGACAATAAGTCGACACCGTCCACACAAAATTCTGTGTATGTGATAAGCCACTAGCAAGCTGGGCAAAAAGGCCAACTGTGGTGCTACCGAAGAACAAATGGCAAGCCAGCAACTCTAGGCAGAATCCATTTTGATCATTGAAGGTGAGAGGATGTAGAAGAGGCGCAAAGGAGATAGTTAGGAGAATTCCGTATAAATGAAAATTTTGCTATTTCTATTATTCTCTATATTTTATTTTATATGTGTATAGGCCAAAAAATATCTTTGATATAGCCAAGCCACGTCAGCACCGTGATAGCCTTCGTCGGCCGTCACGTGCTATCAGTAAGGTCTCCACAAAGATTTGCCCCAGGTCGAAGTAGCCTCGAAGCGATGAAGGGTGTGATCGAAGAGTCAGCAAAGATCAAGGTCGTGAAGTCATCGTAGTTCAAGGTCGAGGTCGAGCATCTTAGACAGAGTTGTAACGGCTAGCTTTAAGATAGGATACAAAAGACAATATTCTGGTGAATATTCTCTGCACATGTACTATTAAGGTTTCTATAAACATGTTCCCTATAAATAGAAAGAGGCACAATGATAGGGGACATAAGATATTCATTTGTAAAAAACACATTGACTTTATAGAGAGGATCTGGTCCTATTGCAAGCATACAAAAACAACCATTTTACTAAGATTCTTATCTAGCATTTCCACTAGATCCAAGAACAACCTAAGTGTTCAAAGGCTTATCAATTATTCATCATTGTCAGAGAGAATATCCGTTGATCTCATCACTTTTCGGGTGACTCACACGTTTTATTTACTTAAATGCCACTTATTGCTATTTATTAATATTTAATATCATATTACATCTTTTGGATCATTAAATACTGTTATTATTGCTTATATTCATTGCCATCCGGACAAATATACAAGTTATTAGTCACAACACCGATGGATTTATCTTTAGGATATTATTATTAGCTAAGATTAACTCTTCTTAATTAAATCTAATCGGTTGAACCAAGATCTATATTTTTGGTCAAACAGTTTGGCGTCGTGTGTGGGGATTTCTTAGTTAAATTTTTAGTTTCCTTTAGATCTACAGCTAACGCGAGTCACCAACCTCAAGATCTTTCTCTTTCTTTGCACGTACAAAAACCTATATGGCAGGTAGCCAAGAATAGATGACTAAAGTAACAGGTGATTTCCCTAGCAACATCATGAACGCTACCAATGAGAGCCGTGAAACATTAGGCGAGGACGTGACGCGCACTGCCTCCCCTAGGTGCGAGAGGTCGCCTCCCCCCATTGTAGCATAACAAAACCAAACGGAAAAGGGGCCTCCACGTCCACAGAAGAAGAGACGCCACCGGCCGTCAAAAAGCTCCTCAAAGCATGTCTAACCGATACGCTAGTCAGAATGCTCAACAAGCCCACTCCATGCACGACTATAGAGACTACAAGAACCTACACAGTGCAACGAGTAGACGAACAGGGCGACCAACCAAACCCTCCAACACCAGGTATAACTCACAACGTCACTAACAATGCAGGTGACAACGCCCTCGCCGTTGTTCTAAAGAGGATGGAAGAAATGCAGAATGAAAATAAATCACTTAGATATCAAATGAAAGAACACCAAGAACGAGTAGACAAGATACCGGGCGCCCCTAAGAAATTGCCAAAGAGGGACACCAGCAGGTTCGTAGAGCAGTCGTACAAAGAAGAAGAAGCCCCACATGCCATACCAAAGACCTTAAAAATGTCGCCGCATCTCAGGATATACAACGAAACGACTGATCCCGAAGATCAAGTGACTTATTATGTCACCGCCGTGAAAGGCAACGACCTCACCAATGAACAAGTGTCCTCTATTTTGCTGAATAAATTTGGCGAAACTCTTATTGGAGAGGTATTAACATGATACTCACAGCTACCAGCCCGTTCCATAGAAACCTTTGAGGAAATGGCCAAGAAGTTTGTAACGGTGCATGCTGGAGCCAGGAAAGCTGAAACAAAAGTAAAAGACATATTCACCATCAAGCAGTCCTTAGGAAAAGGACTGAGGGACTTCCTCGCCCGATTTAACAAGTAAGGATGACCTTACCAAACGTGTCCGAGGGTATGGCGGTCGCGACTTTTCAAAATGGGTTGAGCAGAGATGGTTCGAGAGCGACTAGAAAATTGCCGAGCCGAATGATAAAATATCCTCCAACCACTTTGGATGAAATCCACAATGCTTACTGCGTCGAAGTTCGAGCAGATGAGGACGTCCTCAATGGACCTACTCATCGGCTCATCTCAATACAGGACGAGTCCAGGAAATAACGAAGAGACAACATCGGGAGGGATCACCTGGTCTCACGACCCAACAGGAAACAACACCAGCCATACGTTAAGGCCCCTGCTCCACCTTCTCTCTGCTATGAAGAAGGCCCATCCAGACCGAGAACGGGGACTCATCTTAACAAGAGATGTATGCCCCCTTAGTATATGCTCACAATTTTTGTGTATCACCTATAGAAATAGTCTATGCCCTGGAGAAACTCGGGACGAAGGTGAAATGGCCGCCAAAGATGAGGTCCGATCCGAGCACTAGAAAATCCGACGCCCTTCGCGAGTTCCACCAGGAGCGCGGATACAAAATAGAAGATTGCATCAGCCTCGGGCAAGAAGTTGTAGACATGTTGCAGCAAGGACACCTCAAAGAGCTGCTGAGCGACAAGGGGAGAAATAACTTCGCCCGAGGCGTGCAAGGACCGCCAAAGCCACCATCACTAGCTCGTACTATCAACATGATCATCGGCGGCAGCGACGACGCCTCCATTAACGACGTTAAATTTACCACCACTCACAAACTCAAACAATCTATTACCCACGAACGGTATGACGGACTCGAAGAAAGTATCATCTTCGACGAGTCAGATGTCGACGGTTTGACTTTCCCTCAAAATGATGCTCTCGTCATTACTTTGCGCAACTTAGATACTGATGTTAAACGTATCATGGTAGACGATGGAAGAGGAGCATACATTATCCATCCTCGAGTCCTCACCCATATGAGACTCGAGGACAAGAAAGTGCCACGCTGCATCACACTAACCAGGTTTAATAATGTAGTTGAACGAACCTCGAGAGAAATTACACTCCCTGTCTTGGCCGGCGGCGTGACGCTGGAGACGACATTCCACATCATGAACCAGGCTACTGCATACAATGCCATAGTAGGACGACCATGGATACATCCAATGAGAGCCATCCCTTCCAGCCTATACCAAGTAATCAAATTCCCAACACCTTGGGGGATATTCATCATACGGGGAGAACAACGCACATCCCGGGAGTGCTACCGCATCGCCTAAGACAGCACGACAACCCAACAAAAAAAATAAGAAAAAAGAGGCATTGCAATCAAAGGGCCGAGGTCGATACAAGAAGAGACCAGGGACGTCATCATGGATTCCGACGGTCGAATCCAGGGACTCGACTATAGAGGACCTCGCCCCCGTTCAATTAGACCCCAACGACCGCAGTAAAAAGGCCTACATCGGCTACAAGCTCCGAGAACCAGGTAAATTTAGTCATTCTTAATAACTAGTGCAGATTTGTTTGCCTTCAGCCATGCAGATATGCCGGGCATCCCCAAGGAGATCGTCACACATAAATTAAACGTCGACCCGTTCTACCCCCCGTCAAGGCATGTCAGACATAACTTCAATCCCGCCATCTACGATGCCGTCCTCGAGGAGGTAGAGAAACTATTAGAAAATGGCTCCATGAGGGAGTTGAAATACCCCAAATGGATCGCCAACATAGTGATGGTCAAAAAGAAAAATAGGAAATGGCATGTGCGTAGACTTCACGGACTTGAGCAAAGCATCCCCAAAGGATTTGTTCCCGTTACCACATATCGACCAACTCATCGATGCAATGGTCGGGCACGAGTTGCTGAGTTATATGGATGCGTACTAAGGCTATAGCGATACTTATGGAAGAAGAGGACTAGGAGAAAACCACATTCATCACCTACCGAGGAACATATTGTTATAGCGTCATACCATTTGGGCTGAAAAATGCAAGTGCTATATATCAAAGATTTGTCACAGAAATGTTTAAATATTAGCTTGGCAAGACCACGGAAGTATATATCGTCGACATGATGGTCAAATCCGTATAGGCAGAGGACAATATCGACCAATTGAAGGAAGCATTCGACATACTAAGACGGTACGAAATGAAACTAAACCTGGAGAAATGCGCATTTGGCGTAGCCTCTGGGAAGTTCTTGGGCTTCTTAGTGTCACAACGGGGGATTGAGGTCAAACCAGACCAAATCAAAGTTATCAAAGGGATACCAGAGCTCCTGACTACCAAGAAGCAAATCCAAAGGTTGAATGGTCGAATCGCGACATTATCTAGATTCATCTCGCGGTCGTTTGAAAAATATCACAAATTTTTTGGCGTACTCAAAAAGGACAACTGACTCGAGTGGACACCCGAGTGCGTACAAGATCTGCAAGAACTGAAGGCGTATCTTTCATCACCACCTCTGCTCTCAAAGCCCAAACCCGGGGAACATCTCCTCGTCTACTTGGCCGTCTCCGAAGTAGTAGTAAGTGAAGTCCTGATTCGAGAAACCAAAGGTACGTAGTCTCCCATTTATTACATTAGCAAGACACTCATCGACGCTGAGACGAGGTACCCGCACCTCGAGAAACTGGCCTTGACACTAGTCATAGCTTCACGAAAGCTTAGACCCTATTTCTAGTGCCACCATATCTCGGTTGTTACCACCTTTCCCCTAAGAGGCATTTTACATAAACCCGAGCTATCGAAAAGGCTGGCCAAGTGGGCCATCAAGATAAGCGAGCATGATATCACGTATCAGCTGCGAACAACGATAAAGTCACAAGTGCTCGCTGACTTCGTCGTAGACTTCAGTGCAAAAATAATGCATGAAGTCGAGAAGGAAGCCGTCCAAGCTTCTCTCCAAACACAAAACCTCTGGGTCCTATACACCGACGGTGCATCCATTGCCTCCGGATCCGGACTGGACTCGTACTCGAGGTCCCTATCGGCGAAGTAATTCGCCAGTCCATAAGATGCCCAGATATGACTTACAAGGAGGCCGAGTATGAGCCCGTAACTACAGGATTAAGGCTAGCACTCAAGTATGGGGCAAAGCGAATGAAACTCTGCTGTGATTAGTCAACCAAGTCATAGGGACTTTCCAAATCAAAGAACAAAGGTTGCAAAAATATTAGACCAAGATTTGTAAGTTGTTGCCCGAGTTCGACGAGTGACAGCTCGACCAGATCTCGCGTGCGTAGAATGCTGAAGCAGACAGCCTCGCCAAATTGAACGCAGCTACCAAAAACATCACGACCGGGGATAAAAGTATAGTCCACCTCCTTAACTCATCGCTAGACCACATCGAGGTAAGATCTGTAAGCTTAACTTGGGATTGGCGCAATCGTATTTTTTCCTATTTGCAGGTCGGCGCACTCCTAAACGACAAAAAGGAAGCCAAGAAACTAAGAATACAAGCAGCCTGATACAATCTCCTCTATAGCGACCTATATAAGAAGACATACGGTGGCCCTCTGGCAAAATGTTTGGGCCCAAACCAAATCCAGCACGTTCTTGAAGACGTCCATGAAGGCTATTGCGGTGCTCACTCCGGCAATCGAGCACTCGTCAGGTGCCTCATACGGGCAGGATACTATTGGCCCTCCATAAAAAAATATGCCTTAGAATTTGTGAAGATATGCGAACAATGTCAAAAATACACCCCAATAATTCACCAAGCAGCTGAACATCTCCACTCAGTCACCTCTCCGTGGCCGTTTATCAAGTGAGGAATGGACATTGTAAGCCCCTTCCCAGCAGGGCGAGGTAATATACAATTCCTTTTGGTTTTAACTGATTATTTCTCTAAATGGGTGGAAGCAGGAGCGTTCACCCAAATACGCGAACAAGAGGTAATCACCTTTATATGGAGAAACATCATCTGCTGATCGGCCTACCTAAGGAGATCATCTGCGACAATGAACCCCAGTTCATGGGAAAGAAAATTGCTGAATTCTTCGAGAAATGGCATATTAAGAGTAGAGGCTGATGTAGTGAACAACTAACGGGTTCAACTAAACCCATAACTTTCGACGCGGTGTATAATTTTATATGTAAAAATTCATTAAAATTGCAAAAATAGTGGATATGAACCCATAACTTTAAAAATATAATGGGTTCGATGCTAAACACCTTAAAAGCTGAACCCATAGGATTTAAATCTAGGGTCCGCCTCTGATTAAGAGGATACTTTCAACCCCGTATCACCCGGCGGGTAATAGACAGGCAGAATCCTCCAACAAGTCCATATTAAACATCATGAAGAAAAAGCTCGAAGACGATTGTAGCCAGAGATACTCCCAGAAGTATTATGGGCGGACAAAACTACCCCGAAGAGGAGCACAGGAGAGACACCCTACTCTTTGGTCTATGTGACCGAAGTATTCATACCAATTGAAGTTGGAGAACCCAGCCTAAGGTACTCCCACAAAAGTGGTACTAGTAATTATGAGAATAGAAGGCAGGAACTCGATGAAATCGACGAACGAAGAGATATGGCGTACATAAGGATGGTCGCCCAGAATCAACAAGCAGAACGTTATTACAACAAGAAAGTAGAGGTCCGACCACTCAAAGTTGGGGACTAAGTACTCAAAGCAAAAACTCAAGCGAGCAAAAGACCCACGAGAAGGCAAACTGGGACGGCCCATACAAAATTACAGCCAAAGCAAATAAGGGTTCGTTCCAATTAGAGACAATGGAAGGAAATAACTAACCGAACAATTGGAACATCAGCCACCTCAAATACTTCAACTTCTAAAACGAAGAAGTGTCCCCAAGTCGTATTTTTTTTTCCTCACTTGAGTTTTGTCCCGTTAGGGTTTTCTCGAGGAGGTTTTTAACGAGATGATAAAGGGGACACTTTGAGTCGAAGTGTGCGACGGAGAGACTGTTTGTATCTTTTATTGCCTTACTCCTCAATACTCTCAAAGTCAAACAATGAAGGGACTAGATAGACTGGGAATGGGGCTGGAACGCCGTCCAACGCCAAAAATCTGTAACTTTCTCCAATCATGTGACCAAAGCAACAACGTCAAAGTAATAAGAAACTTACATTTATCACAACACCTTTTGTGTTAAGGTTAAGTTCGATCCAACTCGAACAACACCTATCGGCCCTCGGTCGCATTTTAATAAAAGGTTAAGTTCGACCCACCTCGAACAACACCTTTCGGCCCTCGACCGTATTTTAATAAAAGGTTAAGTTCGAACAAAACCTATCAGCCACCCAGTCGCGATTTAATAAAAGGTTAAGTTTGATCAAGTTCGAACAACACCTATCGGCCCTCGGCCGCGATTTAATAAAAGGTTAAGTTCGACCTAGCTCAAACAACACTTTTCAACCCTCGGCCGTATTTTAATAAAAGGTTAAGTTCGACCAAGTTCGAACAACACCTTCCGCCCCTCGGCCGCATTTTAATTAAAGGTTAAGTTCGACCCAGCTCGAACAACACCTTTCGGCCCTCGGTCGTATGTTAATAAAAGGTTAAGCTCGACCGCGTTCTTGTAACACCTACCAGCCCTCGACCACTACTTGGCAAAAGACCAAAATCAACCAAGTTCAAACAACACATATCAACCAAATCTAAATAAAGAGGCACACCGACCTATATAAATAAACGGGCGGATACGACCCATAAATATTCGTCAACAAGGCTACGACCAACTAGAAGACAACGACAATAGAAAGAGCAGAAATCATAACATGCAAACAACAAAAGCAAAGTACACAAATGCGGAAACAAGTAACAGGTATGGAAGAAGGCGCAAAAAACAACTTAAACATTCATATACAAATAAAGAAGTTCATTACAAGGGCTCTTAAAGACGCCAGCAAAAAAACCACAAAAAGGGTTTAAGAGAAATAATACCGGCCCTCGCCATCATTGCCATCTGCGACCTTACCACCTCGGCCCACGACATCCTCGCCACCTTCGCCCTGAAGATAAACGGTATCATGCCAGGCGTCCTCCTCAAGCCGGTTTACACTCTCTTCCCCATCCTCCTCGTCAGGTTGAGGCGTAGCGGGATCATATCCACAAGCAACTCGAGCTTCACGAGCCTTAACTCAGGCATCCATAAGGGCAGCCTCAGGAACGAAGCCTGCTGCATGCAAGTCCCGAAACATATCTAACCGGGCCTCGGCATGGATCCATCTTCGTATAACTCCCGAAGCACACTGGAAAATCGGAAGTGTTGGAAGAGGATGGCCGTGCAAGTAGTTGAGCCTTCTCGGCCTCTAGAGCGATCACTCGAACATGAAGGATGGAGTTGTCTTTCTCCAGCTCCCTAATCCTCTCCTCGAGCCTGTATTCCTTAGCTCTCGCTGTCGATTGATCATTTTCTTGCTCGGCTCGAAGAGTCTTATTCGCCAACTCGAACATCTCCGCCTTTCTTCGAGCATCCAAACGAGAGGACTTCACCTTCTCAAGTTCCTCCTGTTTCTTGGCAATCTCGCTGCTAAGCGCCTCCAACTGAAACCGACACTCTTCAAGTTGCCCTCGCAATTCAACCACTTGAGCTTGAAGATCACTACACTGGGCCTCTACGCCTCTTCTAACCTCGAGCTCCTCTTCCTTACATCTCAAAGTCCCCTCAAGTACGTTGCACTTCTCTATGGCCTGCACCAGCTCCTCATCCCTCTTCTTCAGATCTTCCCTCAGGGCCCGCATATCGCCGCCCTCACAAAATTGATTGCGGAGATCCCGATACTTGCCGCGGTACTCGAGGTATTTATCTTTTAGCTTCACGAAGATCTCTTTACGCCTTTTATCTCTCCGGACGCTCTCAATTTCTAAAATCATAGTCTACAAGCCCAATAAGAAGAGAAAAATGTTAGAACTTTGAACACTCTAAAAAATAGGAAAAAGCTCGTATAACAAACACTTATCCTAAGGGCTAGGCCAGCAATGCTCCTCGACAAGGTACCATCATTTATCTCCTTAAGGGTCTAACACTCAACTTCGGTATAGAGAGGACTGAGGGCAGGGACCACCTCCTTAGTGTCCACCAACAAGTCACGATCCATAGGGATCGTGATAGTCCTCGAACCCTTTCTAACCTTATCTCGAGCTGGGCAACCCCCTCTTCAATCATTCTCAGGTTGTCCTCATCGACATCAGAACCTGACTCGTCGCCCTCCTCAGTAATACCTTTACCCCTATCATCGGCAGGCAAAGAAGTATCCGCGGTTGTTCGAGAGGTTGAAGCCTCCTCTTGCTGCGAAAGGTCAAGGACGCCAGCAGCTGCCCATTCGATCTTTGTCCCCCCCGGAATGAAGAGACACGCCTACATCAGCTTCCACCAGCCTCGGAACCTCGAGACTTGGTTCAACATCATCGCTCACAAGAATCATCACTGTCTCACTCAACGAAAAGTCCCCTTCTACCGCATCCACGGCCAGAGTGACCCCGTCACCCATATCTACAGACCTTCTCTTTCGGGGTTGAAAATCTCTATCACTGGGAAAATTCTCATCGTCCTCGTCAATGAGTGAATATAGAGGAGGGGCAGAATTCTAAACAGCCGGAGCACAAATAGAGGCGAAAGTGGCGACTGATGGAATTGGAACAAATTTAGGAGCAACCGTGCTGAGTCAGAGGCGGAGACTGAAGACGTAGTGGCCCTCCTCTTCTGGAACGAGGGCGTGGGAGCTCTTGACCTCCTCGTGGACCCCCTGGACGAAGCTAAAGAAAAACGATAAAAGAATAAATCAGCAAAGGTAACAAACATAGGCAAAGAAATCATAGCGTCAACGACAGGGAATAGGTTACCTGCCGAGGGAAGAGATAGCCTGAATCTATGAGAAAAACTCGACCAATCACATATCCCGCCGTATGAGGAAGAATCTATCTAACCCAATCGGCAATATGGGTCACCATCTGAAAAGGTCGAGCAGTAGCTGCAAAAAGGAAAACCGATTAACCGACCCAGAGTAAGGAAAACATTGAAAACAAAAACATATATATATATATATATATCGATATGAGCACTTACGAGTAGGGTTCCAAGCCTCAGGGAAGCCTGCGACGGCGGACAGTACAGCCTCGGTCCTGACAAAGAAATAGTCAAGCCAGAAATACCGACTAGCCTTGTCATCCATCCTGATCACCAAACATCCCCCCTACCCCCCCCCCCCCGCGCGATGGCAAAGATTCAACAATATCTCTCGATAGAAATAGGGGTGAAGAGATGGATCAGGTGGCGCACTGATATGTCAACATCGGCCAATTCGGTGAATTTCATCAATATCATGACCACCTTGAAGATATAAGGGGCGAGCTGCACCGGGCATACATTGTAGTAGCGACATAACTCTTCTATTAACAACAATAAAGGGAACGTATATCCGATTAAGAAGGGATATGCGTAAAGGGCGCAGAAGCCAGGACGATGAACCCGTACCTCGTCGTCGCCTGCAGGGACCAAGTCCACGTGATCAGGTAGGCTGAGCCTAGCCTTGAATTCGGTTAACCGCTCAACCATCATCGTAGATTTAAACCTCTCTGTCACCACTTCCAGGCCCTTGTGGAAGTCGGGTTTAGCATCAACATATCGAGGTACGATCTCCTCTACAATAGGTAGGCTTTCCTCATCAACGACAAATCTGCCGTCTTCCCCATGGTCAGGAAAAATAACATCTAGAGGGATGGTATGATCTTCCATGTGGATGTCTGATGGGAGGTCCGACATTGTTATGGAAAGAGATAGAGAATCAAAGAAAACATAGATAGGTAAAAGGGTTTTGCGAAGAAGAAAAAGAAGCTCTACTTATGAAGTAGAAGGAGTGTGGGAAAGTTTCAAAATCAACGAATCACCCCCTATTTATAAGACTTGGGGGAACCAAAATCGAAACGACATGCCATGATTAGCACGGAGATCGAAATGATAGAACCAATCAAGGGTTGCACGTGAATCGATGCAACACAACGGGAAAATGCATCATTATGACGTATGACATCACTCTTTCTCCTGGACTAGATGGCTCCAAAAGACTTCCCGGGAAATTCAAAGAATTCAAAATGTGCGGCCCTCAAAGAGACATGTTGCCTGATCGTTACGACGACCACGATCTGTATAGCCAGCTCGGTAAGCTTGACCACAAACGACATTATCCACTCATCGACCTCGCCCGTAAGGACGACCTCAATAAGTGAAGAGACTAACTGTATAGGCCAAAAAAATCTTTGATATAGGCAAGCCACATCAGCACCATGATAGCCTTCGTCGGCCGCCACGTGCTACCAGTAAGGTCTTCACAAAGATCTGCCCCATGTCGAAGTAGCCTCGAAGCGATGAAGAGTCATCGTAGTTCAAGGTCGAGGTCGAGCATCTTAGACAGAGTTATAACGGCTAGCTGTAAGATAGGACACAAAAGAGAATATTCTAGTAGACATTCTCTGCGCATGTACTATTAGAGTTTAGAGGAACATGTTCCCTATAAATAGGAAGAGACACAATAATATGGGACATGGGATATTCATTTGTAAAAAACACGTTGACTTTATAGAGAGGATCTGGTCCTATTGCAAGCATACAAAAACAACCTTCTTACTAGGATTCTTGTCTAGCGTTTTCACTGGATCCAAGAACAACCTAAGTGTTCAAAGGCTTATCAATCATTCATTATTGTCAGAGAGAATATCCACTGATCTCATCCCTTTTTCGGGTGACTCACACATTTTATTTACTTAAATACCACTTATTGCTATTTATTACTATTTAGGCCTCATTTGTTTGCACTTAATGGAGGTCTGAATCTTAATCATTCAGATCTCAGACATTAAGTGCGTTTATTTTTAAAGTCTGAATCTTAATTATTCAGATCTTAGTCATTAAGTGTGTTTATTTTTTTTACTTCACAACCACTTAACGGGTCTGAATAGGTCTGTAAGGTTAAGATCTATAACAGAGACTTAATTTCATTAAGATGCTATCACATATTCATTATTAAATGCCGCCACCGCCTATCATTATCAACTTCCACCATGATGACACCACCACCATACTCAATCACCACCACCATGCCACCATCATCCTCAATCATAGCCGCCACCATCATCGACCATCACCATCCACTATCCCCACCACTCCGACCACCATCATTCCCCACAAGCAACACTCATCCACCTCAACTACCACGACTACCCCATCACCATCAACAACCACAGACGACACTGCCCATCATTATAACCTACCACCACCCACCCACCACCTTCCTCAGTCACAACTACTACCACCACCCACCATTATTAACTATCACTAACCACCACCTCCATCCTCAATCATAATCGCCACCACTACCAATCACTACTAGCTACTAGCATGAACCACCATCATTAACCAAAATTACCACCAACTAACGCCTCTAGTTGACATTCACTCGTTAGCCATCACCACCAACAACTATCATATTTTAAAAAACTATATATTTTATTGATAGAATATTAGATTAGTTATTTTATTTGAATTTTATATTTATTAATTTTCAAATAAAGATAAATTTTATACATTAGATGTTAAAAATCAAATAGTCTTAATTATTTCTATTCAGATCTTAATACACATCTTAATATATTTAGATGTGTATTCAGATTCAGATGTCTTAATCTTAATACACATCTTGATATTCAGATGTTGTATTCAGATTCAGACGTCTTAATCTTAAAAAAAAATAAAATTAAATGAGGCCTTAATGCCATGTTCCATCTTTTTGGATTATCGAATACTGTTATTAGTGCTTATATTCATTGTCATCCGGATAAATATACAAGTTATTTGACACAACACCGATGGCTTTATCTTTAAGATATTATTATTAGCTGAGATTAACTCTTCTTTATTTAAATCTAATTGGTTGAACCAATATGTATATTTTTGGTCAAACAATATGATCACTATTACTTGCTTGGAGACCACAATTTTTTTAAATACTTTAAATTATTTTATTGTGATTTATAACATTCTTTTATATAAAATTATATTATGAAATATACTTTAAAAGTTTCAAAGAATATATGTTCGAATTTAACTAATAATTAAATAATTTGACTCTACTAATCGCTACATAACAAGAAACGCGGGGAGTATTTTTCTTTCTTGGTACAAATGCATCATCAACAACAACAACAATAATAATATACTTAGTGTGTTCCTACAGTGCCAGGTATAAGTAAAGTAATGTGTACGCTGACTTTGCCCCTATCCAATGGCGAATCCAGGAATTTAGGTTCGTGGGTGCTTAACTTTTTTGACATAACTTTATTACCAATCACATTGTATAAGTGCAAAACTATTTGAACACGATGATGAAAAAAGTTAACTAAAAAACTCATACTATTAATATTATGGGGGCTTAAAATTAAAGTGTGATGGATAACGCAACTGGCGATAAAAAGGGTTGATGGGTTTGTCCCTCCGGGAGGAATTGATCGTCTTCAGGAGGGTCAAACTCTGGAGTTTTTTTTCTTTATAGTGAATTAGATTTTGTAAAAAATAAAAAAGATAAAACAAAGTCAGCAAAAAGAATTTTAAAAAAGTAGTATTGGGTAAAAAAAAAATGGCTAGTGAAAACCGTAAAGAACGAAAAAGAGAAAGTAACTTGAAAATATAAGAGCATAAGAAATAATAATTTGCCAATGTAAAGAGGCATGTTGGGTGTAGGATTCGAACTCTCGCTCCCTAATCTTCTATAAACCTCCGGCGCCCTTCCTTAACCAAAGTATCCATCACATTTTCTGAAGGTGGTTGCTGGTATTTTATATTCGGTTCCTTTGATTTTCTATGCAACTATATATACTTTGAGTCGAGATCACTGGGTGCTCGAGCATCCAAATTTTAATGTGTAGATCGGCCCCTATCCCTACCTCGTGGAAATAGGGAGGCTGTTTCGATAAACTCTTTTCGTACAAATGCAAGAAAATAAATAAAGGAAATTGAAGAAGCAACACATACCACAGGCCTCCAATTGGTTGGAATCCTCAAAGAATATGCTGAGCTTTAACATGCATGCTAAGAATATCGGGTCCACTTAAGCCACTAAAATGACGCCACATCAGATGAGTCAATTATCAACAAAAAATAAAATAAAAAAATTTGAGCTCTTTGATTGGCGTGTTACGTGATCCACGGATCCACCCACCCCACCCACCCACTAGGCACCACTCCCTCCATATTTACACGGCGACGCGAATTTTTTTGCATTTTAGACGGGTCCCGTCATAAACAACGAATTTTCTCCTGAAAACAAAAAAAATCTCCATCTTCGTTCTCCCAAGGTACGCTTCTACGTTCTTCTCTTTCTTCTGTTTTCTTCTTAGGTTTAATCTTCGTTATTTTGTTAGCAATTGAAATTTTTCGGCAAAAAAGAGAGAAAATATTGAACGCATTTTTTAATTGAAATTCTGTCAGGTATAGATCTAGAATTTTAAAAAAATCACCTTTTATGAATTTATGTATTCATATGTACAGGTTCTACCCTAATTCTTCTTATTTTGATGTGTTTGGTTCAGATCTCAGATTTTCACTTTTTTTGTCTTTCTGAAAATAAAATAATTCGGCAAGTTCTCGTTGTTTCATGTTTTGTGTTCTCTAGACCAGTGATAAAAGTTTTTGTTGCATATTTTGTTATAATTCTGTTGATTTATAGGCACTATATTTGATGTTTGGCTGAAATTTCGTAGTTTTGGTACCTTAATAAGTTTTAGTTATGATGCTTTAATAATTTCTTTTATTGTTTTTGTACAATTTAGTCTGCAAATAGTTGGAACTGGTCTTAAATTCTCTGAACTCATTAGATCTGAATGTTCTGATTTGTAATATCGTAGTCTTAGTTGTTAGATTTTTTGTTATCTCTGCTAAGAAAAGGGACATTGGGCCTAGTCAACCCTAAGAGCTGGCTCGTGAGGTGAAGGTTGCCAAGACCATGTAAGGAGACAACCAGTGTGGGACATTCTAACAATCTCCGTATTTTGTTCCTCCTTCTTGTGGATAAAAGAAAAGGAATGCAGAAGAAAGAGCGACCTAAATTTGGTATAGGACTAGACATGTTTTGAAACGAAAGGAAAGTAATTTAATACGAGTAACATTTTGTCGTTGACTCAATATGCTATTGAGCAGATTTTCCTAACGTGTAGTAGAATGATGTTTAGTTTCCTTATTGTCAATTAGGACTTGCCTTTTAGGACTAGAGAAAGTATTAATAATAAGTGGTAGGTGGTTTCTTCTGTTAAATCCTGATGTTTGAGTGTGTATATATAAGCTAGATGTGCCTAATAATGCAGGAGATTTGAGAGAGATAGAGAGAAATTTTGTGCAATATATATAGAGATTGAGAAGTACACTAGATAGTGCAGTATATTTCGTCTGATGATTATGTTTTTGTGTGATAATATTAGAGAATCACACTGGATAATGAAGTATATTTCATCTGCTGATTATGTTCTTGTGGTAATACTACAGAAGTTAACGGGATAGTGCATTTTTTTATAAGGCAGATAGTGCAGCATATGCCCATAATTCATCTGCATTATATTACTTCCTCCCTCCCTGTGTGTGTGTGTGTGGATAAATCTGTCAAGTAAGTTCTTTTTCTTCATTTTTCTTGAATGATGAGATGAACATCTCTTCAAAGTGCTGCATTGAATTTCTATATACTGCATTGAATTCTATAGTT
Organism: Nicotiana attenuata; assembly: GCF_001879085.1. Taxonomy (NCBI): domain Eukaryota; kingdom Viridiplantae; phylum Streptophyta; class Magnoliopsida; order Solanales; family Solanaceae; genus Nicotiana; species Nicotiana attenuata. Next base: position 44,236,851 of record NC_031998.1, read on the forward strand.
CGCCGAGTTTGCATCCTTTGCAGGTTTTTTCTTCCAGTAATTTCTATTTTCTAAAGTATTAACAGGACTTGCATTCGACTGCTACATCTTCCTAACTTGCTGCTCACTCTCTCTGTTTTGACGTGTACGACAGATTTGACTTCAGAATCTTCATGAATACTAGAACTACTGTGGTATCTGCAGTTTCCTGTAAATCGGGAAACAAGAACGGATTTTTCTGCTGGATTTTGTTGTGCTTGCTTTCTAAGTTCTTTAAAACTGCTACGCTGAACGTGGACTTCACTTCAATTGCGGCTATTTATAGGATTTTGTTGGTAGTTCACTCCTTTGAAGCATTTGGAAAGGCTTGCCTGCTATAGTATTAATATTTGGCCATCTACATCCCTCAAAGAGTAACCGGAAACATGGTCTCTTCTCAGCTCTTTGCTCCGACAAAAACTAACTTGCAGAAGTCCTTGCACCGGCAGTTGCTTTTACCACTGAGTGCCCCCAATGTTGTTCCATCAGAGCAGTTTGAACTGGATTTCTCTGATGTCTTTGGTCCTCCTTCTCTGGCCTCAAATGAAGCTAGTAATGGAGTATGTGAAAGCATGGTCTTTCCAGCAGATACAAGTGAATTTGTCTATGATGATCCAGAGATTGTACACAGTAGGTCACATTCCTTGGTTGGTCCTTCTTCATACAAAAATCAAGCACTCAAACTTGGGAGGCTGACCATTCATGAAACAGAAGATTCACTGGAACTGGTAGAGAATGTTATATCACAGACAATTAAGGAAGACCAGGAACTGTCTGTCACTGATTTAGCAAAAGCTGGAACCATCTGCCTTGAAGATTTTGAAGTCATGAAAGTTGTTGGGCAGGGTGCATTCGGGAAAGTATTTCAGGTGAAAAAGAAGGGCACATCAGAAATTTATGCAATGAAGGTGATGAGAAAGGATAAGATTATGGAGAAGAACCATGCTGAATATATGAAAGCAGAAAGAGATATCTTGACAAAGATAGATCACCCATTTGTAGTCCAGCTTAGGTACTCATTCCAGGTGATTTCCTAGACTTTCTCATTCAATAGGTCTTCAATAACTGAGCAACCACACATGGATAGTACTGTTTTGAATCTTTAGAACTGTATGATTGTAAGTCAGTCATTTTACTTTGGAACTCTTTTTGATAATCAGACACCCTTTTCATGGTTTTAACTTGCAGACAAAGTATAGGCTTTACCTTGTGCTAGACTTCATTAATGGTGGCCACCTCTTCTTTCAGCTCTATAAACAAGGCCTTTTCAGGTAGATTCTCCCTTCTTGCTTTCTGTCACTTTGTGAAAGCTGAAACTGTGAATTACTTAACTCCTGCTTTGCTTCTCAGAGAGGATCTGGCACGAATTTATGCAGCAGAAATTGTATCAGCAGTGTCTCACCTTCATGCAAATGGGATAATGCACAGGGATCTCAAACCGGAAAACATACTAGTGGATGTCGATGGCCATGTATATTCACCCCTCTCCCTCTATTTTTGTGTGTGTGTGTAATGCGTGCGCGTCTTCACCCATCCAATTTTTTCCTTTCCATGTAAAGGTTATGCATTTAATTTACTCAATTCCCTTACTTGTTGTAGGCCATGTTGACTGATTTTGGACTTGCCAAGCAATTCAAGGAGGATACAAGATCAAACTCCATGTGTGGAACAGTAGAATACATGTCACCCGAGATTATTCTCGGGAAGGGCCATGATAAGGCTGCAGACTGGTGGAGTGTAGGAATTTTGTTGTTTGAGATGCTCACCGGGAAGGTCAGCATCTTTATTCATGTCTCTGCACATATAGCTGTAGAACAAGTTCCTTTCATCTTAAGTCTTAGGCATTACTTGATCATTTTATTTATGGAAGAATTCTGCTTGACTATGTTCTTAGACTTGCTTTAAGAGCCACCTGCTGTTCCTAGAAGCTTTCTAGGTTTGACCTGTTCCTGCAATCTCAAACTATATTCACATATGCAGAAATAAAGGGATGTCCTGTGGGGATTGCACCAGAACATTGTCGCCGCTTTAATTTGGAGCACAATTTACTAAATAATTTGTAATATATCACTTCTATCACTTGTGGGGCGGGGGAGGAATCTATCATTAGCAGAAACGATTGGACCATTTTACAAATATTAAGATTCTTTTGATTGCAAGAAACTCTTCAGTTGCATGTTTATTTTCCTGGAAGAAAATGCCGCATTCTTCAGAAAACTTAATTGTAATTTCCCTGCTAATGCTTTGTCTTTCTGTATTTGCAGCCTCCTTTCACTGGTGGAAATAGGCAAAAGATTCAGCAGAAGATAGTTAAAGACAAACTCAAGCTGCCAGCGTTTTTGTCCAGCGAAGCACATGCTCTGCTTAAAGGGGTAATTTTCCTCATCTCCTCTTATTCTCTCTGTGAGTCTTTATGAATGGAACGTCACTTGTACAGCTGTTTCTGAAAACCAGATGGAGTTGTCCTTTTCATCCTCGTACCGTGTGTTAAGTAAGATGTTATCTTTTAACTTGTTGACAGTTCTATGAAGGCTGGAATTTCATGACTTATTTACAATAACAGTGTCATGCCTGCCTGGATAGAGAAATGCTGCTATTCATGTTTTCTCAGTTTAGTTTTTTTGTTGTCTTTACCATAAGATTAATCTATATTCCCAATTCTCTAGCTGCTGCAAAAAGACCCAAGTAAACGGCTTGGCAGTGCGCTTAAGGGAAGTGACGATATCAAGGGCCATAAATGGTTCAGACCAATCAACTGGAAGAAGTTGGAGGCAAGGGAGATACAGCCAAGTTTCCGTCCTGAAATTGCTGGAATACACTGCATTGCCAATTTCGATAAGTGCTGGACAGAGATGTCACTGGTAGATTCTCCAGTTTCCAGTCCAAAGGATAACGGGGACCCTTTTCAGGGTTATACTTACGTGAGACCTGCTGCATCCTTTCTCCAGAGGAGCAGTCCTTTTTGCTAGGATGGATTTATAGGATGACACTTTATGTTGTTTCATTTTCTTCTATAGGATGCAGTAGTCAGTTAAGGTCATTATCAGGAAAATGAAACCTATCCTTCTATTATTTAAGTTGTTTGATTTGTTGTTTCTTCTTTCTGGTACTGATTCAGAGGCTTCTTATCTTAGACCTTGCATCAGGTGTATACTACGACGACTGGTTAGGTCGTCTGTTTGTTGAAATGAGATTCATGGCTGATTGTTGCATTTTGAAATTTCAAAGGATGACCTTGTCTTCTTTCTCCCTTGATAATCTGTATTTGAACTCTCTCAAAGGAAAAGACTTGAAATAATAAAGACTTACTAAATTTAAAGGAGTCACCTTTCACCCTTTTTAAAGAAATTTTATAGAATTTTGAAGCCTTTGTATATAGCTAAAATGTATTTTCACTCGATAAGCCACTTATACGCCTTGAAACTTGATAGATGTGGAACATGGCATACCACAACATTGAACTTAGGCTTATTTCATCAGCAAAAAGGGTAGCCCAGCGCACTAAGCTCCCGCTTTGCGCGGGGTCGAGGGAAGGACAGTACGACAAAGGTCTATTGTACGCAGCCTTACCCTGCATCTTTGCAAGAGCTGCGCGGGGTCTAGGGAAGGGCAGAACCACAAAGGTCTATCGTACGCAGCCTTACCCTGCATTTTTACAAGAGGTTGTTTCCACAGCTCGAACACCCGACCTCATGGTCACATGACATGAAGTTTACCAATTACGCCAAGACTCCCCTTCGTCAGCAAAATACTTCATTAATCATTATTCATTATTCATCAGAAAAAAAAAAAGATCCAAGGGCATGGCGATAGCTTTTGTATAACGACGTAAATCAGCAACAAATGCAGCTATGAACTTTACAAATACACTTTACAAATTCCTTATTCACATAATCTGGCTTATAGTTGTTTCTTATAAGACAAACTTGATTTATGTTCCACATTAAGATACATATATGTAGTAATCTTTTACAGCTGGTGCAAACATCTCATGATTCAAATGGCATATCTTCTTACACAAACATGTTAAAGCTCATCACGAGATTGGAAGTCGTCTAGTAGGACATGTTTCTTTCTGCAACCCCAATGGCATTTCCAAGAACAGAAGGAATTGAAGGTATTTAGCTTCTTAGAATGAAGAGAGACGATGTTCGACGTTGAGAGTGACTTTGAAAGTACTATTGCATAACCATCATCCATGTAATCTGTTCCTTCTGGAAAAACTTGCCACAAAAGACTTCCACCTCCAGCCCCTCCTTTTTTAGTCGAATTCAAGATTGTTTTGTACACTGTACCGATTAGTGTGTCCCTGTAAGTTGAATTGTAGCCAGGGTCTTTCGCGGAAACACCAAACTCTGCAAATACGACTGGCATGTTGAGATAGTTCTCTGCATCATCAATGTGGTTTTGCATCCATGACTTGGTGAATTCGACATGAGCATCAGAAATCGATTGTGAAATCCTGAGACAGTACAGAAAGTTAGTGACCGTCATGCAAATTAGGGGTATGACAATATGATCAGAGGCAGATGTAGCTTATAAACAACAGGTTCAGCAGAAATCAGTATTTTTATACTAAACATTGAAATGGGTGGCCCGGTGCACTAAGCTCCTACTATGCACGGGGTCTGGTGAAGGGCCGGACCACAAGGGTCTATTGTACGTAGCCTTACCCTGCATTTCTGCAAGAGGCTGTTTCCACGGCTTGAACCCGTGACCCCCTGGTCACATGGCAGCAACTTTACCAGTTATGCCAAGACTCCCTCATAGATATATACGTGAAAAATCATTAAAATTTTAACCAATATAAATTTATGAACACACAGTTTAGAAAGTGAATTTTTTAGTGTTAAAAACTTTAAAAGTTAAATCCATAAAATTTACATCCTGGAAGATGATAGTGCAGTATTTCAGTGTGCTTACCAAGAGTCTGGATATATGTGAACTGAAGCAAAATCAACTCCAAGAACCTGATGATTTCTAATGAAGTCAGTTCCAACTTGTTGAGCATAAGAATTGGGGTTGACTTGAGCCCTATTAGGAGTTGAGAGACCATAGAAACCTTCGAGTCCGATCTCCACTAAATGCTTCGGATCAATACTCTTCACATAGACTGCCATTTCTTCTATCCAAGCCTAAAAAATATCAGTAGGTACTGATGTTTTAGTATTCCATTAACTTCTGTTTAAAAGAATGACATCTAAGCGCCAAGTGCAAAAACCTGCAGTTTATCCCCAGAAGGATCTGATTCACAACGTGGTTCGTTCATCAGTTCCCACCCGAAAATAGTAGGATCGTTTTTGTATGTTATGTTGGTAAAGGTATTCACTCTATTGAGCACAGCCTGTAGAAAACAGATGAAAACAAATTCATACTTGACATTGAAGACAATGCTACATTGTGGAGTTCACTAAAAGGTACTATAATAGAAAATAGCTATGTTGCGCAGACACTCCAAGATGCTGCCACACCCGTGTCGGATCCTCCAAAAATATACTACTATTGGAGGATCCGACACGCATCCGGCAATATTTTCGGAGAGTCCGAGCAACATCGGAAAATAGTACCTTCACATGAGCCTTGTAGTAGCTTTTGAGTGTGGGATGACTAAAGAAATCATCATCAGAAGTTAAATTCAGGCCAGCAGCTTTACCCCATTTTACATACTGGGATTTTCCACCATACGCTTCCCAGTTGTTGACTAGTGATAGTATCAGTCTGATCTTGTATTTCTTGGCTTCACTCACCACAAAATCCAAAGCCTGAATAACAGGAACATCGATACTTTTTAGCTTTTCCGTTTAACAAAAACTACTACAACTACTACTACTATGTCTCAATCCAAGCAAGATGGGATTGGCTAAATGAATCCCCACTGACCACGTTACCTCAGTCCTTTTAAGGTTAGCATATGTATATATAGGAAAATTTTGGGCGACAAGATAAGCAAGTACCTTGAAAACGTCTTCGTCATAAACAGCAGGAGTTTTCTGAAGAGCTCGCCACTGGCCATCGTTAAATGCCCAAGTCCGGCATACTGATAGACCGACAGCAGACGCCTGCTGAAAGGTCTCAGTAACTTTTCCCCTTGTGGACTGATCAGCAGCAAACACCATTAACCAGTAAGTATTGAATCCATTCACATAAAAAGGTTGGCCATTCACCATAAATTGGTTCCCACTCTTTTGCACCATTGTCCACTCTCCATCTTCCATCTCTCCCCTGTCACATTATATCCATTCAAAAATGCAAAATCAAAATTAGAAAACAAACAATCCTACAAAACATAACAAGAAAATGAAACTGATTCCCTGCTTCATCGAATGGAGCACGATTTACATACTTTATACATACTACAAGTAGAAAACTAGCAGCCACAAAAAGGAATTTAGAACTAAAATTTTGCTCCTGGTTAACCATGTTGGCAAGTCAATCAGCAAAGTTAAGGTTATCTTGAACAACATAGTATATATATAGATGCACAACGAGACGTGTCCGAGGTTTTTCTGAATAAGCAACAAGCTTATGATAATGGACAGAAGTGTTGAGGAGGGAATGATCAAAGCTACCTTACAAGCAAAGATTCACTGTCCCTTCTTGTCCCTGCAACTACACATTCATATTTCTATTCTTTATATCAAAACAATTAAAACAATTATGGATATGCATTTCTTCTTGAAAGATAATTGATCAAAATAATAAACTTGATCTTAAGGAATAAAGGCAAATATTAACTTGTGATATATGGCTTTCAAATTTGGCTCAGATGTCTTTATCACTAAAAAACTTTGTGAAAAAATAAAACCAGATCCTTCTCCTTAATGATAACATACTAACTGTCAGATGGATAGTGGTCCTTGGCTTAAAAGCATTAGAAATAGAGCATTAGTATAGAAGTCTACAAACAAAAAACTAAAAGATGTCACACTTATTGAAATGCACTCTATATTACCAATTCCTTTATAGATAATTTCTTTTGATAGGGAAAATTTGGATCATTTCTCGATTTGTGTGTATCATCCTTATGCAGGGGTTATGTTGATCTTCGCTGTATCGTTCCAATTTTATCGGATGTACCAAAAGGGACAGTTCCTCTATAGATTAAAAAAGATTCTCTAAGGGTCGTTTGGTACGTTGGATAGCAAAAATAATCCTGGGATAAAAATTTAGTACTGCCTTATCCCTTGTTTGGTTACTAATCCTAGGATAAGTATTAAAAATAGTACCGGGATAACTTACACCTGCCAAAGGGTGGAATAGCAATCTCAGATAAGTTATCCTAGGATTAAGCAGTAAAATTAACAATCGGGAGATTAATACAACATACCAAACAATCAATAAGAAAGAATACCACGATAATTAATTCCAGCATAACTTGTCTTCCAACCAAACAACCCCTGATAGTATAATAAAAGAAATTAGTAAGAAGAGGCAATGCCTTATTTTATTTAAAACAGAAAGAACTAGAAACTGTGACATGACATTGACAGAAAACTTCCTACTTTTTTTAGCATCCTGCTTTCTTTATCTGCACTCTTTCATTTGCTAAATATGTGGTAAAAAGTTAAAGTGAAAAGTAAGAATCACTAAAGAAAGTACCAAAGTGGAAAGTCTATTAAACAAAAAAAACCTAAGGCTGTCATCATTTCATTGGATTTGAAATCTTCAAATAGAAATAGAAAATAACTTGTATTCTCATTATGATATTAGAAACTTAGTAACGTCCATTGCTCCTAATAAGTGATCCTAGGACATACTTTAAGAAAAGTTGGCATAAATAGAAGAGCTTAACTTATATACTCACACAGTGCAATAGAATTTTGACATTATCAAGTTTAAAAATAAATACAAGTTGCCAAAAAGTAAGATTGATGCACTAAGCTTCCGCTATGCGCAAGGTCCAGAAAAGGGCCGGATCACAAGGTTCTATTGTATCGCAGCCTTACTAATGCAAGAACCTATTTCCACGGTTCGAAGGCGGGCACGCCAAAAAGTGAGATTCTAACAAAATACATAACGTAAGTTACTTGTTATAATAGATTAAAATACAATGAAACTATATCGGTTAAATCCTTAAAAAAACTGAATGTTTTACCTAAATTTTTTGCAAAAGAGGACATGCAGTACTTTTCTGCACAGAAGCAGGAGCGCACCCCAACTTGAGTAATTGCAATTCTTCTTACTCATAAGTATAGCAAGAATCTGAACTGTCTGAAAATATTTTGACTATATGAAAAGTAGAATAAGAAGAAATTGGTGAACCTTTCAATTTTCAAGCTCCCTAGTTAGCAAACAAAGTGTACCGACAAATTGCCATTTCCTAAAAGAAACAAAAGTTTTCCTTATTTTTTTCTTTTCTTGGATTGTTTGATCATCATTTTTTATTTTTTTGGTGTGTTTTTATATATCCTATCTATATGTATATTAAAAGGATGATAATATGCATTGTGGTTAAATCAAGTGACAAGCTAAAATGAAGCCACTTGGCAATTTTAGGATAACATTAATTATTAAAAATTAAATGGAAACATAATTAAGGGAAGTAGTTTAGTGAATCTTATACATAATCTAAATATATCTTAGACAACTCTCTCTCTCTCTCTCATATATATATATATTGATCCACTCATAGATTTTCTTCTAAATTAGCTAGAAATATTGAGGTAAAAATTTAATTAAAAAACTATAATAGAAAAAAATAAAAAATATAGAAAGAAGTAAATTGAGATAACCTATGACTATTTATACTTTGAGTAAGTTAAAATATAAAATAAAACTAAAATTTACTTAAGATATTAAAGATTTATTGACTTCATAAATTAAAACTTCAAGCAGTAAAATAAGATCTTACATAAAGTATACGTATATTTATAAGATAAGAAAAAACTTAAATATTTATATCTTCTATCTATATTATATTAAAAGGAAGGTAGTGAGGCATGACATTAAGCCAAGTGGCGTATTCAGAAAATGTCACTTAGCTTTTTAAAGACATAATTTAAATAAATTTTTAGACAAATTTAATAAGAATAAAAATAACTTAGATTTGATAAAATTTAATTTATGGTAGAAATAAATTAAAATTGACTCACATTCTTATAGTAAATAAATTTTGATAGCTTTCAAAATATAATTATTCACTAACCGCTTGATCTGTTTTCTTTCATTTCATAATTTTATTATTTTTAGAAAAAAATAGTACATAGAGAAATAAAATGATAGTGAAAATATTATCATTAGATATAATGTGACCAAACAAATAAGAAATTAACTTTTATGATTAATATCTAAATTGAGTGCAGTTATTGAAAGCATAAGATAATTTTTATAATGCAGCCCAATTAAAAAATAGAAGGATGTAAATTTTTTGAATTTGAGATAAAAAAAATCTTTCTTGAAATATAATAAGAAAAATCATATTCAAAACATGAACAATAGATTCAAATTTACTACTGAAATAATTTTTGATTTTTATCTGTATTATACTAAAATGAGTGTGGTAGAAATAGATATTAAATTAAACAAGCTAATGAAAGCACATAACAATGTAATAATATTATACTTACCATTTTCTCTCGGCGCATGCTTAGGGTGCTTGACTAACGTGCGCTTCTGGACTGAAAATGGGGAGAGGCAGACCTAAGAGGAACGCGAACAGGATTTCGATTTCAGATCCGAGGGGTGACGGATGGTTATCAGAGAAAGCTTCTACCAGTTCTCCGAAAGGAGTAGTGATTGCTGGATCCGGCAAGAAATCACCAACAACACCAACGATGAAGGTGATGACACCGACCAGCGAAGCGTCTGGGTCGGGGAAGGGAAAATTGGTTCCAATTGAGTCCATCTCCAGCCCAGATAGTGGAATGTCAACAGGGAATACCAGTCCAGCTAGGAAGAAGAATGAAGAAGTAGTGACAGTAACTAATGGTAAGGACAAGCAAACTGAATCACAGGAGGAATTTGAGCATAATCAACCGGCTATGGGTTCATAGACTTGGGCTGGAGTTGTTGCGGGTAACAAACTGGCATCGAAGGGTATGAACTTACAATTCATAGCCCCGATGATTCGCGAGGGAGAAAAAATTGTTCAATTGGACCCAGAAGATATAGAAGAAGGGAATATGAAATGGAAACATCGATAATAATGTACGTTATCGGAGTTTCCCCATCGATTGGAGCTATGGAAAGGTTTCTTAATACCCACTGGAGGTTTGTAGATAAACCACAGATATTTTACCACAATGACGATTACTTCCTGATCAAATTCAGCAATATGGATGAACGAAATGAAGTATTGTATTCTGGCCCTCACACGATTAATAGTAGACCTGTGATAATGAAACCATGGGCTCCAGATTTCAACTTGTATGAGGAAGTATTGAGCACTGTTCCATTGTGGATCATGCTACCAAATTTTCCTTTGAACTGCTGGACAATGAAATGTTTAAGCAAAGTTGGCAGTGCACTAGGAAACCCCCTCTATGCAGATGATTGCGCAACATCGTCCGCTAGAATCTCATATGCTAGGTTGCTTGTCGAGATTGATGTTACCAGACCTTTTCCTAGGAGTGTCAAAGTGCAGGACCCTTGTGGAAGAGTATTTGAGCAGGTAATTGAATATGAATGGGAGCCCGAGTATTGCACAACATGTCTTCAAGTTGGCCATAATTGTAACCATGAACCAGCTCAAAAACGACCAATTCAACCAGCTCCAAGGAGGACTATAAGGCCTAAGCAAATCTGGAGGAGCAGGGAAAATACATGTGCATTAAATATTCCCAAAGGAACTACTGTCCAACCTACGAACAAAGAGGGCGAACTAAAAATAGGTGAAGGCAACAACAAAGTACTAACAAATGAGCATCAGAAGGAAGATGGATGGCAAGTAGTAAGAGGCAAATCAACAATTAAGAATCCCAGGGAGGAGAGTTGCTTAGATACAACCAATGGGTTTAAACCTCTAAGCGATCAAATGAGCAGTAATGCAGAGCCAGTGCTTACAGAGCAAATCCAGAGTAATGCTAGTATGAAAGCAAGATGTGGTAACAAAGGGAACGAGGCAGCCAAAATCTCTCAACCTAACCAAGCATGAATATAGTTACTTGGAATGTCAGAGGCCTTAATAAGGCATATAAGCAGAAGGAGTTAAAAGTAGTTATAAAGGAAAATAAAATAGGGCTATTAGCCATACTGGAGCATAGAGTAGTAGAAAAGTTGGAAACTAAAATAATCCAGAAGATAGCTCAAGGTTGGAGATGGATTTCCAATGCTAGCTCTAACAATAAAGGTCGAATATGGATAATCTGGGATCCAAGACGTATAGATTTTGTTCTGCTCACTAAAGAGATACAGTATATACATGGGGTGACTAAGATATATGATCTGAACCTGAGTTTCCACTTCACAGCTGTTTATGGTCTTCACTCAATTCAGGATCGGAAAAGCATGTGGATAAGTCTACGAAGCATAACACAAATACAACAGGGTCCATGGATCATTATGGGGGACTTTAACACTATCTTACATCAAGAAGACAGAATGCATGGTTCACCTGTACAAGAATATGAGACAAGAGACTTCAGGGAATTCTTAATGAATACAGGATTCTGTGAAGTTAAAACATTTGGAAGGGAGTATACATGGACAAATAGCCACACATATAGCAAAATCGATAGAGCCATTGCAAATGCAGATTGGATGATCAATATGACCACACAAGTAGTTCATATTTTGGAGCCTCACTTTTCTGATCACTCACCCTTGAGCATCAGTTTCACTGAATCACCTAGAAGAGGAGGAAAGCCTTTTAAATTCTTCAATTGCATAGCTGAACATACACAATTCCAACAGGCAGTTGAGGAGGGATGGAACATACAGACGAATAGGAAGAACATGGGAGCAATATGGGACAAACTCAAGGGGGTTAAACAGAATTTTAAAAGACTCAATAGTGAGCAGTTCATTGGTGTAGATAAGAAGATTAAGGAGGTCAGACTACATCTACAAGAGGTGCAAGAGAAGTTAAGTGCCAACTACCTGAACACCATGCTAATGGAGGAAGAAAGGGAATTAAAATGTCAATTGGAGAAATGGAGTGGTATCGAGGAAAGCATATACAAGCAAAAGTCTAGAATTCAGTGGCTAAAAGAAGGTGATTCTAATACTGCCTACTTCTTTGCCTCCATGAAGCACAGGTATTCACAGAATCACATCAGGAACCTTAAGAATGATCAGGGGGAGAGACTCCATACTGAAGCTGAGATAATAAAGGAAATAACTGGATATTATGAGAAATTACTTGGCACATCAACAAATACCCTGCCTGCCATTGATCCTTCTGTACTTAAGGAAGGACCACTGTTAACTATGGAACAACAAAGAGGGTTGATTCAGCCAGTATCAAGGGTTGAAGTGTACCAAGCTTTGATGGATATTGATGATAGAAAAGCACCAGGGTGTGATGGCTTGAATGTTGTTTTCTTCAAAAAAGCATGGCCTGTGATTGGGGAGGAGATTACAAAAGCTATCCTTCAGTTCTTCAACACCGCCGACATGCTTAAAGCTATTAACTGTACTTCAGTGACACTAATACCTAAAGTACCGAATCCTGAATCTATAAAGGAATTCAGACCCATATCATGTTGCACCATCCTCTACAAAATCATTTCAAAAGTACTAACCAAGAGACTACAAGGGGTGATGGATACCTTGGTTGATAAATGTCAATCTGCATTTGTCCCCGGTAGGCTAATTACTGACAACATTATCCTAAGCCATGAGTTGATTAAAGGCTACGGAAGAAAAGGGTTATCACCAAGATGTGTGATGAAATTGGACATGCAAAAAGCTTATGACTCACTTGAGTGGGTATTTCTGGAGCAAGTTATGGTAGGTTTGGGTTTCCCTGCTGTATTTGTGAAGTGGACTATGGGTTGTGTTACCACGGTAACATATTCCATTTTACTTAACGGAAGACCTACGCAACCATTTGTGGCCAGGAGAGGACTAAGACAAGGGGACCCTCTATCCCCCTTCCTGTTTGTAGTAGCAATGGAGTTTCTGACAAGAAAATTGAAGACCCTGAGGCTGATACCGGACTTTAACTACCATCCCAGATGTGAGAAATTGCAGATTGTACAGCTAGGTTTTGCTGACGACCTACTTTTGTTTTGCAGGGGTGATATAAGATCTGTGCAGTTATTATATGAATGTTTTCTCCAGTTCTCCTACTGCTCAGGACTTGTAGTGAATAAACACAAAAGTTCAATCTTCTTTGGAGGAGTACCTGAGGATATAGAACAAGCTATTCTGAACATATTGGGGATTTCCAAAGGTGCACTACCAGTAAAGTACTTAGGTGTACCACTAAGTTCCAAAAGACTATCAGTCTCACAATGCCAACCTTTAGTGGACAGAATAGTGGGAAAAGTTACAACATGGACAGCAAAATTCTTGTCCTATGCAGGGAGACTTCTGCTTATTAAAAGTATCCTGTTCTCAATGCAAACCTTCTGGTGCCAGACATTTATAATGCCTAAAAAGATACTTAATGTGATTGAATCTATATGCAAAAGCTATCTTTGGACGGGAGACAATAAGATGACAAAGAAGGCATCACTATCATGGGATAATGTGTGTTATCCTAAGTCAGCGGGAGGGTTCAATGTCATCGATATATGCCTATTGAATAAAGCTGCAATATGCAAGCATTTCTGGAACCTGTGCCAAAAGAAGGATAGACTCTGGATACAATGGGTTCATAGCTACTATGTGAAGGGTAAACATATTTGGGGGTGTGACCCTCCACAAAGCGTCCTGGATGGTTAAAAAAGTGATGAAGGCAAAGGATACCTTGGAGAAAGCAGGATACGTATATAAGACATCTGTAAGACCAGTCACCTCTCAATCAAGAAGATATACAACAAACTTAGAGGAGATTATCCAAAGGTGAGTTGGAAGAGACTAATATGCAACAATCCAGGATATCCTAAATGGATATTCATACTACAATTGGCAGCACTGGGGAGGCTATATACTAGAGATAGATTAGCAAAGTGGGTGTGATGACTGAGCTAATTTGTCCTCTGTGTGACAATGACGATGAATCCATTGAGCACCTATTTTTTAAGTGCAACTTCTCTGCTGCCCTATGGGGGAAAAAATGCTCACATGGATGGGAAATAAACAGAGGGGCCAATGGGATGGAATCAAGAACTGGCATGGACAGTTATGAATGCAAATGGAAAGGATACTAAAGCTGGAATCTACAGATTAACAATGACAGGATGTGTGTACTACTTATGGAAAGAGCGGAACTTAAGAATCTTCCAAAAGAAGTCGAGAAGTGTTGAAGTTCTAAGCAGATTAATAACACAAGATGTTCATTGCAGAGGACAGTGGGATCGGAAACTTGCGGGGCAATTGAGAAGGATGAATTTCTTTCCTTAGTTAACTTCTGTCTATTTTTGTAACTAAGGGGATAGGGAGAAAGAGAAGATGAATGTAAAAAGTTGGGGATGTCCAACTGTATGGGTTTTGTTTTGCTTGTAAATATATTTTTCCCTTGGTAAATAAAATTACTTAATTACCAAAAACAAATATTATGTATTAATAATATAATAGCAAAAATAAGGAATAAATAGAGAGAAAAAAAATCAAAACTTTCATCATAAAGAAAAATGATAAAAACTTATTCAAATTTGAGAAGAGAAAGTTGTTATTTATCTATTATGATAAGAAAGATCGTATTGTGGATAATACCATGCAACTTATGTCTAACAGATAAAATAAGAACTTAAAAATATTAAAAATAAATTAAAAATAGAGTGAGAATATTTATGCTAAGAATTAGTTTGGAATTAAAATAAAGTGAAATAAAAACTATTTAAAATTAAAATAACTTAAGAATTCAAGCAATATTTTTAAAATAAAATAGATATTTATTTAAGATTAAAAAAATTCTAGATTTATCTATATTATATTAAAGGATAGTAATGGAAAATATTACTAAATAAAGTGGCAAATTAATTAAAAGCCATATGAAACTGTGATAATACCATATATCTGATAACATAATAGCAAAAGTAAAAAAATAATAATTAAAAATGAAAGGAAAAGACTATTTTACTTATATTAGAAATTTCTTAAAACTATGATGAGAATGCTCAAACTATGGATAGGACCACCAAAAATTAAAGTCTTACTAGATAATGAATTAAAAATTTTAAAATATAAAATAAATATCTAATATAAGTAATTTTATTAACTAAAATTAAAATTCAAATTTTGTATCTTGAAACACAAAGAGAATTTTTTTATTGCATGTAATACAAAAAATAAATATAAGAAAACTTAATAGATTTGGAATATAATAATCAAAGAACATATATATTAATATTTTAGACTAATCAAAGTTATAACTTAAAGTCAAATATGATATTACAGGTAAAATATTAATTAAAAATTTCTTAGTAGGGAAGAGACTGTTGTGAGCACGTGATTTTTGCCTCGCTTGAATTATTCCTATGAAATTNAGGCGGCATGAGCCATGTAGGGCCCCGAGAGGAAAGGCGTTCACCAATACAGCTGATGGAAAGTGGAGGAGGTGCTACTGTCAGTGGACTGGAGTACATGCTATAGAACCACCTACAATCATAACACGAATGTAGCGCCCCCGGCAAAAAGGACATCAGTACATTTGAATTGTACTGGTATGTATAAACAAACTTCACCCCAAGTAAAATCAAATAACACACACAAGTAACAGACATCAATAGAATCAACGATCAAATGCATGTGAAAGAAACAATCAAAGCCAAACAAGTTTTACAATCTCTCCTTCATAAACAAGCATGTAATTATAATGGAAATAACAATCAAATCCACAAAGAAAGAGCAATTCAACAAGTTTACAATCTCTCCTGTTTCCCCTTCCACATTTCCACATCAATAATTTCACAATTTGTTCATAGTTCATTTCAATAGCGATTTCGATCGCTTTCCAACCTTATTACCTCGGCCACCCTTATTACCTCGGCCACCCTTATCACCACAACCCACACCTTATTTCTTCGTGTTGCGGCGCGCAACCCGATCCCACCGAACAATCACAATTCACAAACAACACAACAACAACAACAATTCACAAAGGATAACGACAACAATCCTCAAGAAACAACAACAATGACCCTCAAGGAACAACAACAACAACAACAATTTACAAAGAATAACAACAACAATCCTCGAGAACAACCACAACAATTCACAAGAATTTTCGTAGCGATAAATACCACTTCATCATATTCAACAACTCATATGCAATTTATGTCACCACAATGATTACCCACAACAAGCCAAATATGTTATTACCACAGTTGTTCCAAGTGCATTATTTACGATTTCCTTCCATCATTTGTTTCTCAGTTCTTACCACATAACACTTTCACAATCACACACCCACATTTGGTTTGTTTCCATTTACTTGCACCATCATATCGTAAGACTTAACCAACAACATTCAAGGCACATAAATCACAAGAATTCACCAATAGTTCACATAAGTAAACACATACTTCCATGTCGTCATCCTCAAGCTTTTACAAACTTTGCACATAACAAGATAGGCACATCAAATCACTTCTCACAATCACATATAACTTGGTGGTATGGAAATCAACTAAGGCAATCAATTCAAATATTTTCATACAAGGTACACATACCGTATGCTCGTCACAACAAGGGGGATCCTACAAGAGTTAAAGTTAGCCATACATACCTTTCTTGAGCTTTCCTTTAATTACTACGATATTTCGGAAATTCTAGCAACTTCAATCTATTTTGGGACATAGCAAAATTGAACACAAATTAGGAAGATATTCATAATTCTAGCTCATTTGAGCATTTTATCAAATACTAGTTGAGCATCTTGATTTCAAATCCCCTTTCCAAAATTTTCTTCATTCCCTAACCCAATCCTTACTTATTTATGTTAAACAATCTTCCCATAAACCTATGTTGAACATGCATGTATACACAATATTAATACACCCAAGAATCATACCTTAATAACCCATCTTATACTCCAAACTCGAAATTAAAACCTAGGGTATAGAATCTTACCTCTTAGATGAAGAACTTGTGATTGGGATCTTTGATTCTTGAAGATTGATGCAAGTTTGGATGATTTAAATGTTGGGTTCCTCCTTCTCTCTCTAAAATGCTCTCACCTCTCTCTAAAATCAGCAGAAAATGCCCCCAAAATGAACTCTAAAGCCTATTTATTAAAATGGGGTCGAGTTATAAAAATTAGAAAATTAACCCTCGGATGTCAAGTCTGCTATAGCAGAATCCACCGCAGAATGGGTATGCGGGCCGCAGATTCGTCGCAGAACTCGTTGCCCAAAACTGGGTTGTTCTGTCTCAATCTGCGACCATTCTGCGATCGCAGAATGGTTATCTATTCCGCAGAGTTAAATCTGCGATCGCAGATTTCACACAGAATCGTATTTTTCCAGCTTTTGGTAATTTGATCATAACTTTGTGTAGGAGGTCCAAATGACGAACGGTTTGAAGCATTGGAAACTAGACTCGAAGGCCTTTCATTTAATAGATTATCCATCACCTAGAACCTTATAGATATTTAGATATGCTCGTTCAAAGTAGGGACTAGTGCAAGATCGTTGGGAATTTTAGCCTATTATGGACTTTTTTCCAAATTTTCTTAGACTTAGGCCTTTCCTTGGATCCCAAATTACTTACCGTAAGACTTATACACATATTTACCAAATCCAATGGATGTACACCATGTTAATAGCACATAAAAATATATAATAAGCCTATGTGACACCACGAAATCTTAAATTACTTAGCGAAAATTTTCGGGGCCTTACATATTTACTTTGGGACTACGGAATGGTATTCCTGTAGACCCCCCTACATATTTACTTTGGGATTAAGGAATGGTATTCCGGTAGATCCCCTTGCATATTACTTTGGGACTACAGGACGGCATTCCGGTAGATCCCCCTGCATATTTACTTTGGGACAACGGAACGGTATTCCGGTAGATCCCCCTGCACATTTACGTTTGGGACTACGGAACGATATTCCGGTAGATCCCCCTGCACCTTTACGTTTCAGACTACGGGACGGTATCCTGGGAGATCCCCCGTTGTTATCTCTGTGTACTGAGCTGTTGTTTTTCTATGATTTCATTCTCGTTTAATTTTAGTATTTATCCTTACTGTAATATTTAATTCTGTCTCATTTCATTGTATACATACTAGCAGGGCCCTGACCTGATCTCGTCATTACCCGATCGAGGTTAGGCTTGGCACTTACTGGATACCGTTGTAGTGTACTCATGCCCTTTCCTGCACATATTTTTCGTGTGCAGATCAAGGTACCTCACATCAGTTGCATTACTAGTGAGGCGAGACGACTAGAGATATTCCAAGGTATTTCTTTCGCGTTCGCGGATCTAGGAGTCCCTATCTACTCTTCCTCAAGTTAAAGACTTATTGTATTTTCTTCTTTGATAGATTCTGGAGTTTAGAAGCACTGTTTTCTTTCTATAGCTTGTGACTTATGACATTCCGGATTTGGGAGAGTTTAAATACTTTTCGAAAGTGATTATTGTAAATGTCGAGCGACATCTCTTTTCCTTGTTTAAATTTACTTGTTAGTTGATAGCTTTTATGTTCTTTGTTCCTTTTCCGTAATGTTAAGCTTACCTAGTCATAGGGACTAGGTGCCGTCACGACGGTACACGGAGAGAGAACTTGGGTCGTGACAGATTTTTTCTGAAAAGCCAACAAGTGATGGATACTTTATTCAGTAAGCAAATTACGCTGTCTAATTTAGAATCTAGTAATTATTTGGTGCGACTATATATTTATATAAAATCCAAACGATTTTATCAAGAGAAATCTAATAATCAGTTTGGTATGGTTCGATTTGATCGATTTAGTCGGTTTTTAAAATTCATTGATTCCCTGTATTTATTACGTATGTGAATTCTTCTATTTTCAAGCATGTATATATATATATATATATATATATATATATATATATATATATATATATATATATATTATTAAAAAGCTTACCCAAATCGTTATGGATTTGCTTTTGCAAGCCTCACATTGTAAGTTCTTCTACAGGTGCTTCTACTAGTAACTTGTTAACATGTAAATGTCTAAAATATCAGAATCGATGCAATTTAGGCATAATTCTAATTGCAACGGTAAAATAAGTCATATTTGTTTAATAATTAATTGTTAGACCAAATTGACATTGTTGATAATGGTAATAGTTACATGGATTAATTATGATCACATCTACAGAAGTATATTAAAAGAATCTAACAGATAACCATATCACTAAAAACAACTATTCAAAAATTGGCCAATTTCTTGTAAAGAATTGTCCTAATGTGGTGAATGTCCTACTAAAAGAGTAATCTGTCAACTAATTGCATCCAAATCTTCAAAAGGCACCTTTTCTCAATTTTAGCTATATATATCTCCCTATAAACCAGTCCTCAAACCACACTGTTTTTCAATATTTTTGAGTCCCTTTAGTAAATTTTCTCTTGCTTATAGAGAAAATGGCTTCTTCAGGAATTAACAACTGTCGTGATTTAATTCCTTATGTCCCAATCAATTTCGCTAAAATCATGGTACGTTGTCCACCAATTAAGACTCTTCTTTCAAAAGTGAATTTTTTATGTGTTCTGTATAGATAAAGAATTAATAAGATGCATTCCGTAAAAGTACTTAGATCGTTTGGACAATTTTTTTGGGAATTATTTTTCTTAGAAAAAGTTTTCTTACACAAAGAAAACGGTTTTCTTGGTTTTTCTTTATAAGAAATGGTTGCAAAATCAAACGTCGATTGGCATTTTAGAGAAAAACATAGCAGGAGTTGTTATGAATTATGTAAATTAATTACTGTCATAAATTTAAATAAGACAAAATTCTAGAGAACTTGATATAAAATTTTAATAATTATTTTGTAACTTTTTTTTCAGGATGATGGGAAACAAAAAGCTCATGATATCTCAAAATGGGTGTTAGTACCGTCTGGAGAATCAAGTCATCCACTGGAGGATGTTGCGATAACAACAGTAATACTACTACAACTTATTCCTTTTCGTTCTCTTGCTTTGTGCTTTACGTTTTATTATCTTATATCTATATGTGCTTGTGTGTGTAAACCAATTTTAGAGGAATAGTTTGTTGCATATATGGATTTTATTTGGACAAAATTATCTTAATCCTGATGCCTCATTTTTTTGTTGGTTTTGATTTTCAGAGAACAAAATTTTATGTACATCCAAAAGGTCTCTAATTTATTTTTAATTTGTCGGAATTTTTTTGAGAGTTTTTTCTAATCTAAACAGGAAATGGCAAAGAAAATAAAACATATAAAATTATATATAAATCCAAAGGTCTTATATCTATATGTGTCCGTGTGTGTATGTGTTTTTTTGTGTGTGTGTGTGTGTGGGGGGGCATTTCTATACACGTTGGTGCCACTTGGGTATGTTTTTGTTTTTCCTTTTGTCAGTTTAGCTTATAGAAAACAATTTTAGAGGTGCATATATAGATTTTATTTTGACAAATTTTATCAATATATTTATGCCTCATTTTGGGTTTGATTTTAGAGAATTTTATTTTAAAAACATCCGCCGGTCTTTATTTTTATTTTTCCGGAAGCTATTTTTGAAAGTTTTTTCCAATCCAAACAGGAATTGGTTATTTGGAAAAGAAAAAACAAAAATAGCAAAGGAATTAGCCAAAATATTTTCTCTTTATTTTTTTTGCATATATTTTTTTGTCTGTCAAAAAGATGGCGAGCAATCACATTATTATAAAAAGAAATAAACAGTTTCTTTAATTAATTTTGTTATTCCCCGATTAATGTTTATTTATCAGATAAACAAGCACATGATATATCAGATCTAAAACAATAGTAAATTCAATTTTCTATTTTATTAAAAACAAAGATAAGAATAGATTTACTTGTAGTTAGGGTTCTTTTCTTCTTTTACATTGTTTTTGTTAAAGGGTCGTATCCTAACATCAACGCTAGATTTGTTTGTGGAGTTTTATCAAATACTAATGCAATATTACAAGAATCTATCAGATTATCTAAATAACTAGTATGCCTTGATGATGCAATCTACACATTTGTTATTTGATTTAAAATGATCTTAAGTAAAAACAATAATTACACTTTTTGCGTTATAAATAAAGTTAATTGACCAACTAAAGGTCATAAGTGCAAGCACATCTAGTTCAACAACATTTAAAGGTAATTTTGTCTTTCATTAATTCTTAAGACACATCTTACGTGTTCTCTTTTGTATGTATTACCCCTCATAAATACTTAAGGAGACTTTGTGCAATTGTTTTGTCATTTTATATTTGTTAAATTTTGTAGAAATTTATTTTTTCAAACTTTTTTCTCTTCGAGGTAAAGTTAGAGGTAGATACAAGATTTTAATTGTACTTAGTGTACATGGGTGTGTACATATAAATAAATTCTTTATTGTAGTATAATTTAGGTTGAAGGTGCTGTCAAAAAATGTATTCTGTCCATAATATTTGGTTATGAAATTTAATGAATTGATCATTTTTAGTTTACATCATGATAATTTCAATTTATGTTTATTCCAATATATAATAAAGATTTGTTTTTACAGCACGCATCAACTTCTACACCACAGCCACAGGAACCACAAGAGCCTAATTCTCTCCTTCTGATATCTCAAGCGATTGAGCAAACAATATTGGTCAGTCGGTTATGATTTTATTTATTTATTTATTTATTTATTTATTATTATTATTATTATTATTATTATTATTATTATTATTATTATTATTATTATTATTATTATTATTATTATTATTTGATTGTTGTTTAGTGATTTATTTTATGATCTTTAGATTTATTTTTCCATTGGCATGTTGTGCGATTATATATTTCATACAGTACCATTTTATTACATTATTTTTGCATTCTCATATGTATTGTCACAAATCAGTAAAGGAGCCAATTTTTCGAGGTAAGGTTGCGAACATTTTACTCTCCCCATACTCCACTTGTGGGAAACTAGTGGGTCTGTTTTTGTTGTTGTATTAATTAGTTTGTCTATTACACTCGAATTAGGGCTATCATTTTCCAGATAATTAGTGTATGTAGCAATCAAATATTTTAGATTACAATTTTTCTATTGCAGAATGAGCCAGTAACTCCTCAGCAACTCACTACGAGGAAGAGAAGGTTGGTTAATGCTCAAGTCTTAGGCTACACTCCTGTTAGCTTCATAATTCTACCTTCAGAAAGCGAAGCTAACACTTATACAGTAAAATTGAATAAGGTTAGTACATTTGGTTTTTAAGATTTTGTAAATTTCAATTTTTTCTTAAAACTTTGTCATATTTATAACACAAATATTAATGTTGTTAAATACTTTGTTATGTACTCTGAATTATAGACGGGAGAACAACCAAACGATCCATTTGGACTCAATAGCAAATACAATGACATACTGCTTGGATGGACTGCTGAAACAAGACAACGTCCAAATGGACATTGCGATACGGTAACTAAGTTTATTGTCAGTGCATAGAACTTAATTAGACTTTTGTTTTAATTCACTAGACGCTATAACAAAAAGATAAATCAAGAAAATGAAGAATCAAACTTCTAATTTTATACTAATAATATTGTATTAATTATAATTGTAATCTTAAGAAAAACCTTGTTGTGTTGCAGTTTTACTACCATGAGAAAAGAAATGCCGAATGCCGGTCTGTGGCGGATGTAAGAAGGTTCATATTCAAGGGTTTCGAGAAACTGAAGGTAGAAGTAGATCCAGAAACCAATGAAGTAAAAGAGTTTAGGGTAAGCTATGAAATATTTTACAAAGTTAAACTTTCTTTATTATATTGTTACACAATTCTTACAACAGTATTTTGATTAAACTAATTAAGGTTGAGCAACACACCAAGAAAAGAAAAGCACAATCTTCAAGCTCAGAGAAAGAACCTGCAGCAAAGAAACAAAAGGGCAGTAGTAGTGAACTGCTTGTTGGAAATAAAGCGATGGTGACCGAAAAGCCTGGTGCGATTGCATACAACAACCTCATGAACTCGGATAATCAAAACAAAGAAGAGAATGTAGCAACCGAGTTTGTGGTAAGCAGTTACATTAAATGAGTTATTACAAGTAGAGTTTAAGTTATCCGTAAGGGCTCGTTTGGTACGAGAGATAAGAAACAATTAATCCCTTGATTAAATTTGAAATGAGTTTATCCCACGTTTGGTTGAGACAAATCGCAGTATAATTAATTCCGGAATTAGTTATCCCGGGATTGTAGTGTTATTTTTACCTCTAATACAGGAGGGTGGGATAACAATTCCGGGATGACTAATCCTGAAATAATTAATCCTGAATAATTAATCCTGAGATAACTTGTTTCTTAACCAAACGACCCTCAAGTGTAAAGAATTTTTACCCCATCCTCCTAACATAAAGGTTATATATAGGTAAGCTTTCTAGAAATGCCGGATTGTAATCTTGAAAATAAAACTGCTATAACAGGTAGTTTATTAAGTTGGCCTAATGGTGCAAAAGTTACTTACACCGGTGATGTAAATAAATTAAACTCTTATAAATATTGTTTGATTTTTTACTTTACTTTATGCTTATAATTAACACTATATATGTTAATAAAACTATAGGTCGGAGAGGCTTCAGAAACAGCCTCCAACAAAAGAAAGTTAGAATCTTCAAACTCGGAGAGCAGTGAGTCTGCAGTGAAAATTCAAAAGAGCAGTGCTGAAGAAGCTATAATAGAAAGCAAATCCACACCAGAGAAACCAGATAAAAATAGAATTTTTTTAGTTATGGCATACAACAATCTTCGTAACCTAGGTAATCGCCACAACAATGCGGATAAATCCAAGAAGGTTCATTCAAAGGGTAAGCGTTTTTGCATTATTTGATACTACTTATCCTTTATCTCTCACTTTTTCTCTTTCATTTTTCTTCCTTCCTTGCTTCTCTCTTCCTATTCTTGAGCCGAGGGTCTATTGAAAACAGCCTCTCTACCTGCATTAGGCAGGGGGTAAGGTCTGCGTACAAACTATCTTCCCCAGACCCCACATGTTGGGATCAAATTGAGTTTGTTGTTGTTGTTGTACTTTGTTTAGTCTACTTAATCTATCTAAATGGGCTTGATTTGCAGGGTCAACTAGTAAAAAACCTTCGAATCGTAAGAGATTTTATAAGCCATCGTCTTCCAATCTCCCCGTGGATCCAATCCCCGCGCCATTATTGTTTCAAAATGGAGAAATTGGAAGCTCTAAGAAGTTGTATGCCGTTGAAGTTGTTCCCCAGAAGGAAGCTCAAGGTAATTTCTTTGTGAATATATACTACTTTTAAAAAATGCATTTGATAAGCAACAAATATTATTTCAGTTCGGTCTAGTATGTGAAACGGGAGTTTTGGTTTTGTAGTCATTTATACTAATGTTATTTTAGTTATATCACCCTTTGAGATCAGTGAAAAATAAATAGCACAGAAGACCTTAAATAAAACACGCACACAAGAATTCTAGTTTGTGTTATATTTTCATCAGCAAAATTATTAGCTATATTATATGATCATTACCTTTTGTTAGTTGTATTAATTAACGAGTCATCAATTTTTGTAGTGAGTAAAAGTCCAAGTCCTTCGAAACTTGAGAAATTCGACAAGGCTTCTTCCTCTAATATTTCCATTGATGCTCTCAACATGCCACCATTATTTCAAGAAGAGAAGAGTGAAAGCTTTGCTGCAGACTTGGATTGCTATGAAATTTTTCCCCAGAAAGAAGCAGACAAAGAAAATGAGGGCATCAAGATTGTGCAAGGGAATACAGATGGGTGGAAAGAAGATATCCACATAGTGGCTTTGCGCTCGGCAAAAAATAAGGAGTTGCACATTGAAGGTAATTTGTTTGTGAATACTCCCTCCGTTTCATATTAAATGAGGTATTTTCCTTTTTAGTCTGTTCCAAAACAAATGATACATTTCTAAATTTGAAAATAATTCAACTTTAAACTCTTTCATTTTACCCATTTACCCTTAATGAGAAGTTTTTATAGCCACACAAATGTCATGGCCCCACAAACTTTTTACCCCTTAAGCTTTTAAGACCACAAGTTTCAAAAGTCTTCTTCTTTTTTCTTAAACTCCGTCAGAGTACTTTATATAATATGAAACGGAGGGAGTACTACTTTTAAAGATGCATTTGATAAGCCAAAAAATTTATTTCAGTCAAGTACGTGAAACTTCAAGGGAGATTTGGTTTTATAGTCATATTTACAAATAATATTTTAGTTATATCAACACTATTCATAGGGCAGCCCGGTACACAAAGTATCCTGTATTCTCGCATGGTTCGGGGAAGGGCTGGACCCCAAGGGGTGTGATGTAGGCCTATCCTGATACAAGCATCAGCGGCTGATCATTCCACGGCTCGAACGCGTGAGCTATAGATCACACGAAAACAACTTTTGTCGTTGCTCTAAGACTTCCCTTCCCACTTTTCATAGGAGATTAGTAAAAAATAGCACAGAAGACCTTAAATAAAACACGCACACAAGAACATTAGTTTGTGTTCTATTTTCATCAGCAAAATTATTAGCTATTAAATGATCATTATCTTTTGTAGTTGTATTAATGAGTCATCATTTTTTGTAGTGACTAAAAGTCCAAGTCCTTTGAAACTTGAGAAATTCGACAAGGCTTCTTCCTCTAATGTTTCCATTGATGCTCTCAACATGCCACCATTATTTCAAGAAGAGAAGAGTAAAAACTTTGCTGCAAACTTGGATTGCTATGAAGTTTTTCCCCAGAAGGAAGCAGACATAGAAAATGAGGGGGCCAAGATCGTGCAAGGTAATACAAATGGCAAAGAGGTTTCTGCATTTGAAGAGAAACGTGACGACGAAGTGGTTGTAGGCTTGGCAAAAAATGAAGAGTTGCCCACTCAATTCCCATATACTGAAGGTAGTTTCACCATGCATGCTCTTCACAAATACATTCTTTATGTTTAGAGCAAAAAGAAAATATGTTACTCCCTCCGTTCCACTTCAACAAAAGAATGACTCATTTCTAAATTTGAAAACAATTTAGCTTAAACTTACCATTCTACCCTTAATGAGAAACTGTTATAACCACACAAATACTCTGGACCCCTTTTTGACTTGTTTAGGACCACAAATTTCAAAAGACTTTATTTTTCTTAAACTCTATGCACAGTCAAACAGGTTCACATAAACTGGAATGGAGAGAGTATACAGTAATATGCATCAAGTACTATTATTTGCATTTTGTTATTTTTGCACAATTAAAACCATTAGCTACAAGGGATAACTTTTTTTTTTTTCCCTTACAAATCGTAGGGAATTTCGGAATGTCTGCAAATTTTGATCCCAATGAAGCTGTTCATGACAAGAAAGTAGACAAAGAAGAAGAGGGGAGCAAAGCTATTCATGAGAATGCTGATGAAGAAAAAGGCGAAGAAGAAATGATCGTTAGCCTGGCTAAAACTGATGCGGTGGCTGCTGAGTTTTCTCTATTTGAAGGTAATTTTACCTAGAAAAAGAAACTATGTTATATATTAATATGCATTCTATAAGCCACAAGAACTATATAATTAGTGAATGCATCTATTATAGTATTTGTTACATAATCAAAATCTTTAGCTACAAGGGATGACCTTATTTTTGTTTTCCTAACATAATTAGGGAATTTTGGAATTTCTGCAAATTGTGATCCCATTGAAGCTGCTCAAGACAAGAAAGTAGACAAAGAAGAAGAGGTGAGCAAAGCTATTCATGATGAGAATGCTGGTGAAGAAAACAATTATGTAGTAGAAGAAAAGGGTGAAGAAGAAATGTTCGTTAGCCTGGCTAAAACTGATGCGGTGGCCACTGCGTTTTCTCTATACGAAGGTAATTTCGCCAAGAAAAACTGATCTTAACAAATGCATTAGATAAATCACAAGAATGTGAACCTTCGGCGTAAAAAACAGTACACAATCATGTGATAGCAAGATAATTATAGGTAAATCTTTATGATAAGCATTAACTGATGACCATTTCTTTTGTTTTCCTTACAAATCGAAGGGAATTTTGGAATGTCTGTAAATTTTGGTCGCATTGAAGCTGCTCATGACAAGAAAGTAGACAAAGAAGAAGAGGGGAGCAAACCTATTCATGAGAATGCTGATCAAGCAAACAATTATGTAGTAGAAGAAAAAGGTGAAGTAGAAATGATTGTTAACCAGGCCAAAGCTGATGAGATTGCCGCTGAGTTTTCTCTATATGGAGGTAATTTTTCCTAGAAAAACTGATCTTAACAAATGCATTAGATAAATCACAAGAACGTGAACCTTCAGCGTAAAAAATAGTACACAAACATGTGATAGCAAAATAATTATAGGTAAATCTTTATGATAAGCATTAACTGATTAGCATGGTAATTAAAAATGATACGTTTAGTGTAATTTTAAACTACATTGATAGTGTAACTTTTTTACACTATCAGGTATGTAACACCTTGCATGCATGCTCGTCACAAACACATTCTTTATTTTTCATCGCAAAAGAAAATATCTTATATAATACTATGCATCAACTACTAATATTTGCACTCCGACAATTACAGCGTCAACCCGAGATATTACTAAAAAAATAAAAATCCTTGATTAGTCAAAAGATCTGCTAGTTCTAACAAAAGCATTCGATAAGCCACAAGAACTATCTGTATGCATCTATAGTGTTTGTTACTTTTTATATAATCAAAATATTTAGCTACGAGGAATGACCATTTTTTTCGTTTTCCTTACAAATCGAAGGGAATTTTGGAATGTCTGTAAATTTTGATCCCGTTGAAGCTGCTCATGACAAGAAGGTAGAAAAAGAAGACGAGGGAAGCAAAGCTATTCATGAGAATGCTGATCAAGCAAACAACTATGTAGTAGAAGAAAAAGGTGAAGTAGAAATGATCGTTAACCAGGCCAGAGCTGATGAGATTGCCGCTGAGTTTTCTCTATATGGAGGTAATTTTTCCTAGAAAAAATGATCTTAACAAATGGATTAGATAATGTGCACCTTCCATTAAAAAATAGTAGATAATCATGTGATTACAAGCTAAATATAGGTAAATCTTTATGATAAGTAAACGTTACTAATTCGTTTTCACAATTTTAAACGTGATAGTGTAAAAAATTTTTATACTGTCAGATATATAAATTATATTCATCAGAGATGATAAGATTTTATTTTTGATATTTGGTCATGAAATTTGCAGGAAATCACAACCAGGTCATGTGGGGTTCACGCACATTATTTGAACTTGGAGGAAATAGTGGAAGCATTGGAAACTTTGGTATGCATGAAGTTGTTCCTCAAAAGGAAATGGACAAAGCAAAAGAAGGGGCCAAAACTGTGAATGAAGCTACAGATGGAAACAAGGGTCTAATTCCTATTGAAGAGAATGGTTCTAAAGAAGAAAGAAAAGTTGAAGAAGATGTTGCTCAAACCTTGGTCAACATTGATAAGTTCGACATTTTCTCACACCATGAAGTTAGCTTTCTTGATGACCAACACGTCAAGGGATTTTACGATCCAAACGCCTTTCTACTCGGTCAGATTGAGCATAATGACTTTGGGATTGAGAATCATGAGTTGCTTTTCAATCACGGTTTCAAGCATCTTTGATCATTTTGGAACACCATTATGTCGTTGTTTTAAGTGTTCGTTGCTGTGATAACATTTATGTTGTTTTCCTTTTTAAGTCCAGTCTACATTATATTTGTTGAACAATTGTTTATTTCCGTTTTGGACATGGAAATTTGGTTTAATGCATGTCATTGTTTTATGTTACTTTGATCTCATATACAACTACTTCAGTTGTTGCCAGTGGTTTACTAGGCCGAGGTAGAATTTTTTATTGTGAAGTGCAGAGCCCGAAGGCAACTATCCCAATCTAAAGGATTTGGAATGAGAAGAGGGATCATACCATGGTGGTAAAAGAAACTACAATTATATTACAGCTAGGGGTGTACAAAGGAAACCGACAAACCGCACCAACCCGATAATCCGAGTCAACTGAGAAAAAAAACTCGACTATGGTTTGGTTTGATTTGGTTTGGTACTAGAAAAAAAAAATCCGACCATAATTGGTTTGGTTTGGTTTGAACTAAAGAAAGTCAACTGAAACCAAACTAACCCGACATTAAATATATAGAAATTTTAGATATATTTAATATATAAATATGCCTATTGTGATGTAATTTGGAATATTTTGTAAAAAAAATTCATAATTTTATCTTTTAAGGTATCAAGGTTGGACTTAGAACTTTTGAATGTTCCAATAAGTTTTATAGCCATTAATATTAGTAAATTAAATAATGTTAACAAAAGCCCAAACCAAAATCAAGTCAATACTAATGCTAACAAAAAACATTCAATTCAATACTACTAACGAGAATTTATTGAATATCTATTTTTTGTTTGCAATAATTTAGATAAAAATGCATAACCTATTTATATTTTTTCTTTAGCGTTTAGTCATTTAATTAATACTCCCTTATTAGTCTACTTATTTTAGCATGACTTAGTACTTTTAGATTATGTTTATTTTTATTATGACTTTTTAATTAGCAATATTTATATTACATAATTTTTGTGGGACCCATTTAAATTTAAAAGAAACAAAAAGAATAAAGAAAGAATAAACAATATTGGCTAAACAAAAGGAAAGGTAGGCGGATCTATCAAATTGGTTTTGTAACAGATTTGGTTTTAGATTTGCAAATTGCAATATGCAACTTGCATATGAAATCCAATCTCCTGATTGGTTCTATGGGCGGTCATTCACTCCTATAAATAAGAGCTTTGTTCGTTCATTCAAACACACCAAATCAGAGAGCGCAATAGAGCGTAGAGAGAGTAATCCACAGATTGTAGTCTGTGGATTATATATTAAATATATCTAAAATAGTGAGTGGGAGTAATATTGTAGTGAGGTGTTTAAAATAAAGAGTGTTATCTCTTTCGAAGTTGTAGTAGTCTCTTGACACTACTAAGCTGTAATATTATAGTAGTAATATTGCTCTGCTCGGGTATTGTATTTTACCCCGTTAAAATATTTGGTGCCGTTGTTACTCTCTTGTGTTATTGTTATTTACGGTGGATATTATTCCTGGGCGGGATATTATTTTTTCATTCCCAACAAAGTGGTATCAGAGCCATGGCGAGTAATGGTCCGCTGTCTTTTCAATATCCCCGTCTCACAAAAGATAATTATGAGAAATGGTGTCTACGTATGAAAGTCATTCTAGGCTCCCAGGATGTGTGGGAAATCGTAGATAGAGGGTATGCAAAACCCAATAATGAGGAAGCTCTGCCTCAAAATGAAAAAGATGTCTTGGCAAAGACAAGGAAGAAGGATCAACAAGCCCTCATGCTCATCCACCAATGTTTGGATGATGCCATGTTTGAGAAGGTGGCAGATGCTACCGCCTCAAAGGAAGCTTGGGAGATTTTACAAAATTCTCTTCAAGGAGTTGACAAGGTGAGGAAGGTAAAACTTCAAACTCTAAGGGCTGATTTTGAAGTTTTAAAAATGAAAGAATCCGAATGCATTTCGGATTATTGTTCAAAAGTGAAGGCTGTTGTGAATCAATTAAGAAGATACGGGGAGGACATAAAAGATGTCCGTGTGGTAGAAAAGATCCTTCGCACTTTAACACCTAAATTCGATTTTGTGGTATGTGCTATTAAAGAGTCTAAAGATTTAGACTCAATGATGGTGGAGCAATTGGAGGGTTCTTTACAGGCCCATGAAGAAAAGATCAAGAGGAGACAAGAAGTGCCATTGGAGCAACTTCTTAAAACTCAGGCATCCTTCAAGGATTAT
Organism: Nicotiana attenuata; assembly: GCF_001879085.1. Lineage (NCBI taxonomy): Eukaryota > Viridiplantae > Streptophyta > Magnoliopsida > Solanales > Solanaceae > Nicotiana > Nicotiana attenuata. Next base: position 44,267,853 of record NC_031998.1, read on the forward strand.
GGAGGTGAAAAAAGCTATCGAGGGAATGGACGAAGACAAGGCCGTGGCGGTCATGGACGAGGAAGAAGTAACGGTAACAACTTCAGCAATGAAGCTAAAATCCACCAAACATTCAGAGGTCGTGGTCATGGACATAGAGGAGGAAGAGGACGTGGCTACTATCAAGAAAATAATGAACAAAGGTATGACAAATCAAAACTTGAGTGCTATAATTATCATAAATTTGGTCATTACTCTTGGGAATGTCGTAGCATTGTTGAAGAGAAAGCTAACCTTGTTGACGACAAGAAAGAAGAAGATGAGTCAACGTTATTGCTGGCACTCAAGGAAGAAGACAGGGATGATTGCAGCTCGTGGTATTTGGACAATGGAGTAAGCAATCATATGTGTGGATGCAAAGAAAAGTTTGTGGAGATCAACAAAACGGTGAGAGATAATGTGTCTTTTGGAGATACCTCGAAGATTCAAATCGAAGGGATAGGTACGATTCTGATCTCCTGTAAAGATGGTAGTCACAAACTAATTCAAAATGTTTATTATGTGCCAAAATTAAAAAGTAATATTTTGAGTTTGGGCCAACTTTTTGAAAAGGAATATGACATCCACATGAAAAATATGCATCTTTGGCTTAGAGATTCAAGAGGAATTCTAATTGTAAAAGTGCATATGGCAAAGAATAGATTTTTTTCTCTGAATCTTAAAACAATTGATGCAAAGTGTTTGAAGGCTAATGTGCAAGATGAATCATGGTGTTGGCACATGCGATTTGGGCACTTGAATTTTGAAGCGCTCAAATCAATGGGAGAAAAGAACATGGTACATGGGATACCATCAATAAACCATCCAAATCAACTGTGTGAAGCTTGTCTTCTTGGAAAACATGCCAGGAGGAGTTTTCCAAAGGAGGCCATGTCAAAATCAACCAAGCCGCTACAGCTTGTTCACACTGATGTGTGTGGACCAATCAATCCACCTTCTTTTGGTAAAAGTAGATACTTTCTGCTTTTCATTGATGACTTTAGTAGAAAGACTTGGGTTTATTTCTTGAACCGAAAATCTGAAGCTTTTGCTGCTTTTAAAAATTTCAAAGTACTTGTTGAGAAAGAAAGTGGCCATGAAATTAAAGCTCTAAGGTCCGATAGAGGAGGCGAATTCACTTCAAACGAATTTAATGACTTTTGTCAGTCTCATGGAATTCGTCGCCCTCTAACGGTACCTTATTCACCCCAACAAAATGGAGTTGCAGAGAGAAAGAATCGAACGATTCTTAATATGGCTCGATGTATGTTGAAAGCTAAAAGTATGCTCAAGGAATTTTGGGCCGAAGCTGTTTCTTGTGCAGTTTATTTGAACAACAGGTCTCCAACAGGAAATGTAAGAGATCAAATGCCTTAAGAAGCATGGAGTGGAAGAAAGCCAAGTGTCAAACACTTGAGAATCTTTGGGAGCATAGCATATGCTCATGTGCCACAGCAAAGGAGAGCGAAGCTTGACGATCGAAGTGTGAAACATGTGTTTGTTGGCTATGATACGAGTTCAAAAGGATACAAGTTATACAACCCAAGATGTGGTAAGGTGGTGGTAAGTCGCGATGTTGAATTTGATGAAGAATTGGCATGGGATTGGGAAGCTCAGGAAGAAACTTCATATGATTTTCTTTCATATTTTGGTGATGAAGAAGAACCAGAGACCTTGGAACCTGTGCAGGATACAACTCCACCTCCTTCTCCAACCAATGTTGCATCTCCCTCTTCTCAAGAAAGTTCAAATAAACAACCGCAAAGGACAAGGAGTATTCAAGAGCTTTATGAGGATACAGAAGAAGTTACTAATTTGATTTTTTATGTTGTCTCTTTGCTGACAGTGAACCAATGAACTTTGATGAAGCTGTTAGAAACAAAAAGTGGAGACAAGCCATGGAGGAGGAGATTGAGTCAATAGAGAAGAACAACACTTGGGAGTTAACAACTCTTCCCAAGGGTCATCGAGCAATTGGAGTGAAATGGGTATACAAAATAAAGAAGAATGCTGATGGAGATGTGGAGAAATACAAGGCACGACTTGTGGCTAAAGGCTACAAGCAAAGGCAAGGCATTGACTATGAAGAAGTCTATGCACCAGTTGCCCGCATGGAGACGATTCGTTTGCTGATCTCTTTGGCGGCGCAAATGAAGTGGAATATCCATCAACTAGATGTCAAGTCAGCCTTCTTGAATGGCTGTCTTGAAGAAGAAGTCTATGTTGAACAACCATTGGGCTTCGTGGTCAAAAACCATGAAGATAAAGTGTTGCGGTTGAAGAAAGCTTTATATGGATTAAAGCAAGCCCCACGAGTATGGAATAGTTGCATCGACAAGTATTTTCAAGATAATGGGTTTACTCTTTGTCTCCATGAATATGCTCTTTACCTTAAAGTTCATACTAATGGAGATATCTTGCTTGTTTGTCTTTATGTTGATGATCTTATTTTTACGGGTAATAACCCAAGTTTGTTTGAAGCTTTTAAGAAAGATATGTCTCGTGAGTTCGAGATGACGGACGTAGGGCTCATGTCATACTACCTGGGCCTAGAAGTGAAGCAGATGGAGGATGGAATTTTTATCTCTCAAGAAAGCTATACAAAAGAGATATTGAAGAAGTTCAACATGCTCGATTGCAACCCCGTGAACACACCGATGGAGAGTGGGACAAAATTGTCCAAGTTTGATGAAGGAGAAAAAGTGGATCCCACATTGTGCAAGATTGCAACCCCGTGAACACACCGATGAAGCAAGCATATTGATACAAGGTATCACTTCATCAGAGAATGCATTGCCAAGAAGGAAGTCGAGCTCAAATATGTGAAGTCTCATGATCAAGTTGCTGATATTTTTACGAAGCCTCTCAAGTTTGATGACTTCCAGAGATTGAGATCAAGACTTGGAATGAAGAAGAAAAACCAAAATTAAGGGAAAGATTTGTGGGACCATTTAAATATAAAAGAAACAAAAAGAATAAAGATTATTGGCTAAACAAAAGGCAAGGTAGGCGGATCTATCAAATTGGTTTTGTAACTGATTTGGTTTTAGATTTGCAAATTTCAATATGCAACTTGCATATGAAATCCAATCTCCTGATTGGTTCTATGGGCGGTCATTCACTCCTATAAATATGAGCTTTGTTCGTTCATTCAAACACACCAAATCAGAGAGAGCGCAATAGAGCGTACAAAGAGTAATCCACAGATTGTAGTCTGTGAGATAAATAGTGAGTGAGAGTAATATTGTAGTGAGGTGTTTAAAATAAAGAGTGTTACCTCGAAGTTGTAGTAGTCTCTTGACACTACTAAGCTGTAATATTATAGTGGTAATATTGCTCTGCTCGGGTATTGTATTTTACCCCGTTAAAATATTTGGTGTCGTTGTTACTCTCTTGTGTTATTGTTATTTACCGTGGATATTATTCCTGGGCGGGATATTATTTTTTCATTCCCAACAATTTTATTGTCTTTATTGTTGAATATTTTAGGATAATGCCATGACACATCTCATATTTTGTATTATTTTCTTGGAAAGTACTTTATATAGTTGTATCTTACTAGGATTAAAGAAATATTTTGAGCACAAGTTATATGTTTTGTTCTACAAAGATTTTACCGGAAAAAAAAATCCGAAAAAATCCGAAAACCCGAGATTGAAAAACCCGAGTTTTATTGGTTTGGTTTGGTTTGGTTTGGTCTTTAGATTTAATAACCCGACACAATTGATTTGGTTTGGTAATTGTAAAATCCGAACCAACCCGACTTATGTACACCCCTTTACAGCTATGCTTCAATCCCAAACTATTGTGATAATTCATACATATGAATTTACTAGTTTTACGTCGGATTTAAATCTACTATAGCCCTTCTTCTTTATTCGAACTTAGAACCAGCAACCTAAGCAAGCTAGTACTGACGGAGTTGCATAGACTTCTTCTGGAACTGTTATTGCCTTATGTGCTTCATATTCGTATGAGTTAATTGTTGGAGTTGTTTATAAGTGGTCGAAAGAGATGGCATAAGATATAATATATAGGCTATAGCAATAGGATAATATGCAGATATTTATCTAAACGATGCATGCATTTAATATAAGCCCTAAATTAACCTTTTTGGGAGTATCAACTTGGTTAGGAGGGTTAAACAACTCTATCAAGTTTAGAATTCTAAATTCAAAAATAATCGGATCTATAAAGCTTAATTTGTAGTATTCTTGAATGATGTTAATTAACTTTTAATTGGATTAGCATGCCAAAAGGATAAATAGCAAACATATTGACCTTAGCGAAGCTGAAAGGTCAATTTATCTACTTATTCAAGCATGAGGAGGAGTGATGCAGCACTGAGTTTTATAATGAGAAAATTTGATTAAGAAAATGAAAAATTGATGAAGCAGTTGTCTAATAATAAGAATATGTTCTCTATCATATTAGGGTTGATAAGTTAAGTTACAGCTTGCCATTGACCTTATCAGGTGGGAACAGGTAGCATAGGTTTTAAATAAAACCTCTTACATATATTATCATAACTAAAAGGGGAAAGAAAAGAAAAACAGAAAAATAGACATTGTCGCACATATCCATAAAATATAGGGCTTTGGGCATTTTACCGTGGCTGGGTAAATACTCCCTTCGTTTCTACCTACGTAGTTCAGAGTACACTAGTTAAATGAATAATTTTGTGTGAATTCGAATATAAATTTTTAATATTTAAAAAATTATAAAAGTACTATAAACCATAGTATTTAGCAATTTAAAATATTTTAAACATATCTACAACATAATATATAATTTTATTTGAATCCCCAAATAATAATTATGTCACATCAAGTGGAACAAATGAAGTACTTATTTTGCCCCCGATATTACAATTAATGTTTGTCATAGCATGCGCCATTTTTTACTTATAACCTAATGTGTGGTTCATCAAGTTCAAGGATTAATTTATTTCAACTTGAAAGAGAAGTTGACTTCATTTGCTCCGAGCAACTACCCAATAACCATTTTCCTCTTTTGTCGTTTTCATTTCTCTCTCACCCTTTGGTGTACTACTTGAAGATTGTATATAAGTACGGCCATCTATGTATGTATAAATGGATAAGAATTTGATTATTTCCAACTTGACTTATAAAATTAGATTTTACAAAACATATTTTATACTCTTTCATACCAACATGAAAAGACAAAGCTAATAGGTAGATCACGAATCTTGTATAGCTACTTCAATGTCAACACCAACTAAATGTCGTATAAATAAAAAAATAAAGTTGGAAAAAGAGCAAGATATCTATTCTTCGTCATTAAAACATTTACTAAAGTATGGGTGTACCCATTGAGTATCATAGAATTAATTTTTTTTAATAAGTTAGATAGATTTATTGACTGTTGAACTGCAACTAGTGTACACGTTGTAGTTGTGTCTAGAAAATGTCAACTGTACTCTCCAGAAAACAACTAGTCCTTTAAGAATCTTATATATTCTCAAGTTTGTATCTAAAAACAACCAACAGTTGTTGTGAACACCACTATTTCTTTTATATCTTGAAAACAAAGGAAGAGCGAAGAAGAAGAATTAGAACAAGAGAAAAAGACAAAGATGAAGCTAGTTTGGTCTCCTGAAACAGCTTCAAAAGCTTATCTTGACACCATAAAGACAGTAAGCAGCAAAAGATTTGCTTTGAATTTTTTCTTCTAACTTTTATTTTTCATCCAGTGCTTTAATTGTTTTTGGACTTGTATTCTATGCAGTGTGGAATTTCAAGAAAATCCAGTGCTGCAGAATTTTTATCAGCCATGGGGGCAGGGTACAACGCGAAATTAATAGTTGAAGCATGGAAAAGTGATAAGATCAATGGTGACTCAATCTCCACAAGCATCGGCCTAGCCGTCGCGTCAAAACATAGTCGTGGCAGGTACGTAGAGGCGGATGCAACCTAGTTTACTACTGATTCAGTTGGATCCAGTATTTTTAATCACAACATAAATAAATGTGCAAAATTACCAAAATTTTGGTTAATATAATATTCATAACCTATAATTTCAAAAGTGCAATCTATTAATATTAAGACTTAAAATTTGAACAAAAATAAAGTTTAAATTCGGGGTTCATTTCTGTAGGTACGTGTGCATGGTGCCAGACGAAGAATCAAGACTAGCGTATGTAGACGCCATGCAAAATTCAGGCATGTCATTGCCGGATATGATGGTGGGAGAGGCAGAAGAGGTGATGGAAAGGTTAAATGGGGTTGACTTTTTGATCGTAGATGAGAAGAGAAGTGACTCTTTTTCAATCTTTAATAGTGCTAAATTGAGCCATCGTGGAGCAATTTTAGTGTGCAAAAATGGAAGCAAAATAAGGAATATAGAGACTAGTAAGTTCAGTTGGGATGGAGTTCTTGATAGCAAAGTTAGTGTTGTGAGATCAGTGACACTTCCATTTGGGAATGGATTGGAGGTTGCTTATATAGCAAGTAAAGATGGAAATCAAAAGTCTCGAAAATACGCCAAGCGTTGGATTAGACACGTTGATCGGAAGTCAGGTGAGGAGCATGTTATTCGACGATGATCTGCATACTCAAGTGCAAACCTCAAATCGAGATCTCATGTAGTTCGAATATATTTTCTTTTTCTTTGTATATATATCTGTTTGTCTTATGCTAATGAGGCCTTGTTATATTCTAGGTTGAGGCACTTTATCCTTTCTGCTCCTGAAGGAAAGAAATAGTTCTTGGTTACTGAAGGCACTTCCATGATGATACTTGCTTTTGGTATAAATTAATTTAAGCCTTTTTTTTCTGAGGTTTTTCAGTTGATGTATGTTACTCGCATGTGATTCAGATTAATTTGGATTTGCGCGGTATAGTATCCACTAAAGGGGAAGCGCTCTCCCTATCCAAACTTTTTTCCAAATCGATCTAAACCTATTAATTAATTATTACTCCTACTATCTCATTTTCCAATTGACTTCCTTAATTTCTAATTTGCACTTGCTAGGCAAGTCAGACATAACAATAAGGAACAATAATAGCAGAACTGACAAAATTAACATAAATCTACAACCAATAAAGTATTTTCTACGGTACCAAACCAAGGATACTGATATATTGGCAGCAGATGAAATAGAAGGCTTAGAAGGGAGATAATGAAATTATGTGATTGGGTCTTCCAAAAGCATCTTAATATAGCATAGTAACGCCAACACATGATAAATCCCCCAGAACTAGTACATAGTCATGAGCTCTAAAACGAAAATGCAAGTATGAAAACTAAACAACAATACTGTCTGAAATAGAGGCAACAATACAATATGAAAAAAAACGCGAAGACTGCGGTCGAGAATGCAGCTCTACCTCATCTCCCGGTGATCAACTCAGCTATGCGCCTCGGCTACCGATGACTGGGTCCGACACCCGGATATGCATAATTAAGTGCAGAGTGTAGCATGAGTGCAATCGACCCCATGTACTCAGAAAGTATCATAACTAACTTCGGCAAGGTAAAAGCAACAAGAACTATAAATGATACTTGCTATAACCTGTTCAATTCATATATTCAACAAGTAGAGAATAATAACATGATCAAGTCATAAAGCACATGAAGAACAATCCCGGTGTACACAGTTTATCAAGTATTCTGCTCAGTCGGTAATCCAGCATATATACAGATGATATGCAATTAAATCCTGTAAATAACCAAGGAAAATTACAATTAAATATGAAATGTAATAACTAAATAATACTGGCCAGATTTTCTCAGAATTTCCATAACAGCACGAACCGCTAATCAGTTTTCCTCAATTTGCGTGTACACCTTCAAGAGAGAAACATAAGAAGGTGACCCTAAGGGATGGATCCATATTCACACGTTGCACGGACAACCCACGTGCTGTACATACTCTCACGTGCTAATAATATCAGCAGCACGAACAACTCACGTGCCGCACGAATAACTCACGTGTTGCACGGACAACTCATGTGCTAATAATCACAATTCTCCCTGTGTGGTCACGGGCATAATATCACAATTCGTCAGGCATGGTCACGTGCACAATATCACAATTTGCCCAGCAAGGTCATAGGCTATCAGTCCCAACCATATCACACATAAAGAAAATATGCAAGAATACATGTAGATGATCAACAACATCAAACTTCATAATCTTGGAATGGTATAAGTGACATGCTACGGTGTATGCGCAAGTGTGATATTATAGCTCAAATTAGGTGAATACATCACAAAAATAGCAGCTATCAGGTGTAATGAGGAGTGCAACCTCGAACATGTCTCAAATAGCTTACAACAAGGGTAGAAATAAGAGGAACATCACAACATGAAGCTTAGCAATCAAGTTAATGCATATCATATATAGCCTAAGCACTACCCCGAGCATGCATAAATACCTCGGTGCACGTACATGGGCTCAACCCCCATACATATGTGTCATCCATAGCACGTAGCTATCATAAATAACTCTAGCAACTCGTGCTTCAACCAAGTTTAGGCAAGATACTTACTTCAAGCAAACCAAATCAATCCTCTAACAAGCCTTTCCTACGCGAATAAACCTTCAGATGGCTCGAATCTAGCAAAAATAATTTAATATTATCAATAAAAGCCATAGGAACCGATTTCAATTGATAAAGCCAAGATCTTTAACCAAATCAAAAAGTCACCCCCAGCCCGCACCTTAGAAACCGACCAAACTCACAAATTCCGGACACCCATTCGATTACGAATCCAACCATAATTTATCTAATCCGACCTCAAATCGGCCTTCAAATCCTCAATTCATACTTTAGGAAAGTTTTTACTAAAATTTCCAATTTCTTCACTTAGATTCATCAATTAAATGCTAAAAACAAAGATGGAATCATGAATAATGAACGAATCCGAGTCAAAAATACTTACCCCGATCCAAATCGTGAGAATCCCCTCCAAAATCGCCCAAAACCAAGATCTCCAAGCCAAAGTGTGATATAACAACCCAATCCTTCGAAATAGAGTATTTAAAACATTCTGCCCAAGAATACCCTTCACGGTCGTAGAAATGCCTTCGCGATCGCGAAGAACAAAATTCTCCAGTTGCCAAAACCTCCTCGTGAACGCGGCATACTAGTCGCGAATGTGATGACCAACACTACCACGCCTACGCGAACGCTTATCCTCTAACGCGAGCGCGAAGGCTTAAGGTCTGATGCGCCCAACCGGCCTCCCTTCTACACGAACGCGTCGTCCCTCACGCAATCGCGAAGGCCACTGTCCTCCAAAGCATCGCGAACGCGTGCACCAACTCGCAAATGTGAAGAAAAATTCTCCCGCCAACCAAGAAGCCCTCTGCGAATGCGATCACTATGTCGCGATCGTGAAGAAGAAAATTCCTCACATTGGATAAGCAATCCAACACAAAGGGAAATATTTCGAAACCCATCCGAATCACATCTAAGCCCCCCAAACCCCGTCAAATCACACCAAACAATTTTAAAATATAACACGGACTTATTTGGCGCCCCAAATGCTACAAAACAATATCAAAATCATGAATCACACCCCAATTTAAGCCTACAAAAACTAATAAACTTTCCAAATTCAAAAACTTACGCCGAACATGCTTAAACACCTCGGAATGACCTTAAATTTTGCATGCAAGTCCCAAATGACACAACAGACCTATTCCAACTCAGAACCAAAATCCAAACCCGGTATCAGTTATATCAACTCTCGGTCGAACTTATTAACCTTCTAAATCTTCAACTTTCCAACTTTTGCCAAAAAGCACCAAACCAACCTACAAACCTCCAAATCCAATTCGGCCATACGCTTATGTCTAAAATTACCATACGAAGCTATTGAAACTATTAAAACTCCATTTCGAAGTCGTCTACTCGAAAGTCAAATTCCAGTCAGCTCATTCAACTTAAACTTGCAACATTGGGACTAAGTGTCCCAATTTACTCCGAAACTTTCCCGAAATCAAACAAACTATCCCAGCAAGTCATGAAATCTCAAATACACATAAGTAACTTATCAAATAGGGAAAACGGGTTTAAAGTACTCAAAACAACCGGTCAGGTCGTTATATATTTTGTCACTAAATTGTATCTTTCCTACATGATAAGTAACATGGTTTTGCGGGTGTTGATTATCAATAGTGATTTTTACCATCTAATGAAATAATTACGCCTTGAGGATGTTCATTATAATGGTGGTTCTTTCCATCTAATAAAACAAGTAACTTACATGTTTGCCTTTATTAATAAATTTTTAAACAACTATATCTATTTATATTTAAATCTTGCTTGCCTTTATAGATTGATTTTTGGAGTATTGAGTGGATGGTTCAATGGAGAATAAGCTTAGGTAGTCATTTTCTCTGAGTTTTTTTTTAGAGTACCATATTGTGTACCCAACTGAGATACTCTAACATGCAATATATGCATATACACTTAAAAAATTATCTATTCTATCACAACTAAATCTATAAAAAGATTTATTATAAATTACTGTCATTTATAACCGCGCGAAGTGCGACAAATTCTCTACTTAGTTGATCAAGTTCGTATCTCCTTATGTATTTAACAAATAAGTAGAGGAACATGAGTGAATGTGTAAATACGGTTGGAAGCTGAAAGAACAACTATTAAATGAATAGTAAATGGCTGAGATAAACTATTTATTTGTAATAAGAAGGGGAAAATGAAAAGAATTCTAAGGAATCGAATAGGGTGCAGGAATTAAATTATTCCGTCAGGCCTTAGAGGAATTAGCTTTAGAAATCTGTACAATTCATTTATTGAAAAATAAATTTACTTTTTGGTATAAAAATATTACTACATGAATAGTCTTCAAGAGAAGGGTACAATGGTTATTCAGCCTCTGATGTACATTTTAGGAACTTAAATTTAGAATTAATCAAATGTAGAACTTATATTAATAACCCAAAAGTATAACCACATTTAGGATTCATAACCCTAGGTTAAAGTGCTTAGACATAATAAAGAAAAAAAATATAAAGATGATGAAAATCTAAACATAATAGGTAAAAAAAAGTGACGAAAACCCAAAAAAAAAAACGCTCTCCCTTCTCTCTTCTTTCTCTCACTAGGTTTTGGCGTGTTTTCTTGAACTTAGGCAGCCATGGTTGCCACGAGCTCTCCCTAGCCTTTGGCTGTGGGAGAGGTGATCCAAAAAGCTAATGAAACAACAACAAACAACAATCCAAAACAGTTGTATGCTGATCAATTACGCCCAAAGCAATCTGCCGCAAATATGTCCAAAGTCGAGTTGGCTGCTGTGAATTGTGCATGGTGAACCAACGATAGAATTCTCAATGGATGAAATTAATCAATTCACAAGAGAGGAAGGATTGCATCAAGTTGTTATCATGAAGTTTTCATACGGTAAACCTGATCTACAAGAGTTTCGCAAAGTTTTTTCGTCGCAATTCGATATTCAAGGTCGTTGTAATATAGGACTGCTGGAATTTCGTCATATTTTAGTTAGATTTGATCAATACAACGATTATGTTTAGTGTATATCAAAATCAACTGGTTATGTCAAGGCAAAAGGCGAAGAATTCTTTTTTATAACCTTCCCATGGACGTTAGGATTCAATCCTAAAGAGGAGACGTCTATGGCAGTGGTTTGGATTTTGTTTCCAGGTCTGCCGCCCAATTTTTTCGCAAAGAAATCCTTGATGTCTATTGCATCAGCTGTGGGTAAGCCTCTTGCTGTGGACAAGGCAACTCAGGATAGAACAAGACCTAGTGCTGCTAGGGTGAAGGTTATTCTTGATCTTCTGGAAAAACGTCCCAAGAAGGTTAAAATTTTGATGGTCGACAGAATTACAGGTAAAACAATCGTGCATGATCAAGAAGTTGTCTATGACAATCTTCCAAAATATTGCACATACCGCAAGCATCAAGGACATGGTGATAAATCGTGTCGACTGTGGAAAGAACAAGGTGCATAGGAGATTGCAAAAACTACTGCACCTGCTGAAAGTAATCTACCTGTGATTGATGATTCTATGACTGAACAACTTCAAGGAGATGCTAGGGATTATCTTAATAATAAAAGGGCTGGGCAAAGAGCTAAGGAACTAGCAACATTAGATGGAAAATTGGTTGATGAAGCAACAAAGAATCAGCTGATCGAGCAGCAGGTATTCGAAACTGAGGGAGGAAAAGAAACTGAGGAAAATATGGTAGGGGATAACTCAAAGGTTGACAAGGGTCCACCCCACCTTCACGAGATGTGCCTGCTAGAATAGCACTAGCAAGGATTTCCCATGTTGTGAACCCAATCGTAGAAGCATATGATAAGATGGCTAGTGCTGCAAAAATCCTGTTAGTTGGTAATGGATTGCAGAGTGATGTTGATCGTGCTGCTGCAACTGTCCAAACTGTTGGGGTCAAGGAGAGTTTTGGGGAGAAGTTAGATATGACTCAACAGGTAAAGGATGCAAATAACTCACAAGTTGGGAAAGGAACAATAAATAGGATAGCTGGAGATCAACAAAAAACTGCAGATGGTCAGCAAAAAACTGCAGAACAAAACTCTGATAAGGCACTTATGGCCCAGATTTCAGGCAATGAAAAAGCAGGGAATAAGAGCATAGTGATTGAAAATACTACTGGGAAAATAATCATGGATGGTAAGGGAGAGGATCTGAACAAAAAAAGGAGGAGAATGGAACGTTGTAACTGGTAGAAAATCCCCTACAAAGAAAGGGGGATCACCAAAATTTCAGAACCTAGGTGCTCGACGAATTGATTTCAATGTTGCTGCCAGCCCAAATACTTTTGGGGTCCTTGCCACTACTGGAGAACCTGAAGGTGATGCAATAGTGTTACATGACAATGTGGTGTCCAAACAACTAATTCCAATATCCAACAATGAAAGAGGAAGCAAAGGCGGTGACGAGTTAGTTGAAAATATGGGTGTTCGACCAAAGGCCTCAAAGAAAAACGAGGAAGAGAAAAACCTGGAAAAGCAAGCACACAGTTCAAATATTCCAACACTTCACTTTATAAGCCCTCATGTAGAAGAAATAATTAGAGAAGCCCAGAACACAATGATGGTAAAAAATATGGTTAATCAACCATTGGTTACATTGAACACATCTGTATTTGAAGTACCATCACAATCTTTTAAATCGTATGGTGAGCAAGGTGGTGATCAAGGACAGATGGTTCTATCCACAAGTAACAATAACGAGATTATTAAAGCAAATGTGAGGGAGATGGCACTTAATGCTAAGTTATGGGTTGACCAACGTGAATACAATGATGAAGAAGACTTAGGGGTAGATTTTGCGGATGACTCTTCTGATAATGGGAAGAAATGTAGTGGTGATGAGGAATTGATATCAGTTGTGTCACCAGCTCTTCCAAAAGCTGGTAGTTCCTCCAAGCTAGGCTCCAACACTAGGCAGCAACATCTTAAAACTGGGCAGCAGCAGAATATGGCGAGCAGTTTGGTTACTAGTCCTCCTGTACAAACACAGCATGATCCAAGTGATGATATAGGAGGTGATCAACATGTGGAAACAGTCTCCCCTTCTAGGCAGCAGCAGCAGCAGATGGAAATTGTGCCACAAGAAGTCACGATAGTGGCAAAAACTGGGCAACAACTTCAGCCTTCATACAGTCCATCACTTAGTTTGGAGGAAACAAAAATACTAGATGCACTGGTGAGTTCCAAGCCTTCATCTGTGTTAGATCAATCTACTTTGAGTACTGGTCGTGCAAGTAAAATGAAAGGTAGTGAGGTACAACAGAATTTGGCAAATTTTGATGATAAACGGACTTTGGTGACACAAGGTAGTGAGCAGGAAATACCAAATCCGTTAAAGCTAGGTAGAGATATGTATGAAGAGGGCGTGGAAGATGATTTAATGAATCAATATAGGGCTGAGGCAGAAAGAAAAGGTGATTTATCACCTATGCATAGCGGCAATAGAAAGAAGACACATACAAGAGAAAAAAGTTGGGACGGCAAGGTGAGTGAGGAAGCAAACATTAGGCGACTTCCTATGAGAGTTGACAAACAAAGACAGGCTGCCCCAGCTACATCTACAAAGTCCAATCGATCAAAAAAGAAAGCATGAATTTTGAAGACATCTTGAAAAGGGTTGACGATGAAGACAAAAGTCTACAAATTGGAGACTTCACAAATTTAGAGAGGAAAGAGCATCATTGTTTTTTCTACATCTTTTTATTCTACAATCACATTAGTACAGTTCTATGTAATATCATCACAGAGTATGTTTTAAACTCTGTGATGATCATAGAATATCTAGTACTAGCTAGTTCTTTCTTCTTACATGCATGCTAGTAGGTGAGGCTTTTTATTTGCCTCGATAGGATTAGTAAGGTAAGGTTTAGCCCAGTTTGTGTTTCTCTAGCCCTATTGATAATAGGTGAATTTAACTATAATTAGGCCCTAAAGAACCACCTTCTTGTATTGTTTTGATGATAAAAGTGATAACAAAATGCTCTGATTAGTGCTTTTCATGCTTTGCAGGTGATATATGACAAGAGAAGGCTATGGAGTACTTTTGGGATCAAATATGGAGAAAAAGAGGCCAATCGTAAAATTTTGCCAAGCGAACCAAGCAAAGCAGCTCAAGCCAGGCCTGAAGAAGGACTGCCGCGGTTCCACCGCGACCTGCGGCAGGAACCGCGGTAGGAAGACGGTCGAGGAGTAAGTTGAGATTCAGAGAAGGTGTGTGGCCGCGGTT
>NC_031998.1:44282625-44385804 GCF_001879085.1 Nicotiana attenuata
GAAAATCCCCACAAGAAAGGGGGATCACCAAAATTTCAGAACCTAGGTGCTCGACGAATTGATTTCAATGTTGCTGCCAGCCCAAATACTTTTGGGGTCCTTGCCACTACTGGAGAACCTGAAGGTGATGCAATAGTGTTACATGACAGTGTGGTGTCCAAACAACTAATTCCAATATCCAACAATGAAAGAGGAAGCAAAGGCAGTGACGAGTTAGTTGAAAATATGGGTGTTCGACCAAAGGCCTCAAAGAAAAACGAGGAAGAGAAAAACCTAGAAAAGCAAGCACACAGTTCAAATATTCCAACACTTCACTTTACAAGCCCTCATGTAGAAGAAATAATTAGAGAAGCCCAGAACGCAATGATGGTCAAAAATATGGTTAATCAACCTTTGGTTACATTGAACACATCCGTATTTGAAGTACCATCACAATCTTTTAAATCGTATGGTGAGCATGGTGGTGATCAAGGACAGATGGTTCTATCCACAGGTAACAATAACGAGATTATTAAAGTAAATGTGAGGGAGATGGCACTTAATGCTAAGTTATGGGTTGACCAACGTGAATACGATGATGAAGAAGACTTGGGGGTAGATTTTGCGGATGACTCTTCTGATAATGGGGAGAAATGTAGTGGTGATGAGGAATTGATATCAGTAGTGTCACCAGCTCTTCCAAAAGCTGGTAGTTCCTCCAAGCTAGGCTCCAACACTAGGCAGCAACATCTTAAAACTGGGCAGCAGCAGAATATGGCGAGCAGCTTGGTTACTAGTCCTCCTGTACAAACACAGCATGATCCAAGTGATGATATAGGAGGTGATAAACATGTGGAAACAGTCTCCCCTTCTAGGCAGCAGCAGCAGATGGAAATTGTTCCACAAGAAGTCACGACAGTGGCAAAAACTGGGCAACAACTTCAGCCTTCATACAGTCCATCGCTTAGTTTGGAGGAAAAAAAATTATTGGATGCACTGGTGAGTTCCAAACCTTCATCTGTGTTAGATCAATCTGCTTTGAGTACTGGTCGTGCAAGTAAAATGAAAGGCAGTGAGGTACAATATTTGGCAAATTTTGATGATAAACGGACTTTGGTGACACAAGGTAGTGAGCAGGACATACCAAATCCGTTAAAGCTTGGCAGAGATATGTATGAAGAGGGCGAGGAAGATGACTTAATGAATCAATATAGGGCTGAGGCAGAAAGAAAAGGTGATTTATCACCTATGCATAGCGGCAATAGAAAGAAGACACATACAAGAGAAAAAATTTGGGACGGCAAGGTGAGTGAGGAAGCAAACATTAGGCGACTTCCTATGAGAGTTGCCAAACAAAGACAGGCTTCCCCAGCTACATCTACAAAGTCCAATTGATCAAAAAAGAAAGCATGAATTTTGAAGACATCTTGAAAAGGGTTGACGATGAAGACAAAAGTCTACAAATTGGAGACTTCACAAATTTAGAGAGGAAAGAGCATCATTGTTTTTTCTACATCTTTTTATTCTACCATCACATTAGTATAGTTCTATGTAATATCATCACAGAGTATGTTTTAAACTCTGTGATGATCATAGAATATCTAGTCCTAGCTAGTTCTTTCTTTTTACATGCATGCTAGTAGGTGAGGCTTTTTATTTGCCTCGATAGGATTAGTAAGGTAAGGTTTAGCCCAGTTTGTGTTGCTCTAGACCTATGCCTTTGGAAAGATATCCAAATGGCTATGAGATTATATGCCCTCGTGAGACTTTGCCGACAGTTATACCATGATTCCTCTACATGAGGCTGTCATAAGGGCATTGTGAGGCGGAGAGGAGTGATTATATAGCCAAGGCATAGAGGCAACACTTCTGAGCTATTGTCCCCCTTATTTGTACTCTTCCTATGTGGTTCTTTTTCTTTTTAGTATTAATAAAACTAGCCCTAGGCACCTGCCTAGTGGATTTGCTAAAAAAAAACATAATAGGTAAAAGAGTAGAGAAGTTAAGATTGAGAAAACTATGATAAATCACCCAAAACACTTAAGGAAAACTCCAAAGGTCGCTCTGAATATTTTCTTATGAAAAAGTTACCCTAAAATGATCTAAAATATCTATTTATACTAAGTCCTAAGTGTAAACAAAAATATCTCATCGGGTTAAATGTGGCCTCCAACCATGGCAACGGTTGAGCCAATGGTTCTTCAACTCTTCAATTTCAGCTATAGCTTAGGTCCAACCATGACTATGATTGAACCTTGTCGAATTAGATCATTTCTCATCTTGCAACGGTTAGTGATCCATTGTCACCGTTTTCTTATGTTCTTGTTGCTTAAGTTTTTCTCATAAAAATCACTAGAGAAATGTTTCTCTCTGGCGTAATATAGCATAACCTACTCCATCCATGGGAAGGAGAGCTCGAATTCCTATGGAGAAGGTGAGAATGATGTAGGAACAAGCGCAGAAAATATGTAACCAGCAACAGAGACAGGAAAATTAAGCACAAAAGATTAAAAAAAAAAAAGAAGTATCGGAGAAAAGGAAAGATGTGGATGAAGAACATGGTATATGAATTGGAAAATCCCAAATTATAGTGGAATGGCCGGAAATTCAAGCATCTAGCAGCAAAAAGAAGGATGGGAGTATGCGGATGTGCATTGATTACCACCAGTTGAACAAAGTCACCATCTAGAATTAGTACCCGTTGTCGCACATTGATGACCTGTTTGACCAGTTACAGGGTGACACAATGTTCTCTAACATCGACTTGAGGTCTGGGTATTATCAACTGAAGATTCGTGCTTCAGATGTTCCGAAGACAGCTTTCCTGACCAAGTATGGGCACAATGAGTTTTTAGTGATGTCCTTCAGCTTGACTAACGCCCCGGTAGCATTTATGGATTTGATGAATCGGGTGTTCAGGCTGTATCTTGACTTATTTGTCATTGTCATCATTGATGACATATTGATCTACTCACGTAGTATGGGGGAGCACGATCAGCATTTGAGGTTAGTTCTTCAAACCTTGCGGGAACAGAAACTATATGCTAAATTCTCCAAGTGCGAGTTCTGGTTAGATTTTTTGGCTTTCTTGGGCATGTTATATCAGGTGAGGGTATTAAGGTGGATCCCAGGAAGATCGAGTCAGTCCAGAGTTGGCTTCGTCCTACCTCAGCGACCGAGATCAGGATTTTCTTGGGGTTAGCAGGTTATTATAGTCGATTTGTGGAGGGCTTCTCGTCTATCTAGCATTTTTGGCTAGATTGACCCAGAAGGGTGATCCGTTCAGATGGTCCGATGATTGCGAGGCGAGCTTTCAGAAGCTCAAGACCGCTTTTACTATAACATCGATGTTAGTGTTGCCCTCTGGTTCAGGGATGTATACCGTGTATTGCGACGATTCACACGCTGGATTGAGTTGTGTATTGATGCAGGAGGGGCGAGTTATTGCATATACTTCACGTTAGTTGAAGCCCTATGAGAAGAATTACCCCGTACATGATTTGGACTTGGCCCCTATAGTTCATGCTCTCAAGATCTGGAGGCATTATCTTTATGGGGTGTTCTGTGAGGTTTACACCGATCATCCAGCTTGCAGCATTTGTTTAAGTAGAGGTACCTTAATTTGAGGCAGCGCAAAGGGCTTGAGTTGTTGAAGGACTATCATATTACCACCCTTTACTATCCGGGCAAGGCGAATGTGATTGCAGATGCCTTGAGCAGAAAGGCCGAGAGTATGGGTAGTTTGGCATTCATTTCGGCAGAGAAGAGGCCTTTGGCTTTGGACATTCAATCCTTAGCTAATAGACTTGTGAGGTTGGATATTTCAGAGCCTGGTTGAGTTCTTGCATGTGTTGTGGCTTAGTCTTTATTACTTGAGCGGATCAAGGCTCATCAGTACGATGATCCACATTTGTTGGTTCTTAGAGATGCGGTACTACAGGGTGGTTCCAAGGAGGTTACTATCGATGAGGATGGTGTTCTGCGACTCCAGGGTTGCCTATGTGTTCCTAATGTTGATGGCTTGAGGATAAGATTCTAGAAGAGGCACACAGTTCTCGGTATTCTATTCATCCAGGTGCTACAAAGATGTATCGTGACCCGAGGCAGTATTTGGTGGCGGCGGATGAAGAAGAACATAGTTAAGTATGTAGCGAGATGTCTAAATTGCCAGTAGGTTAAGTATGAGCACCAGAGGCCAAGTCGCCTACTCCACCAGATATTTATACCGGAGTGGAAGTGGGAGCGCATCACCATGGACTTCGTAGTTGGGTTGTCATGGACGTTGAGGAAGTTTGATGTTGTTCGGGTTATTGTCGACAGGCTGACCAAGTTGGCACACTTTATTCCGGTTGTGACTACGTACTCTTCAGAGAGATTGGCCCAGATTTACATTCAGGAGATTGTTCGGTTGCATAGTGTGCCTGTTTCCATCATTTCAGATAGATGCCCTGAGTTCAACTTGCATATCTGGAGAGCAGTATAGAGCGAGTTAGGCACCCAGGTAGAGCTCAACACATCCTTTCATCCGCAGACCGACGGGCGGTCGGAGCAGACATTTCATATTCTGGAGGATATGCTCAGAGCATGTGTGATTGACTTCGGAGGGCATTGTGATAGATTCTTTCCTTTGGCCGCTTTTGCTTATAACAATAGTCATTGTCCAGCATCGAGATGGCTCCGTTTGAGGCTTCATATGGTCGGCAATGTCGTTCACCCATCAGATAGTTTGAGTCCAGCGATGCTAGGTTATATGGCACTGATTTAGTGAAGGATGCCTTGGAGAAGGAAAAGTTGATTCAGGATAGCTTCGCAGAGTACAGTCCATACAGAAGAGTTACGCATATCAGAAGGCGTGTGATTTATCATTTATGGTGGGCGAGAAGGTTCTCTTTAATGTCTTGCCGAATAAGGGTATCATGATGTTCGGGAATAAGGGCAAGCTGAGTCCGAGGTTTATTGGCCTATTTGAGGTGTTGAGGCGAGTTTGGGAGGTTGCTTATGAGCTTGCCTTGCCTCCCAGTCTATCGAGATTTCATCCAGTCTTCCAAGTGTCTATGCTCTGGAAGTACCATGTCGATAGGTCGCATGTGTTAGATTACAACACGATTTAGCTAGATGAGAGTTTGGGTTATGAAGGAGCCGGTTGCCATTGTTGGCATTCAGGTTTGCCAGTTGAGGTCTAAAAAGATTTCTGTAGTAAATGTCTAGTGGAGGGGTCAACCAGTCGAGGAGGAGACTTGGGAGGCCAAGGAGGACATGCGGAGCTGATATCCACAGTTATTTAGCACCCCAGGTATAATTCTAGACCCATTCGAGGACAAAAATTTGTTTAAGAGGTGGAGAATGTAACGATCCAATCGGTCGTTTTGCTTTCTGGATCCTTGTTCCCCTATTTAAGACTCCCTGTATGTGCTTTTACTATTTTATAACTAGCGGGGATGGTTGGTTCGGGTTTGGAAAGGTTCGGGTTGGAATGAGAACACTTAGTTCCTTAATAGTGGCTAAGATAGCTAAATTTGACTTGAGTCGACATTGTGATTAAACAACCTCGGAAACGGATTTGATGGTTCCAATGGGTTCGCATGTTGATTTTGGACTTAGGCGTATGTTCGGGTCGAGTCTCGGGTAATCTGGGAGCGTTACGGCGCCTAATGTTGAATGTTAGCTCATGGAAGGTTTTCTAGTTCTTTAAATTTGGGTTGGAGTAGACTTTGGTGCTATCGAGGCTCCTTTGGGATTCCGTCCGCATGATGATTTATGACTTTTACGCAAAATTTGGTGTCATTCCGAGTTGTCTAAGTATGATTCAATGCGTACAGAACTAATTGAAAAGTTTGAAGTTCATAAGTTGATTCAATTTAGTTTTGGGGTGCGATTCTCTGTTTCGACATGGTTTTACATGTTTCAAGGGTTCGAGCAGCTCCGTATTATGTTAATGGACTTGTTGGTGCGATTCATCAGGGTCTCAGGTTGCTCGAGTGAATTTCGGACCATCCGAAGCTAAGTTTGAAAATATGCTATTGCTAGTTCTGGTTTCCTTCTTCGCAAACGCAGAGGTGGAGTTGCGTTCCTGAAGAAAGAATTGGGGGACTTTGCATTTTTTCCTTTGTGTTCACGGTCAAGAGGTCGCGTTCGTGAAGGTCTAGGACCTGTAGCCTTTGCGTTCGCATATACAGGCCTGCGTTCGCGTAGAATAAACGGCCTGGGGTGGGTCAACCACCTTTGCTCTTTGCGTTCGCGAAGCTCAGGCTGGGCAAGCCTTCGCGATCATGAGAATGCCCTCGCGTTCGCGAAGAAGATCTTCAGGACCTGGGCCAGCTATGCCTTCGAGATTGTGAAAAACCTAGGTTTGATAAAAATGAGGTTTGACCACGAAATTGATTATGGAATTGGGAATAACTTATATTTGAGTTCGTGAAGTCATGTGTAACATTTATCTTCAGAAATTTTCGGAATCCGGGCACGTGGGCCGGGATTGATTTTTATGGACTTCTTGGAATTGGTTGGGAAATTAGTTTAATAGATAAATTATGAACTTTTGAGCACTTATTGATTAGTTTATACGATTTTTGATTAGCTTCGGATTACCCGGCTTCGTTTGGGGAGTTCTAGTGAGGTTAAAGAGCCGGTTAGTGGACTTGAAAGCGAGGTAATTCTCTTGCCTAACCTTGTAAGAGGGAACTTACCCCCTTAGGTGTATTAATTATTGTGTGCTACATGTTGTGGGAAGCGACGTACCCACGAGGTGATGGGAGTTCGTACGTAGTTATATTCATGATATGTCATGGTAGACTTAGTACCACAACATGCCTTTAATTGTGCTATTTGTACCCATCATGTGTATTAATTTTCTTGATTATGACTAAGATTGAGAATTTGAAGAAAGATACCGGTCTAGCCTCTTACTTTGAAAAATTGGAAAATATTTGATAAACTATGGATCCGTGTCTTCTCGACTCTCACGTGTTTTCGCGAGTCTGATAAGTTGGGATTTTGACTACTTATTAGTGCCTTTTTACTTTTGTTTCAGTCCAAAAGTGCTCAATTGTATTCCCGAAAACTGATGAAATGTGCTTAAATGCAAGAGTATTGGAGATTGAGCCACAAAGATGAAATCGAACTCAAAAAGGAGTAAAGTGAACTCAAGAACAAAAAGCAGGCAAATGGCATAATGTGCGGACCACAGAATTATCTCTGTGGCTGCAGAAGGTGAAGTGAAGCCTGTCAGAGGTCTAGTGTAATGTGCGGACCGCACAATTATTGTGCGGCTGTAGAAGCTATGCTAGAGTTCAAGTTCAAAGAAGTCCCAGTTCAAGCCTCAAGGAAATGCGGACCACACAATTATTGTGCGGCCGCACTCAGAATTGTGCGGTCTGCAGAAAGGGCCTGTGCGGTCGCACTTTGTTTTGTGCGGACCGCAGCACAAGTGACATGCAGCCGCAATCCAAAATTATGCGGCCGCAAACCAAGCTCCTGCCAAGACCGAAGAAGAAGTGCGGACCGCACATGTAATTGTGCGACCGCAGAACCTCCGAAAGGGCATTTTGGTTCGAAATTTCCAGCTGTGTATAAATAGACTTCTTTCACGAAATTAGGTCAAGTTTTGAATCTCTGAACATTTGTATCTGTTTCTTCTTACTCTTTTAGGCAACTTTAGCTTACATTAGTGATTAAACATTAGATTTTTGTCTTTTAATCTTTGAATATGTGTTTTATCATCTTTTCTTCTTTATTTTCTTCATTACCCATTATGAGTAGCTAGATTCTTAGCTAGGGTTGTGACCCAACCCTATTTTGTAAACCTTATGGGTGATTAATTGTGTGCTTGTTTATGAATGGGTGTTTGTTAGTTCGCTAGGTTTATGCTTTATTTGTGAATTAATGGTTACAAATATTGATTTATGCCTTTTCGACTTAGTCTCTTCTTGAGAAAGAGAGACCTAGTCTAGGTCAACCTAGCTAACAAGGAATTGGGTCAATTGAGAAATTGATCAACCTAATTAAAGGGTTCAACCTAGAGATAGTAACAACCCGACTTGAGCTCTTATCAACCGTTTCGGTAGATACCCATTTGGTCTTGAGAAAGTCAAATTGGGCAAAACCATTCTCTAACTGAGAGGTATTGATTGGCAATGCAGTGTTGTGAGCTATAATACACTCCGTTCAACAAAACAACATAACGGTCTTTATCCCATTAGGCGAACACCTAGGTCATGGTCACAACCCTAGTCCTTTTACAACATTTGAAAAACAACCAAAAACATCATTTCTTAGTTTCAATTACTTAGTTGCAATCTTAGTTTAATTTAGTTATAAAATCAATCAAGTTTGTGGAAGTGCAATTTAGGATAGTTCAAGCTCATATACCGTAATATATACTCCTAAATCCCAATCTCATAGCTCCCTGTAGAATTCGACCCCGACTCAAAGTTGGTTATTACTATTGCATCGACCGTTTCACTACCTCAAATAAAGGGTGACATTAACTTTTGGCGCCGTTACCAGGGTAGCTAAAAACGGATTTAGCTATATATTTGGTTTTGTGTGTGAATTATCTTCTTTTCCTTCCGAATTACAAATCTTTTTGTGAAACAATTGTAGGTGAAAAATGGCTCTCAACAACAATGATACTCTGGGAAACATGCCTATGGGGATGTGGACGTGGAAGATGATCAAGTTGAAGAGATTCCTCTTGAACCTCAAGCAAATAGACAAGGTCGGCCGCCTCAAAACAATGATCTCGTTCCACCCCCTCCTCTACAAAGAGTGGCTCCACTCGGGTGTTGCCAAATGAAGGATATGCGAGTGCCATAGTCCCGCCCCGTATTAGGGCGGGCAACATTCAAATTACAAATGTCATGCTTACATTGCTGGAGCAACGGGGATTCTTCACCAGGGCTCCGAGTCAAAATGCGTACAAGCACTTGAATGGGTTTTTTTACACTTGCTGGGGGAGTAAACAGACAAATGTGTCCCAGGATGCTTTGAGATAGAGGCTATTTCCTTTATCTCTACAGGGGAAGGCCTTGGATTGGTTAGAGAGGTTGCCAAATTATTCTATCCATACATGGGATGATTGGCCGAGAAATTCATTTTCAAGTTCTTTTCTCCCAGGCATATGCCAAATCTTAGGGATGAGATTCTAGCTTTCAAAGAAGAACCCAATGAACCTTTCCATGAGATATGGGAGAGATACCGTACTATGGTGAAAGAGTGCCCGAACAATGACATGATAGAGGATATGATTGAACAAACTTTCTATAGGGGGATCAATACTACCAATTAATGCGTGGTCAACCAAATTGCCAGTGGAAATTTCGTGACAATGCCATATGTGGAAGCTTGTGAGATTCTAGATGAAATGGTGGATACTTCATCAGCATGGAAAAGTAGAGCAAATATTTCTCAAGGTGATCCAAATATGATTCACTTGCATACAGAATTACATGATCATGGGCAAGCAATTACCGAACTGACCACCACAATGAATCAACTAGCTAAAGCTCAACTTCAACAAGTGTAAGTTAATGCAATGGAGGGAGTTAGTATGATGGTAAACAAGAGAAGGAAAAAGGGTGTTCAAGTGCAAAACCGTGTTGAAAATTATGTGCAAGATGATAGTGGACTTGATCAAAATGAATCGTACAATGAATAAGAAGAGGAGGTACAATATGTGAACAACTTCCAAGGGCAAAGAAACAACAATCAAGGCCCGAATCAACAACAATGGCGACCACAAGGAAATCAAGAAAATTGGAATTTAAACAATCAAGGTAGTTGGAACAATCAAAACAACCAAGAGAATTAGAACAATCAAAACATCCAAGGGAATTAGAACAATCAAAGCAATCAAGGAAATTGGAATGATCAAAATAACCAAGACAATTGGAGTGGCAATAATCAAGGCTATTGGGGAGGCAACAACCAAGGAGGGTGGAACAACAACAACAATCGAGGGTCGGGTTTTCAAAGGCCCCCGATGTATCAACAACCGAGCAACCAACCCCCCTATCCTTCCCAAGCTCTGAGTTCTTCCAACAATGAGATGGTCCGAATAGAGAACATGTTCAAACAAATGATGGAGAAGAATGTCAACTCCGATGCTCAATTAGCCTCTCACAACACTTTAATTCGTAATTTGGAAGTGCAATTGGAGCAAATCTCACAATCTTTGAACACTCATCCTAAGGGGGTACTACCAAGTGATACGGTGGTAAACCAAAAGGGTGGGAACAACACGATACATGCCATGGCCATTACTACAAGAAGTGGAAAAGGTGGGGAAGTAACCACCTCAAGTCAAAAAAAAATTATGGATGATGAGCAATTGGTACAAGAAGATGATATGCCAAGCAATGAAGTGCAAGCAAATGATGAAGTAAGAATCGATATTGATGACAATGTGGAGGAGACTCGTGATGAAGTGAACTCGTCTAGGGAACACATTGTTGACATACTGGAACCAGTAGTGCCAAAGGCTAAGGCACCAATACCAAGGCCTCCTCCTCCATATCCTCAAAGGCTTGCCAAGAAAAATGGAGAGAACCAATTTAAAAAGTTCATTGATATGATGAAGAGTCTATCTATAAACGTGCCATTGGTTGAGGCTTTGGAGCAAATGCCGGGTTACGCAAAGTTCATGAAGGACTTGGTGACAAAGAAGAGATCGATGAATTGTGAAACTATAAAGATCACTCATCAAGTGAGTGCAATTGTGCACTCAATGGCTCCTAAATTGGAAGATCCTGGTGCTTTCACTATCCCTTGTACCATTGGGAGTGCCGACTTTGCTAAAGCTTTATGTGACCCTGGGGCAAGTATCAACTTGATGCCCTACTCGGTTTTCAAAACTTTTGGGATTGGGAAACCAAGACCCACATATATGAGGTTGCAAATGGCAGATCATACAATGAAGAGACCGTTGGATATTATTGATGATGTGTTGGTTCGTGTTGATAAATTCATCCTCCCGGCAGACTTTGTGATTCTTGATTGTGAAAGGGACTATGAGGTGCCAATTATTTTAGGTAGACCTTTCCTTGCTACGGGTAAGGCTCTTGTTGATGTGGAAGCTGGTGAGCTCACTTTCCGGGTGGGTGATGAAAAGGTGGTTTTCCATGTATGCAAATCTATGAGTCAACCAAATAGCAATGAAGTTTGATCATTTGTGGATTTGGTGACCGATGTGATTATTGATGAAACAAGTACCATGATGAATGTTGATGATACTTTTGAGGCCCTATTGCTCAATTGTGATGATCAAGAAATTGAGGGTTATATGGAGTGTGTGAATGCTTTGCAAGGAATGGGGTGCCTGATCGGTGCCAACCGTGCACCACTTTAGAGTAGCGAGAGCAGTCGATGCAGCTTTTACCCGAATAGGTCGGGATCGAATCCACAGGGAGTTAGAAGTTGGAGTTGGTTTCCTATCCAAACCAGCAATGCGCACTACTCTTAATTGCACTCCCAATCATAGTTGGTGTTTTGATTACTTCTAATATTATGCTAACAAGATGCTAAATTAAGCTAAGAGTGAAATACTTGGTAGGTTATCTAATTGGTTAAAGAGGCACTAGGGAAGTGACCCGCTCCTAGGTGGATATTTAACGGATTCTCAAGTCTAAGGCAAGGATGTTATGATGGGGATTACGATATAACCAATGCACGAAAGTTCTCACTCTATACCTCTCGGTGGTTTGAGTGATTTTGCCTGAATTGACTTTTTCAAGACCAATTGGGTATTACAATTGAGCAAGCAATTGAGGTTCAAGTCGGGTATTACTATCTCTAGGTTTAACCCTTTAATTGGGGCTATCAATCTCTTGAATACGCCCCAATTCCTTGTTGGACCAATTTTCCTAGACTCAAGTTCTCTTTCTCAAGAAGAACCCGTCATAAAGGCACAAATTAGTGCTTGCAACCACTAATTCAACATGGAAAACATAAATTGGTCCAAATATCAAACACCCATACACATTCATGCCTTAAAACTCAAGACCCATCAAATACCCACACTAGGGTTGAGCCACAACCCTAGCTAATGGGTCTAGCTACTCATAATTAGGAAAGAAAACAAGAAATTAGATGAAGAAATAACCATAATAATTAATTACAAACTAAGATAATAGAGATTCAGCGTAATAGTATCCCAAAATTACTCAAAAAGGAACAAAAGACTTGTTCACGTGCTCAGCCCCAACTCAGATTAAAAAAGATAACCTAAAAATGTGAAAAGAAAGTATTTAAACTAGCCCGAATTTTCTGGACAAAAACACCCCCGACGAGGTAGTGCGGTCCGCACAAAATGCATCGCGGTCCGCACTGAGGCTTTTTGGCTTGGATCTGCAGTCTCAGAAGTTGGCTACCGCGGACCGCATAAAATGCACCGCGGCCGCGGTGGCTTCTATTGCGGTCCGCACAAAAGGATCGCGGACCGCAACGGCATTAGTCCTCAAAAATCCCAACTCTCTGAACCCCTTCTTTGCGGACCGCATAATATCGTGTGCGGCTGCGGTGAGGCCAGTGCGGTCCGCACAAAATGCTTTGCAGACGCACTGCTTGGGTTTCCGGAATCAGCACTCTCTGAATCTCCTCACTGCGGCCGCACCCCATTTTGTGCGGTCCGCAGTGGGTCTTGTTTCAACTGTGCTTGGACTTGTCCTTGTACTTGTGCATGTTTCACTCCTTTTGAGCTGATTTTGACTAGTTGTCACCTTTTTGATCAAACCCTGCAAACAAGTACGACATGTAAGCCTTTGGGACTATTTTCTATACATTTTTACTCAAAACTCAAGTGAAAAGGAGTGTAAAATGAACTAGAATCCCTGGTTATCAACTCCCCCAAACTTAAGCTTTCGCTTGTCCTCAAGCAAACAAAATAAGACCCACCTCCTAAAGAGTAAATCCAAGAAAATTCAGCTGACCTAAAGTGAGCTCATCTAGCATCAATTGGGACTAACAATTGTCCTCAACTCAAATGGATCATTAACAACATTCACTCTTTTAAACACCATGGTTTTAGTGCGACACAATAGCATCAAGGATTGACTCGACTCATCAAAGAAACTCTTTCTACTACTTTGGTCATTGTGGAACCCAAACTCATACATCCTCAACTTTCCCTAATCAAACCTCACCTTTAGATTATAGCACTCAGAACGAGGATAGTGGAAACACACTCATCTCTCTCAAAGAAAGGTCACAAGTCCGGCTCTAAGTACCATAAGCTTGCCCCTTATGTGAGTCACCACTAATGTAAGCTTTATTCAACTTAAGATCATATAGGGCTTTTGTGGAGTCATAGTGAAGGCTTTTGGTTCAGGGTAGGAAATATTTGGTCTAAGTAGGTTCTATCTTCCCGTAAGCACTTCATTTGTTTTATTTTGGCACACATTCTCTTGACTTTCTTTTGAGTCATTTACTTCTTTCTTCGGGGTTTGAGAGACACACTGTCACTCTTTCTTGTTCCTTTCAAACCGTTTTCTCCTTTTTAGGCTTTCCACGCCTTTCATCACTTTACTTTTATTAATCCCTTCATTTTTTCTATATTGCTCAATCTTTTTGACTTTTTGATTTTCTTTCTTTTTCATTGCCTTTCCTTTTCTTCATTTTGTACCTTTTACCA
This sequence comes from Nicotiana attenuata, assembly GCF_001879085.1. Classification (NCBI taxonomy): domain Eukaryota; kingdom Viridiplantae; phylum Streptophyta; class Magnoliopsida; order Solanales; family Solanaceae; genus Nicotiana; species Nicotiana attenuata. The sequence goes on from NC_031998.1 coordinate 44,296,229, forward strand.
CTTTGTTGCATTTCTCGTCTCTCCCCCCAAACTTATGCTTTTGCCATATGCTAAGGAAAGATTGGGTGCCAGGAGAGGGTCATTTCAAAACGGGTAAAGGCTTGTATCATGGTTTTTGAAGGAAAAGGGCTATGGCTCAAAGGGGTTGACTAGGGACATTATCATTGGTAGGCTATGGATGTTTTCAAGATATCATTTGGATCAAATGGGAGCCTATAATCACTTCTCAAGTCAAACTACACTTAGGGTTTCGCCAAGACAAACATTCAGGGCAAGTTCTAGACTAATGGCACGGGACTTGGACTTGCAATTCAAATTGTCACCACACAAGCTATGGGATTGCTAAAGAGACAGAGTCGGGGGCCCACAATGACCTTAGCTAAGATTTGAGCAACACAATGGTCCTGAAAAACCACTTGATGATTGTCAGCCAACACAAGAGTCTCAAGGTCATAACTTTCACCATCCTATACACAACAATTTGTTTTTGACCATAGGATCAAAAGCAAATGTGTTAGGCCAAGTGAAGCTTTGCTTGAGGCACCACTACTCACTAGCTATTATTTACACAAAAAAGAAAAAAGAAAACAGACTCAAACCCTTAAGAAGGTTGTCATGCCATCCATCATCGGGAAGAGCCACCCGGTTCACACAAATTCCACCTTTGGAAAGAACCGTGGCATTAAGAAAACCAAAGGCTTATTGCACGCAAAAACTAAAAATAAGAAGCTATCAAAATGAAATAAGAAGCTAGTAAAGAAGAAAGAAAATGCGGAAAGTAAAATGAATACGTACAAGAGGGGATTTAGTCGAATATACATAAGGGAGAATGAGTATATACATTAGAAAGTAACTTTATATACAGACCAAAGTTGCAAAAGTACGAAAAGTGATCTAAAATGGTAAAATTATGTCCATACCAAAAGTGAAAATCAAAGCATAAAAAGAAAGTAGTGTCATATATACAACCCAATGTCATCAAAATAGGGCTACCCCCTCAAATGAAAGCTAGCATTGTCCTTAATTCTAACTAACCAAAATAAGATCAATAAAAGATAGAGAGTAAAGAGAAAGCTCCCTATTGGCCCTCCGTCTGCATAGGATCATGAGCCTGGGTCCTTGGGTCCTTGGACTGCTGGGGAACCTGTGACTGGATCCCTGTAACCTGTGTCTNCGTGACAAGATCCACAAATGAGCACACTTCTGTACAGTTGGGCTGCTTCATTGACTTGCACACATGAAAGACCACTTTTTCATCACCCACTTGGAAAGTGAGTTCCCCTGCTTCCACATCAACTAAGGCCTTCCCAGTAGCAAGGAAAGGTCTTCCCAAAACTATAGGTACCTCAAAATCAACCTCACAATCGAGAATCACAAAATCAGCTGGCAAGATAAATTTGTCCACCCGGACGAGAACATCATCTATTATACCCAAAGGCCTCTTCATCGATCTATCTTCCATTTGGAACCTCATGGAAGTCGGCCTCGGCTGTCCAATACCCAAAGTCTTGAAAACTGAGTAGGGCATCAAGTTGATACTCGCCCCCAAATCACATAGAGCTTTAGCAAAGTCTGCACTTCCCATAGTGCAAGGAATGGTGAAAGCACCGGGATCCTCCAACTTCGGAGTCATTGAATGCACTATAGTACTAACTTGGTGGGTCATCTTAATAGTTTCACAGTCCATGGATCTTTTCTTCGTCACCAAATCTTTCATGAATTTAGCATAGCCAGGCATTTGCTCCAAAGCTTCTACCGAAGGAACATTAATGGATAAGCTCTTCATCATGTCAATGAACTTTTTAAACTGGTTCTCATTTTTTTGCTTCGCGAGCCTCTGAGGATAGGGTGGAGGTGGCCTTGGCACAGGAGCCTTGTCTTTAGGCACAACCGCTTCAGGCCTGTCTATGACGTGTTCCCTAGAATGGGTTCACGTCATTCTGAGTTTCCACCTCGGTATCTTTGATATCAATTCTCACTTCTTTATTCACGTTCTCTTCAATCACATTCTCCACCACCAAAGGGATCTCATCCTCTTGAAACTCAACTTCATCACTCAAAATTTCTTTTTGTTTGGAGGCATTCGCATCACCGCCTCGTCCACTTCTTGTAATAACTGCCATTGCTTGCCCGGTATGGTTCCCACCCTTTGGGTTCACTACCGTATCACTAGGTAGAGCCCCCTTAGGGTGAGTATTCAAAGACTGTGGAGATTTGGCCTAGCTGAACCTCCAAATTTTTGATTGAAGTGTTGTGAGATGCCAACTGAGCATCGGAGTCAGCATTCTTTTTCATCATCTTTTCAAACATCATTTCAGTTCTCCCCATTTCATTGTTGGATGAACTAGGCCCTTGTGATGGAAAAGGAGGTGGATTTCTCGGTTGTTGATACATTGGGGGCCTTTGAAAGCCTTGCCCCTGATTTCCCTGATTGTTGTTGTTCCATCCACTCTGATTGTTGTTTCCACCCCATTGTTGTTGTTACCCCAGTTTCCTTGATTGTTCCGATTGTTGTTCTGATTGCCCCAATTAGGATTTTGATTGTTGTTTCCCTAATTGTTGCTCCCTTGTTGTTGATTATTCATATTATTGTTGCCTTGTTGTTGATTACCCCAATTGCCTTGGGATCTCCATTGTTGTTGTTGGTTAGAAGAATTGCCCCTTTGGCCTTGATAATTATTCACGTATTGCACTTCTTCATTCTGCTCTTCATACCCATCATCTTGGAACCCAACACTATCTTGGTTGTATTGATCCGAATTCCCTTGGTTTTATTGCCCTCTTTGTCTTCTTTTGTTCACCAACATATTGACACCGTCCATAGCATTAACTTGTCGTGGAGCTTGCACCTGTTGTAACTGTGCCTTTGCTAGCTGGTTCATGGTTGTTGTCAGTTCTGTTATTGCCTGCCCATGATCATGGAGCTCCTTGTGCAAATGAATGAACGTGGGGTCACCCTATGGCACATTGGTTTGCTTGCTCCCCCAACATGTATCAACAAAACCCTTGAGGTGCTTGTAGGCATTTTGATCGGGGGCACCCGTGGTATCTTCGTTGCTCCAGCAAGGTCAGCATCACATTGGTAACTTGGAAGTTGCCCACCCGGATCCGGGGCGGGACAATTGCACTGGCATATCCTTGATTGGGAAGCACCCGAGGGGCCACTCTTGGAGGTGGTGGGGGAGGGTCTGGAATATTATCATTGGCATTAGCATTGGCCTGGCGGCCTCTCCGTTTTCCTCGAGGTACAAGAGGCACCTCATCCTCGCCGATATCATCAACCTCCTCCCCCGAGATCACATTTCCAAGAGGGTCATTGTTGCTGTTTGCCGCCATTTTGTACCTGAATTGGCATCAAACAAAGATTAGTAACACAGAAGGAAAGAAAAGTAATACACAAAACTATTTAGATAGATAGCCAAAACCATTAGCTCCCCGGCAACGATGCCAAAAAGTTGATCGGTGCCAACCCTGCACCACTATAGAGCGGCGAGAGAGGTCGATGCAACATTTACCCGAATAGGTCGGGATCGAATCCACAGGGAGATAGAAATTGGAGTTAGTTTCCTATCCAAACTAGAAATGCGCACTACTCTTAATTGCACTCCCAATCATAGTTGGTGTTTTGATTACTTCTAATATTATGCTAACAAGATGCTAAATTAAGCTAAGAGTGAAATACTTGATAGGTTATCTAATTGGTTAAAGAGGCACTAGGGAAGTGACCCGCTCCTAGGTGGATATTTGACGGATTCTCAAGTCCAAGGCAAGGATGTTATGATGGGGATTACGATATAACCAATGCCCGAAAGTTCTCACTCTATACCTCTCGGTAGTTTGAGTGATTTTGCCCGAATTGACTTTTTCAAGACCAATTGGGTATTACAATTGAGCAAGCAATTGAGGTTTAGGTCGGGTATTAGTATCTCTAGGTTTAACTCTTTAATTGTGGCTATCAATCTCTTGAATACGCCCCAATTCCTTGTTGGACCAATTTTCCTAGACTCAAGTTCTCTCTCTCAAGAAGAACCAAGTCATAAAGGCACAAATTAGTGTTTACAACCACTAATTCAACATGGAAAACATAAATTGGTCCAAATATCAAACACCCATACACATTCATGCCTTAAAACTCAAGACCCATCAAATACCCACACTAGGGTTGAGCCACAACCCTAGCTAATGGGTCTAGCTACTCATAATTAGGAAAGAAAACAACAAATTAGATGAAGAAATAACCATAATAATTAATTACAAACTAAGATAATAGAGATTCAGCGTAATAGTAGCCCAAAATTACTCAAAAAGGAACAAAAGACTTGTTCACGTGCTCAGGCCCAACTCAGATTAAAAAAGATAACCTAAAAATGTGAAAAAAAAAAGTATTTATACTAGCCCGAATTTTCTAGACAAAAACACCCCCGACGAGGTAGTGCGGTCCGCAAAAAAAGCATCGCGGACCGCACTGAGGCTTTTTGGTTTGGATCTGCAGTCTCTGAAGTTGGCTACCGCGGACCGCATAAAATGCACCTCGGCTGCGGTGGCTTCTACTGCGGTCCGCACAAAAGGATCGCGGACCGCAATGGCATTAATCCTCAAAAATCCCAACTCTCTGAACCCCTTCTTTGCGGACCGCACAATATCGGGTGCGGCCAGTGCGGTCCGCACAAAATGCTTTGCGGCCGCACTGCTTGGGTTTTCCGGAATCAGCACTCTCTGAATCTCCTCATTGCGGCCGCACCCCATTTTGTGCGGTCCACAGGTTGTTTCAACTGTGCTTGGACTTGTCCTTGTACTTGTGCATGTTTCACTCCTTTTGAGCTGATTTTGACTAGTTGTCACCTTTTTTATCAAACCCTGCAAACAAGTACGGCATGTAAGCCTTTGGGACTATTGTGTATACATTTTTACTCAAAACTCATGTGAAAAGGAGTGTAAAATGAACTAGAATCCCTAGTTATCAGTGCCCCACAAATTGTCCTTAGATCTTGAGAATAGAACCAATCTTCTTACAAAGCCTTCAATTGAGGAGCCTCCCGTTTTGGAGTTAAAGCTATTATTTCCACATCTTCGGTATGAATTTCTTGGCCCTTATTCTACTTTACCGGTTATTCTTTCCTTTTGTTTGACTAACGTGCACGTAGATTCCACATTGGCGGTGCTACAAAAGAGGAAGAAAGCTATTGGATGGACGTTGGCGGATATTTGTGGGATAAGCCCCGCATTTTGCATGCACAAGATTTATTTTAAGGAAGGTGCCAAACCATCTATTGAACATCAAAGGAGACTCAATGAAGCCATGCAAGAGGTCGTCAAGAAGGAGGTTATCAAATGGTTGGATGCCGGGGTTGTGTACCCCATTTTCGATAGTTCATGGACTTCTCTGGTGCATTGTATCTCAAAGAAAGGGGGCATGACGGTGGTCACCAATGACAATAATGAGTTGATTCCTACAAGAATGGTGACCGGGTGGAGAGTGTGTATGGACTATCGCAAGCTCAACAAAGTCACAAGAAAGGATCATTTCCCACTTCCCTTCCTTGATCAAATGCTTGATTGGTTGTCCGGCCGTGCTTTCTATTGTTTCCTTGATGGGTATTCCGGCTACAATCAAATTCTTATTGCTCCGGAGGATCAAGAGAAGACTACTTTCACTTGTCCTTATGGTACTTTTGCATTCTCGCGGATGCTGTATGGGTTGTTTAATGCACCGACGACTTTTCAAAGGTGTATGATGGCTATCTTCACGGATGTGGTGGAGGACTTTCTTAAAGTCTTCATGGATGATTTTTCTGTGGTCGGGGATTATTTTGATGATTGTCTAGCAAATTTGGACAAAGTGTTGGCAAGATGTGAAGAAACAAATTTGGTGCTCAATTGGGAGAAGTGTCATTTCATGGTTGAGGAGGGCATTGTCCTTGGCCATAAGATCTCAAAGAATGGCATTGAAATCGATACGGCAAATATTGAGGTGATTTATAAACTTCCACCTCCAACTTCGGTCAAAGGCATGCGGAGTTTCTTAGGCCACGCGGGATTTTACCGTCATCAAGGACTTCTCTAAAGTGGTAAACCCATTGTGCAAGCTTTTGGAGAAAGATGAAAAGTTCCATTGCAATGATGATTGCATGAGAGCCTCTGAGTTGCTAAAGCTCAAGTTGACTACTACTCCCATCATTACCGCTTCAAATTGGAGTGTTCCTTTTGAGCTTATGTGTGATGCAAGTGATGTAGCGGTGGGAGCCGTATTGGGGAAACGAATCAACAAGATCTTTTAGGTTTATTATGCAAGTAAGACCATGAATGGTGTCCAAGTCAACTACACTGTTACGGAGAAAGAGCTTCTTGCTATTGTGTTTGCTATGGAAAAGTTTCGCCCATACTTGATGGGTGCAAAGGTGATTGTTCATACGGATCATGCGGCACTTCGCTATCTCATGAGCAAGAAATATTCTAAAGCCCGTTTGATGAGATGGTTACTTCTATTACAAGAGTTTGACATTGACATCCAAGATCGGAAAGGAAGTGAAAACCAAGTGGCTGACCACTTGTCTCATTTGGAGGAGGAGGGGAGGCCGCATGATGGCCTTGAAATCAATTACACTTTCCCCGATGAGCAACTTTTGGCTAATTCTATGAAGGAGATTTGGTTCACGAATTCGGCAAATTATCTTGTGAGTGGAATCATTCCGGTTGAGTTCTCTTCAAACCAAAAGAAGAAGCTCAAACGGGATTGTCAAGACTACTATTGGGATGAACCGTACCTTTTCTGGATTTGCATGGATGTAGTGATTAGAAGATGTGTACTGGAGGAGGAGCAAAGTGAAATTCTTGGGGCTTGTCACTCTTCGCCTTATGGTGGTCACCATGGTGGAGCAAGAACGGCGGCCAAAGTCTTAAGTTGCGGTTTCTATTGGCCCACTCTTTACAAGGATGCTAGTGAGCTTGTCAAGCATTGTGATGAATGCCAAAGGGATGGTGGAATCTCAAAGAAAAACGAAATGCCCCTCACCACCATTTTGGAGATAGATATTTTCGATGTGTGGGGTATTGGTTTCATGGGTCCGTTTGTAAGCTCTATGGAAACACCTACATCCTAGTCGCGGTTGATTATGTGTCTAAATGGGTAGAGGCCATTGCTTTGGCAACAATGAAGCGAGGAGTGTGGTGGCATTTTTGAAGGAGAACATCTTTAGAAGATTTGGTACTCCAAGAGCTACCATAAGTGATGGGGATTCGCATTTTTGCAACAAGGCCTTCGACACCTTACTCACCAAGTATGGTTTCACTCACAAAGTTACGACCCCCTATCATCCTCAAGCAAGTTGTCAAGTGGAAGTCTCCAACCGGGAGATAAAGAGTATTTTGTCAAAGACAGTGAATGCCAACCGGACGGATTGGTCAATGAAACTTGATGATGCTTTATGGGCTTATAGGACGGCTTACAAAAGACCTATTGGGATGTCTCCATACCGGTTGACATTCGGGAAGCTCGTCATCTTTCGGTGGAACTTGAGCATAAGGCCATGTAGGCTTTGAAAAAGTTGAACCTTGAATGGGAAGTCGCCGCAAACTTAAGGGTGGCACAATTGAATGAGCTAGATGAGTTTCGGTACCATGCATATACAAGTTCATCCTTATACAAGGAGAAGATGAAGTACCTCCATGAAAAGTACATTCGGAACAAGGAGTTTAAAGAAGGTGATCTTGTATTATTGTTTAATTCTCGGTCACGGATGTTTCCGGGAAAGTTGAAGTCAAAATGGAGTGGCTCTTTCGAAGTTGTTGGTGTGACACCATTTGTGCATTGGACTTGAAAAAATAAGAATGATGAAGTGTTTAGAGTCAATGGGCACCGGGTGAAGCACTATCTTGGAAAAGTTGATGATGACCACGTCGTGGCGGTTCTCCATTTTGCCTAGAAACACATTCGTGGCAAGTTCTAGACCATTCGCACGGGTACTTGGACTTGCAACAAAATATCACTTCCCACACAACTGGATTGTTAAAGAGGATAGGGTCGAGGGCCCACGACAACCATATTCGAGATTGAAAATCACTAATGGTTCAACTAAACCACTCGATAATTGCTTAAGTCAACACAAGAGTCAAAAGGTCACTAACTAGAGCTATTTCTTTCCATGAACTTATTTTTAATCATAAGCACGTAGTTAAGTGTGTTGGTAGCAAGTGAAGCATGCTCCACTCTTCTAGTTCAACTCAATTTGGTCCTTTTATTCATTATTACTACTATTCTAACTAAAACATCAAAAACTGACTCAATCCCTTAAGAAGGTTGTCACGCCATCCATCGTTGGGAAGAATCGCCCGGTTCATAGAAAAACCACCTTTGGAAAGAACCGTGGCATTAAGAAAATTAAAGGCTTATTGATCACTTAAACATTAAAGACAAAATACTAAATTAAAAAGAAGCTATCAAAGTAAATAAGAAGCTATTAGATTAAACATGAACTACTAAGAAAGCAAAATAAAGAAGCTATTAGAGTAAACTACTGAAAGCATAAATGAAATGAATATACAAAATGAGAGAGGAGAGAGAGAATATATACATCAATAGAGAGGGAAGAATATCTATCTAAATGAAAAGAAGAAAATGTTATTAGTTATTTACAGGCCAATGTCATCAAAATCATATAAACTCCACCCCCCTCCAAATAAAAGTAAGCATTGTCCCCAATGCTTAACAAAATAAAAAAACAAGGAAGGGAAAGAGTAAAGAGGACTCCCTATGTGGTCTCTGTGTCCATAGCAGCATCACCACCCTCAGGCTCCTCTAACTGTATCCTATCACCTCTGCTAGGGGAGTAGCGGGGTTGGTGAACATCTGTAACACCGCCTCAGCAGTGTGGGAAGCGAGGTCTGGCTCCTTAGACTGGCCAGCTGGTGCCTCTGATGCCTCTGGTGCTGATGGTGCTGTTGGGTCCGCCGGTACTTCTGGAGCTGACTCCATCAGCAAGTCAAGTGGAAGATCCCCAGCTGCTGCTATCTTGGTCACCTCTTGTGCCAACTTGTCAAGTGCTTTCTTCGAGGCCTGGGATTTTCTCATCTTCTTCACCTGTTTCCCTAGCTCCTCAATCAGTATTCCATGCACCACCAGGGTTTTCATAATAGCCTTCTGGTTATCCAGAATCTTCTTCAAAGTATCCTCCACTGTCGGAGAAATCTAGGGTGCTGGGGTAGAAGACTGTGCTGCAACAGACTGGATAAGTCAACCATCTTTGCAGTAGTTGTTTGCATCCAGTTGTTGATACTTGCCAGCGTCTGGGAGATTCTTAGCGCTGTAAGTGGATAAGTAGAAGATGAAGGCACTGAAGCTGATGGTGGCCCTGAAGATGGAGGTGGAGGTACGAAAGCCGTACTGCTAGAAGACACGGCTGAAGTGGCAGGCATGCCAGCTGAAGGTATGGCTGCTAAAGCTGAAGCTACCACTGAAGGCTCTTGAGACTGGCCCACGGTAGTAGTTTGCTGACCCTTCTTCTTGTTCTTTGGGTTCCTCGGGTCCTTGAGAGAGTACCATGAAAATGGCTGTTCTGCCCAAACCTTTGTATCAAATGGCTTTGACTCTACTCCCGCATCCGTAAGGTATTCTATGATAGTGTTTGGATACGGGTAGGAGCTCTTACCCTGCCTACCAATCAGAGACATGTTGACCAACATAATGGCACCCACATTGATTGGGTACCCGGCCATGATGGATGCAAATAAGACTGCCCGAGGGATTGGAAGAATGTTTTCATTTCTGCTCGGGTCTATCCGGCTGCAAACAAAGGTTTGCCAACCCTTGGCTTCAAAATTGAGAGTGTTCCGTTGAATGGGAACCCCTGCTGTGATCCATGGTGGTGGTGGTCCTGGAGCTGGGCGAAATGCATCACCCATTTGAAATTTCTCCAAGTATTGTAGCGGCTCCACATCCTCGAGCCCCAAATAAGTGTTTAGTGAGGTTTGATAAAATCGAACTTTCATATTTCTCACCTTTTTCACCTTAGTCCCCTTTTTGACATACGCCACATTGGCGTAGAATTCCCAGTCTAAGTGCTCCTTTAAGTCCACCACGCTTTGAGTGAACCATGTCCACACTTTTCTCTCCTGAAACTATCTTTCCACATTCGGGTTGTATCTATCCAAATCCTTCAAATCAATTTTATGCTCAAGAGTGAGCGATCATTGGGTCCACCATTCTCGGAACGTGTTAAAAGCAGTAAGGCTCACGAATCTATCTTCCCAGATTTCCTTCTTCTTTAACCTCTCTAGGCCGGCAAATCGGGTATCACCCCTTCTACCGTCATCAATCATATCATCATCATCGTCAACTAGGATAGGTGCTTCGGGGGCATGTGAGGAAGAAGGCTCTGAGCCTTGGCTATCCTCTTTCGAACCCTCATAAGAGCTAGCTGAGGAAGAAGGTTCAACTCTAAGTTGTAATCTACCCGGAAACTGTTTTTTGTTGAGATTGTGCATCAGTTGCCCTTGCATAGAATTGCCCTCTGAGGCTTCCCTAGACGAGAAGTATTCACTGGACTCTACAGGCTCTGGGGCTCTGTTAGCAGTTGCTTTCTTGTTTATCACTTTTTTGACAGAGAGTGGTAGGTTGCTCTTGCCTCGGCCTCGGGAGGGTTCACCCCTTCCTTTAGATGTATCACCTCTACCTCGATATCTCACCATTGTCTGCAGTATGTAGCAACATGATTCAGTTTGAGTTAAAGTTCATAGCATTAGATAGTTATAGACAGTTGCAGAAAAGACTAGCAAAAAATAGATGCAGCTAAAGAAGTATGGTCCGCATAATAGTGAGTGCGACTGCACAAGGCCAAGTTCGACAGCCCTGATTCTGTGGTCCACACAATTGCTTGTGCGACTGCACAATTGAAGTGCGGACAGCACAATTTTGAGCGCGGAGCATCAAACAAGCAACTGTCTGATATTAGAGAATTGGTCGATCTGCAGGCGCACACAGTTTTTTGCGACCACAGTCCAATTTCTGCGGACCGCATGATTTGAGTGTGGTCCGCAAAGTCACCTAACATAAATTTCCCCACTTAAGGATTTGCGGACCGCACAATTTCTTGTGCGCTGCACAATTCAAATTAATAACACAGTAACCTTATGGTTCCTTACTCAGCAAGAAAGGCATGATAATGGCAATTTAGACATGGTAAACTAGTTACCCATCCCCCAATTAGCAAGTAGTAAGTTACCCAATGCTTTAATGCTCAACATGATGATGAATTTTACAATTAGGGCTCAAAATAACCAAACTACTATGAACAAAAAATTAAAAAATTAGAAAAAATCTAAGGATGAATTGAACATACAGTAATGTAGTGATGCAATGAAGAGATTAAGATGATAAAATGAGTGTTAGAAGCTTGATTAGATGAAAATACTGTGCTTTTGCCATTTGTGAATATGCAGAGTGTGTAAAGTCTGAACAGTGTGAGGAGGGCCTATTTATAGGTTGACCAAATTAGGGAAAAGTTTTAAAGCTGAGTGCGGCCGCACAATTTTGTGTGCGGTCCGCACTCTTTACCTGGTGCCACTACCCTTTTGTGAAATTCTGCGGTCCGCACAAAATTGGTTGCGGCCACAGATATTTGTGCGGACCGAACAATTCTAGGTGCGTTCGCAGATTGGCAATTTCTCTGACAGACAAACTTCACAGAGTGTGCATTTTTGGTTTTTCAGTTGTGCGATCCGCACAATAATTGTGCAACCGCAGAGTTCATTTTGCTGTGGGACTCAATTTTGTGTGGTTCGCACAATTTCTGTACTTAGCAAAAATTTTCTAGGCACAGTCCATTCAAAGCATAGTCATTCCTGCATACACTTCAAAACCAGTTAGTACAAAAAAAACCTATCTAAAGAATAAGAAAAAGATAAAGAAAAAGACACATGGGTTGCCTCCCAAGAAGCGCCTGATTTAACGTCGCGACATGACACAGATTACCAATCACTTGAACCATTAGTGATTTTCAATCTTGAATGTGGTTATTGTGGGCCCTCAACTCTATCCTCTTTAACAATCCAGTTGTGTGAGAAGTAAGATTTTTGTTGCAAGTCCAAGTACCTGTGCGGATAGTCTAGAACTTGCCCCGAATGTGTTTCTAGTCGAAATTCTATGTTTTGCTTAGCTTGAGAAGTGATTGTAAGCTCTCCTTGACACGCTTGAAATTTTCAATGTCCTACCAATGTTGCTATCCCTAGTCAACCCATTTGAGCCTAAGACCTTTCTCATTCGATAAGCACGTTACAAGCCGTTACCCGTTGTAGTGACTCTCTCTTGGCACCCTAGCTTTTCTTAACATCCTTGAGAAGCAATTGGCTAAAACATAAGTTTGGGGGAGAGATGAGGAGTTTGAAAGTGGTATCAAGGCACAAAAAGAGAAGAAATGAAGAAAAGGAAAGGTAAAGAAAAAGAAAGAAAGAACAAAAGAAAAATGCAAAAAGAAAGTGAATAAAGTGAAGAGTTGAAGGGATTCAAAGAAAAGCAATGATGCAAAGCATGGAGAAAATAAAGAAGGAGAAATGAACATCATGACCAAGAAAGAGTGATGTTAAGTCTCTCTAGTTTCCATAAGGAAAAAGAAAATGACTTTAAGAGTCGGCAAAACATGAGCCAAAAAGAGAAAAACGGATTGCTAAAGGAAAGATGAACCTGTTTCTATTCCAACATTCCCTACCTTATACAAAAGCCTTCATTACATTCCGAAATAGCCCTACGTGATTTCAAGCTGAGTGAACTTACATTAGTGGTGATTTACATGAGGGGCACGCATATGGCACTTAGAGCCGTACTTGTGACATTCTTTTGGGAGAGATGAGCGAACTTTTCACAAATCCTTGAATTGAGTGCTACATTCTTAAGTGAGATATGCTAACAGAGAGTAGAGGAGGAGGAGTTTGGGATCCACAATGACCTACATGAAAGAGCGAGCTTCCTTGATGAATAAGTCAACTCTTGATGCCCAAGTGTCACATTAGAACTATTGGCGCTTAAAACTTCAAATCATTGTCTTGTTGATAATTCATGAGTGTTGTGGGTAATTGTTGGTCCCAATTGATGTGTGTTTGATACACCTTAGATTAGTTGGAAAATCTCTTAACATGTGGAGGTGGGAATTACTTTAAATGCTTGAGGACAAACAAAAGCTTAAGTTTGGGGGAGTTGATAAGTTGGGATTTTGACTACTTATTAGCGCCTTTTTACTTTCGTTTTAGTCCAAAAGTGCTTAATTGTATTCCCAAAAACTAATGAAATGTGCTTAAATGCAGGCGTATTGGAAAATGAGCCACAAAGATGAAATAAAACTCAAAAAGGAGTAAAGTGAACTCAAGAACAAAAAAGCAGGCAAAAGGCATAATGTGCGGACCGCAGAATTCTCTCTACAACCGCAAAAGGTGAAGTGAAGCCTGTCAGAGGTCTAGTGTAATGTGCGGACCGCAAAATTATTGTGCGGCTGCAGAAGCTATGCTAGAGTTCAAGTTCAAAGAAGTCCCAGTTCAAGCCTCAAGGAAATGCGGACAACACAATTATTGTGCGGCCGCACTCAGAATTGTACAGTCCGCAGAAAGGGCCTGCGTGGTCGCACTCCGTTTTGTGCGGACTGCAGCACAAGTGACATGCAGCCGTAATCTAGAATTATGCGGCCTCAGACCAAGCTCCTACCAAGACTGAAGAAGAAGTGCGGACTGCACATGGAATTGTGCGGCCGCAGAACCTCGGAAAGGGCATTTTTGTTCGAAATTTCCAGCTGTATATAAATAGACTACTTTCACGAAATTAGGTCAAGTTTTGAATCTGTGAACATCTGTAGCCGTTTCTTCTTACCCTTTTAGGAAACTTTAGCTTACTTTAGTGATTAAACATTAGATATTTGTCTTTTAATCTTTGAATATGAGTTTTATCATCTTTTCTTCTCTATTTTCTTCATTATCCATTATGAGTAGCTAGATTCTTAGCTAGGGTTGTGACCCAACCCTAGTGTGTAAACCTTATGTGTGATTAATTTTATGCTTGTTTACGAACGGGTGTTTGCTATTTAGCTAGGTTTATGCTTTATTTGTGAATTAATGGCTGCAAATATTAATTTTTGCCTTTTTGACTTAGTCTCTTCTTGAGAAATAGAGACCTAGTCTAGGGCAACCTAGCTAACAAGTAATTGGATCAATTGAGAAATTGATCAACCTAATTAAAGGGTTCAACCTAGAGATAGTAACAACCTGACTTGAGCTCTTATCAAGCGTTTTGGTAGATACCCATTTGGTCATGAGATAGTCAAATTGGGCAAAACCATTCTCTAACCGAGAGGTATCGAGTGGGAAACGCAGTGTTGTGAGCTATAATACACCCCGTTCAACAAAACAGCATAAATGTCTTTATCCCATTAGGTGAACACCTAGGTCATGGTCAACACCCTAGTCCTTTTACAACATTTGATAAAAAACCAAAAGTACCATTTCTTAGTTTCAATTACTTAGTTGCAATCTTAGTTTAATTTAGCTATAAAACCAATCAAGTTTGTGGAAGTGCAATTTAGGATAGTTCAAGCTCATATACCGTAATATATACTCCTAAATCCCAATATCATAGCTCCCTATGGAATTGGACCTCGATTCAAAGTTGGGTATTACTATTGCATCGACCGTTTCACTACCTCAAATAGAGGGTGTGACTTGGACGACATCAGAGCGAGGTAAATTTCTCTACTCTTCTAGGATCGAGCAGTTTGCCTCAACTGTATGGTAACACTATTCTTATAGGATCGAGCCGTTTGCCTCGGCAGTACTAAGTACCACTATTCCTATAGGATCGAACCGCTCGCCTCGGCGGCTTCGTGCTTAATATTTGAGATCGGATTTTTTTTGGTAACAGTTGAGTTAGCGCCATCAAGGCCGGTTATGACATGTTTAGTGATTTGATATAGACTCATGTGTGGGATTACTGTAATTACTTTTATTTGCTTCGTTGCTACTTGTTGTACACTCACCATGTCTACTTTATGTTTCTATCACTGTTTGACCACTAGTAAGTGTCAAGTCGACCCCTCGTCACTATTTCTTCGAGGTTAGACTAGATACTTACTGGGTACACATTGTTTTTCGTACTCATGCTACACTTCTGCACTGAATGTGTAGGTACTGAGACAGGCACTACTAGTGGTCACACGGGCGCACAACTGCACTTCTACGGAGGCTTAAGGGTGGGCTGCCCGCCTTGCTACGATCTACAACACCGGAATCTCCCTTTACCTTATTTATTATTACCTTCCAGACAGTAGTGGTATTAGTTTTGTATATTCTCTAGATTTCTCATGCACTTGTGGCGCCAGATTTTGGGGGATTTTAGCATTCATGTAGTGTTGTACTTATCATTATTGTCAGTACGGTTATTGTATTTCTCACGCTGGTATTTTATTGAGAAAAGAGTATGTACGGTTGCATGAGATCTTACGTACTTCGTCCTTTTAAAAAGGAAGCTTTTGTTTTAAAAATTTAAAAAGGGATAACTAAATTGTAGGTTCACTTGTGGGCTTGTCTAATGGTGGAGTTAGGTGGCATCACGATCTATCACGGGGTTTGGGTCGTGACATTCATCCAGCTAGTTATGACATCTGTTAGCACCACTAAATCTACAGTGAACGTTAATGTAGAAGGCTTTGGATATTTTGAAGGGAGAAGAGGATTGAGACAAGGGGACCTAATTTTCCCTCCTATTTGTCTTAATCGTGTAGTACTTATCCAGAACACTTAAGAAAATGAGTGAGCTTCCAGATTTCAAATATCACTCAATGTGTAAAGCACTCAAGTTAACTTATCTAATCTTTGTAGATGATTTGATAATTTTCTGTAAAGGTGATATTAAGTCCATTGCTAGAGTGATGGAGGCTATAAGCCATTTTAGCAACACCGCGGGCTTAGTTGCAAATGTTGAGAAGACTAATATCTATTTGGCAGGAATTGGTGCTGCTACACAAGACCAAATTCTAGCTAGAATAGGATTAACTACATGGACCCTTCCTATCAAGTAACTTGGACTGCCTTTATCTTCCAAGAAGTGGAGAAAAATGGAATTCCATGAACTAGTGGGGAAGAAAACTAACGGGGTCAGGAATGTCTACTTAAGACACCTATCCTATGCTAGGAGATTACAAATCATAAATATTGTATTGTTTTCAATATATAACTTCTGGGGGGCTGTATTCATCCTGCCTCAGAGTGTTCTTAAAGAGGTGGACAACATATGTAGGGATTATCTCTGAGGTAGTACTGAAGATCATAGGAAAGTTACGTTAGTAGCTTGGGACAAAGTGTGTACACCAAAGAAGTATGGTGGGCTGAACATCAAAGGGTGCAGGAACTGAAATATCGTTGTTGTAGGGAAATTACTTTGGCAATTGGCAATAAAGAAGATCCATTGTAGGTAATGTGAGTACATGGGATATACATGAAGCATGAGAGAGACATTTGGAACCACAGCCATCCTATCGATAGTAGCTGGTACGGGAGGAAATTAAATTCACTTAAAGAGGTGATGACACAATGGTATTATGATGGGAACTATGTGCTGACAGAGAATGGAGAAAACTCATTGACAAGGAGCTATAATGCACTACTAGAACCACAGGTGATATTGCAGGAGGCTAATTTGGTGTGGAACAGAGTGATGCAACCTAAGCACAAATTTTGTGTTTAGTTAGCTAACCAAGACAAGTTATTAACCAAGGAAATAATGACTAGAATGCATATCACAGTGGAGGATCAACATGTAGGCTATGTGATCAAGGGAGAAAGGACAAAGAACATATATTTATTTTATTCAGGAGAACAAAAGTTAGAAGGGCCTCATTCCTCAACCTCGGCTGTAAACAAGGCCTCATTAGCAATGCTAATGAGGCCTTTGTAGTTAAAAATTGAGAGAACCTTTGTAGTTAAAATTGTGATGAAGTAGAATTGAACTCATGACCTTTTCTAACTTAAGACTCGAAAAAATTAATAGACTAAGGCTATATTTGTCTAAAAGTATGATAATCAAAGTTATGTTCCAATTCTTTTTATAAATTTTAACACCGCTTACAAAAATTCCTGCGTACGCCCTGCTAACAAGGCAAACTTTTAAAAAGCTAATAACAACTGTTATTGCATAAACCAGAAACTAATGTTTCCTCATATATATACACAAAAGAAAAGAAAATATACTCCAACTTGAGATTAATTTCGATCATGACAAAGGAAAGGCCAAAAACCTAATTTAGCCTCGAGTATTCGAACACCATTGTTATAGAAAAGGAAAAAAGATACGCAACTCATCGTCGAATAACATGCTCTTCTCCTGAGTTTCTATCAACGTGTCTAATCCAACGCTTGACATATTTTCGAGTTTTTTTATTTCCATCTTTACTTGCTATATAAGCAATCTCCAATCCATTCCCAAATGGAAGTGTCACTGATCTCACAACACAAACTTTCCTATCAAGAACCCCATCCCAGCTGAACGTACTAGTACTACTCTCTATTTTACTTTTGCTTCCATTTTTGCTCACTAAAATGGCTCCACGATGGCCCAATTTAGCACTTTTAAAGACCCTCGTGAAGTCCTTTCTCCCCTCATCCACAATCAAAAAATCAATCCCATTTAGCCTTTCCATCACCTCTTCTGCCTCTCCTACCATCATTTCAGGCAAGGACGTGCCTGAATTTTGCATCGCGCCTACATACTCTAATCTTGACGATTCGTCTGGCACCACACACACGTATCTGCAGAAGCGAATTCAAAAATTAAACTTCACATGTTCAAATTTGAAGATTCTTAGACTTGACTAATTGTATTTTCAGAACTATATGTGGGTTAAAGAAATTCATATGTGTTTGAATTTTAATTTTTTTTTCACGCATACACATATTATGTTCTGTGTCAAAAATATTGACATACCTGCCATGACTGTGTTTTGCCGCGATGGCTAGGCTGATGCTAGTGGTGATTGAGTCGCCACTTTTCCATGCTTCAACCGTTAATTTCGCGTTGTACCCTCCAGCCATGGCTGATAAAAATTCTGCACCGCTGGATTTTCTTGAAATTCCACACTGCACATGAATAGCCCAAAAATTTTAATGGACTATTTTTTTATGGACTGATTAAAATAATAAAGTTAGAGGAAAATCAAAGCAAAAATGTTGTTACTTACTGTTTGTAGGGTGTCAAGATATGCTTTTGAAGCTGTTTCAGGAGACCAAATTAGCTTCATATTCTTCTTCTCTTCCTCCTCCTTTGTTTTCAAAATATGACAAAGAAATGGTGGTTTTCATAAATACTGTAGGCTGCTTTTAAAGACAAAGTTGAGAATAATATTATAAGGTTTTTAGAGGACGAATAGCTAGTTGTTTTCTGGAAATACTTGATATTTTCTATACACGTACAAGTACAACGTGCATCGCTATTTGCAGTTCAACAGTCAATTGATTATATCTAACTTTGTACCGACCTTTTCTATTGTATGACACTTTATAAATGTTTTAATGACGAAAAATACATCACCCTAGCTATTCTTAATTTCTTATGACCTTTCATTTGGTGGTTGACATTGAGATATAAACTTTGAAGTAGTTAACAAAATTCGTGATCTACCAGTTAGATTTATGTTTTCCAATTACATTTAGCTTATTGGTATGCATGAACTTAGCATAGAATACGATTCTTAAGTCTAATTTTATATGTCAAGTTGGAATTAATCAAAATCATCCGCTTATACGTAGACAGCCGTACATAAAATCTACAAGTAGTACAAGAAAGAAGGAGAGAGAAATGAAAAAGTAAAAGAAAAAAAGGGTTTGGTAGTTGCGTCAGATCATATGAAGTCAACTTCTCTGTCAAGTGGGAATAATCCTACCATAGACGAGGAACCATTATGTTATTTTGAATTTAAAGTGGCGCACGCTGTGTGGAAGAAATTGTTTCTGTTTAATCTTTTCTTTTTTCATTGAAATACTTGACTTGTTATCATGCCCCGACAAGTTCTGACCAAAATGAGGGATTTTATTTAAAGGTTGCCTAGCACGGTAGAGGATTCAAAATTTTTATCAAGGAAATTCAAAAAAATAAATAAATAAATAAATACGCGATGAAGTCATGAGAATTCAACATTCAATACATATAAGCTAAAACTTTTACATTATATGGCGAGAAAGGCAAAATCTGGAGGAGGAGGGAGTATTGTACAGCACACCACAACAGAAAGAGACATAAAAAAAGTTCCACAGTCATCGGAGGTGAAGAAATTCCGAAATGTCAATGCAATATACAAGGTATAGCTCCATTAGACCTAGGTAGAACGATGGCATCGACATCAACAATGGTGGAGAATACGCCGGCAACGAAATCATGGGCAGATCTAATGGAGGAAGAGGGAAGTGAGTCGGAATCAGTAGGAAAGCAAAGCCATGCAAAGACACAAACAAAAGGGAAGAATTGGAGTCGAATTGTAGAAAAAGGAGAACGAAGTAAAGGGAACAACCTAACCATGAAAGAAGGGGAGCAATTGAGAGAAAATGTTAAAATTACTATGGAAGACATAAAAGAGGAGATAGTCTACTGGAGATGTGATATAATATGTTACGTGCTGGGTTCAAATCCACCACAACAGTTATGGAGGGCTACTTCAAAAGAGTATGGGACTCACTGGAAATAGATAAAATAGCTCAGGTAAACCTGGGTGTGTTCATAGTAAGATTTCACTCAATGGAGAACAAGGAAAAAGTAGTGGAGGAAGGAATTAGAATGTTCGACAAAAAACCAATGGTAGTTAAACCACGGAGACCTGATATTGGACTTTATAAGTAGGTGGTTGATAAAATTCCTGTATGGATCAGATTGATGAACCTGGATATCAAGTACTGGGGACAAAATGCTCTAACAAAAATAGCAGGAATGATTGGTAATCAACTGAAAGCGGACAGAGCAACAACACAAAAGGAGAGGTTACAATATGCAAGAATTCTGGTATAAGTAGAACCAAACCAGATTGTTGGCCCAATAAAGGTTAGTTTTGAAGACTGACAAAGGAACTCAGATATGAACCAGGTCCATCCTAGTGGAGCACAGATATGGACAGACTTAAGCATGTGAGATGCACGTGAAGGAGATAAACTTAACTTGAAAGAAGTAATATCTCCTGATCCTGATCGAAAAGGTTGCATATTGGATAAGGGAAGGACTCCTTACTCAAAGAGAACACGGCTTAAGAAAGGAAAGGAGTTAGAGGTTGAGATCAACTAGAACTCTTCCACCAAGGAAGAGTAGCATCAGAATTCTAGTCAATCTCTATTTACTAACTCTATAAATATCAGTGTTGTTCTCTTTTACAGGTAACGCACATAAGCGGAAGTTAAACGTGAATTGAGAGCAAAATAACAAGGCAATTTTGTAAGCAGTTCGTGTGTGATTCAAGCGTGCAAACCTGAAGCTACTTGAACCATATAGAAGAACCAGTTCAAAGTGTTTGTCTTTTATCCTAGTTCAATTGTAGTAGGTGTTTTCATATTGTACCTTTTAGCTTTATCTAGAGGCAATTGTTATAGGTACTCAGAGTATTCAAGTTAGAGTTAACTTGAAGTTGTCGCAACAGTTAGAGGCTGCGTGCTACAACGGAATTAGAGTTAGTCCTAGGTTTACAAAAGAGTTTTTGTAAATGCAGCTTTTGGCTTAGTGATTTTAGTGGAGAATTTGGAAAAATCCTACTGTAAAGTAGGCGGCGGTTTTTTTCACCTTTTGAGCCAAGTGTTTTCCACGTAAAAAAACTTGTGTTCTTTACTTTCCGCATTTACTATTTCTGCAATAGTAGGTTAAGGAACACTTAGAAGAACCAGGTCCTTCCATAAACAGCTTAAGAGAAAAATTGGTCACCACACAAATCACCCCCTCCCCCTCTTGTGTGATATTGAAGTATAAAATATCAATTGGTATCAGAGCAGTTTATCCTTGAAGAGGCTAACACCTTAGGAACAGATCAAAATGAGTGCACCACCTAGAAACTGGGAAGGACAATCCACTGATAGGCCTGCACTCTTTAATGGCCAGTACTACTCCCGGTGGAAAAACAAGATGACAGATCACATCATCGGAGAGGATTATGAACTATGGGACATTGTTACTGATGGTCCCCTTGCTACCATGAAGAAGAATGCTGAAGGAGAAGATGTGCCAAAGACTAGAGCTGACTGCACTGTTGAGGACTTGAAGAAGTGGGAAAAGAATGCTAAGGCCAAGAAATGGCTTGTGTGTGGACTTGGTCCAGACGAGTACAGCAGAATTCCAAGCTGTACTACTGCTAAAGAAATTTGGGACACTTTGCAAGTGGCTCACGAAGGAACTCCTCAAATGAAAAGATCAAGAGGAACACTGTGTACTCTCAATATGAGAATTTCACCATGAAGGAAGGAGAAACCATCCAAGAGATGTATACAAGGTTCACAACACTAACAAATGAACTTAAGTCTCTTGGAAGGATTATCCTTGAAGAAGACAAGGTTGAGAACAAGGGTTTTGCCAGTTACTTGGGAAAGCAAAATCACTACTATTCATGAATCAAAGAACATTGTCACTCTCAAGTTGGACGAGCTAATTGGAAATCTCACTGCCTATGAACTTAGAAGGCAAACCATGAAGATGGATGCACGTCTCTCAGAATTGTTGAAGGTGCATATCTAGAGGAGGATGAAATGGCTATGATCACGAGGGATTTCAAGAAGTATCTAATGAGAGGAAAAGGTTCTTCAAGAGGTGCAACCTATAACAAACCAAGGGTCCCTGAAAAACAGAACAACGAGGGCTGCTACAAATGTGGTAAGACTGACCACATCATCAAAAACTGTCCTTAGTGGGAAATTGAATGGAAGGAGGAAAGGGCTAAACGAAGAAACAAGAAGAAGGAACAGGTTCATCCTAAGAAGAACAAAGGATCAACAAAAGCTATGGTTGCTGCTTGGGGAGAGAGCTCAGATGAGGATTCAGAAGATGAAGATGGAGATGAACAGGCACTTATGGCCATTGGAGAATCTGATGAGGAATTAGAGGTAAGTGCGATTCATCTCAAAGACAAGATTAAATTTTTGTCTAAAGAAAGTCTATCTGAGTTACTGCTAGATTTAATTGATGAATTTGAGGTCATAAACAATGAAAAGGAACAGCTGGCTAAGGATTGTGTAATCTTGAAAGCTAAGTGCAAAAATCTGGAACTCAGGGCTAGTGAAAGTGATAGTAAAAATGCTGAGGTGAAGAACCAGGTGACACCACTATGCTAGAGCTTAGATCTGAAAATTAAAAACTGAAATTAGGAACAGGTAAAAAGAAAACTGATCACACACATCTCACCTTAGAAGAAAATCTAGGAAAAATGAAAGATGAGTAGTACAAAAAGGATGAGCAGATAAAAGTCCTAAAAGAAGATCTAAGCAAGGTTAAGCATGAACCAGACAGAACTTGTAAATGGAATAAGTCCTCTGATGCACTATCATGGCTACAAGAACACCATAGTAGCAATAAGAGAGGACTTGGCTATGGGACCCCTGCACCAAAGTGGGATCCCAAAAGCAAGTACATCACACTTCCTGAGAACAAAATCTGCACACACTGTGGTAAGACTGGTCACTACAAAAGTGAGTGTACTGTAAAAGAAAAGGCCAGTCAAAAGAACAAAACTTTTGTTCAAGGGAAAAATAGGCTGCTAGGATGGGCTAAAAAGAATTTAATTCACCCTTTTGATTATAGAAAGGTCCCAAACTAGTTTGGGTTCCTAAGACTAACCCCTGATTTTCTTTTGCAGGTCCAAGTGAAGGGGAGCAGCCAAATATGGTACATGGATTGTGGCTGCTCAAAGCATATGATTGAAACCAGTTCCTTTCACTTGAGGACCTAAAAGGAGGTAATGTCTCCTTTGGAAATGGTAAGAAAGGTGAGATCATTGGGGCTGGAAAGGTAAGTAAGACAGACTCACACTCCATTGAGAATGTCTACTTGATAGATGGCTTGAAATATAGCCTAATCAATGTATCACAACTGTGTGACAGAGGTAATTTGATAGCATTCACCTCTACCAAATGTTTTGTGATAAATCTTACCACTGACAAGATTGTTTTGCAGGGAAAAAGAGTAAACAATAGATACATTGTAGATCTGTCCACTCTTTCAGAAAATGAACTCACTTGATTAAGTGTGTTGGACAATGATACCCTCCTTTGGCACAAAAGACTTGGACATGCAAGTCTAAGTCAATTCAACAAATTAGTCTCCAAGGACCTGGTGATAGGGCTGCCTAACATCAAGTTTAAGGAAGACAAAGTTTGTGAGGCTTGTGCAAGGGGGAAGCAGGTAAGATCCTCTTTTAAATGCAAGAAAGTGGTAAGCACGACCAGATCGATGGGACTGGTTCATATGGATCTCTATGGTCCAACGAGAACATTAAGCTGAGGTGGTAAAAAATATGTGATGGTGCTTGTTGATGATTACTCTAGGTTTACTTGGACATTGTTTTTAACATCTAAGGATGAAGTATTTGACATGTTTACTTCTTTTGTTAGAAAAACTCAGAAACAACTAGGTAATCAACTTGCATTAATTAGGTCGGATCATGGAACTGAATTTGAAAATGCTAAGTTTGCTGAATTTTGTGATGTGCATGGCATAGATCATAATTTTTCTGCCTCTAAGACCCCACAACAAAATAGAGTAGTTGAAAGAAAGAATAGGACACTTGAAGAGATGGCTAGGACTATGCTTCTTTCTAGTAAACTGCCCCATAGCTTCTGGGCAGAAGCTATAAATACTGCTTGTTACATCATTAATAGGTGCATGACTAGACCTCTTGTAGAGAAGACTCCCTATGAGTTACTTAAAAGGAGAAAACCAAATATATCTCATTTTAGGGCATTTGGATGCATGTGCTTTGTGCACAACAATGGAAAGGACTCCCTAGGTAAGTTTGATCCCAGAAGTGATGAGGGAGTATTCTTGGGATATTCTTAACATAGCAAATCTTATAAAGTGTACAACAAAAGAACTATGTGTGTAGAAGAAAGTGTACATATGGTTTTTGATGAAACTAAAATTGAGAGACAGGAACATGAAGATGAAGCCATTGGGCTGGTAAAAGGTTTAAATGAAGTCACAGCCCAAGCTGAAGCTGCACCAGAAGAAGGAATAGGTGATGGAACAGGTTCTTCCATCCAGGGCAACCTGACAGGGGGAACTGAACAAAGAAGAACTGAATCTAATTCCCAAATGGAACCTATCCATGAGCTGGTTCCTCAGCAACAAAACATGGGAGAAACATCAAGCAGAAACTAGTTGGTTGTGAAATCTTACAAGTATCAAAGTTCTCATCCCATTGAGAACATAATTACTGATCCAACCTCTGGAATTAAAACTAGATCTCAATTAAAGAATCTTTGTGCTTTTGATGCTTTGCTATCTCTCATTGAACCTAAAAATGTTGCTGAGGCTTTGCAGGATACAGACTGGGTAAATGAAATGCAAGATGAACTCAATCAGTTTGAAAGGAGTCAAGTTTGGCATCTGGTTCCAAGACCTAAGGACAGATCAGTAATTGGCACTAAATGGGACTTTGGAAACAAACTTGATGAAGATGGAATTGTTACAAGGAACAAGGTAAGGTTGGTGGTTCAAGGTTATAACCAAGAGGAAGGCATAGACCATGATGAGACCTTTGCTCCAGTTGCAAGGTTGGAAGCAATAAGACTCCTCATGGCCTTTGCTGCATACATGGAATTTACTCTTCACCAGATGGACGTCAAGAGTGCCTTCCTAAATGGCTATTTAATAGAAGAAGTGTTTGTCAAACAACCTCCAGGGTTTGAAAGCAAGGAGTGTCCGTCATGTATACAAACTAGACAAGGCACTCTATGGACTCAAGCAGGCTCCTAGAGCATGGTATGAACGACTATCCAAATTCCTGCTTGAACATGGCTACAAGAGAGGTAAAATTGATAGCACTCTATTCTTGAGGGAAAAAGGTAAGGATCTTCTAGTAGTACAAATATATGTTGATGACATAATTTTTGGGGCAACCACTGAAAAACTAAGTAAGGAATTTGCTAAACTAAAGGGGAGTGAATTTTAAATGAGTATGATGGGTGAGCTTAATTTCTTCTTAGGCTTACAAGTTAAACAAAACTCAAATGGAACCATGATCCATCAGTAGAAATATGATAAAGAGTTGCTTAAGAAGTTTAAAATGGACGAATCAAAGGAAATAGACACTCCTATTGCAACAGCCACAAAATTGGACATAGATGAACCTGGTTCATTTGTTGATCAGAAGTTGTATAGGGGTATGATGGGTTCACTTTTGTATCTTACTGCTAGCAGACCTGACATTGTTTTCAGTGTAGGGCTTTGTGCTCAATTTCAAGCAAATCCAAAGGAATCCCACTTGACTGTTGTCAAGAGAATATTGAGATACTTGAAAGGCACTACTGACCTTTGCCTTTGGTATATAAAAGGTAGTAACTTTAACCTAGTAGGATATGCTGACGCTGACTATGCAGGTTTCCTTGTGGACAGGAAGAGCACCTCTAGTATGGCACCCTTTCTTGGTTCATGTCTTGTGTCATGGGCTACTAAAAAGCAAAATTCAGTGGCCTCATCTACTGCTGAAGCTAGGTATGTTACTGCTGCTTCTTGTTGTGCTCAATTGCTGTGGGTTAAACATCAGTTGATGGATTTTGGTATTGAAGTTGGTTGCATCCCTACTTTTTGTGATAACACTAGTGCTATTAGTATGACTAAGAACCCGGTTCAGCATAAGAGAACTAAGCACATAGATGTTAGACACCATTTCTTAAGGGACAACTATGAGAAAGGACTGATCACTATAGAATTTTGTGCTACTGATAAGCAGATTGCTGGCATCTTTACAAAAGCACTGAGTAGAGAAAGCAAAGGAACAGGTTAGAACTAGGGATGATTAAGATCACCTAATGGAACCAGTTCAGAATGCACAATGAAAAAAAATTTATTTATTTTTGGTTAGGAAATCTGGAACTTGTGTACATATCTAGATTAATCTTTGCTCAGTATCATACTGTAAATAGTATACTCCTGTGCCATGTGTTGATATGACTCACTGATCTCTAACAAAATTTTCTCTATTTTGGCAAATTGAGGCATGATCAAGAGGATTCTTAGTGAAGAACCTGGTTCATCTGAATAACGAGGTATGTTTTCTACACTCTGCACAATCAGAAATATGGATATTTAATTCATGAGCAGAGTCCTACCTATGTTCAAAAACTTCAAAAAGCCTGTCCTTTTGAGTTTGAACCAGTTTCGTTTCAATTAGACTCCTGACCGTATTAAAATGCCTAGATTATAAACTGTCCTTTCAACCTAAAATTCAGAGTGATTGGACTTCCAATTGACTATAAAAAGCTGTTGTTGCATATTAATTATCCTCTCCCTTTGAATTCCATCATCATCATCATCATCACTGCCACTCCCATAATTCTCAAAACCGTCAAAAATCTTCTGTTCTCTCCTCTTCTCTCTTCCAAAACTCAAATCACAAATTTCTTCCAGAATTAGAGAGAATGACCAACCCCCAAGATAATCCTGGCACACCTCCACCACCTACCCCCTCCGATTCCTCCACTACTCCTCAACCCAGCACAACCCCTCAACCTAAGAGAAGGCAAGTAGAGATGCTTGCTCGCAAAACTGTGGCTACAAGTGCGCTTTCAAGGAAACTAAATGCACAATTAAAGGCTAGTCAAGCCCAAGATTCCGAAAATTCTGATTATTCTTTCAAATCTGCGAGTGAGGGGGAAGGAACTAGGTCTTCTGATTCTGAGCAGGCAACATCTGTGCAAAATCCCCCTATTGAGGTAATTTCTAATCTAGCTGAAAATCTGGAGAATCGTTTTGTATTGGTTGTGTCTGTTGTGGATGTGGAAACGCCTGAGTAAAGAAGGAGAGGAGGTAAAAATAAAATAGAAAAAGAAAAAGAGAGTGAGGATGTGAGCAATGATGTGAGGGGAAAAGGGAAAGAAGTGGTTGATTCTTCACCCACTTCTAAAACGGTTAAAATGGCTATCTGTGGGGCTGAGCCAGAAAAGGTGGTAGAAAGTAGCAAAAAGCAGGGGGAAGTGGTTCAGGGGAAGCTGCTGAAGGGCTAGTCAATCTCAGTACAGATACGGATGAACCAGGTTCATCTATTGAGGAGACCCTAGCAGATCTTCTGAAGAAGCTTGGTGCAAGCTATATCCCCAAGAAAAGGAGAACTCTAACACCAGAAGCTTCTAGTACTGCAAGAACCACCAAGAAAAGGAAGGCTGCTTCTCCAACAACTACTGATATTCCTCTACCAAAAGGAAGGGCCACAAGAAGTAAGTTGAAGCAGAGTGAGGATGGGTTGCAAAAAGCTATGGAAAAAAGTAAGAAGAAAAGAATGGACAAAGGGAAAGCTAAGGTGGCAGATCCTGTTGAGTCTGTTGATGTGGATGAGATGGACCCGCTCCATTAGGGTGAACATGTGGCTGTGGAGGTTCAGACCCCTAAGCCCAAGAAGACCAAGACTTCCTCAAAGAAGTCCTCATCTGTATCCAAGTCTGCTGAACCTTCTTCTTTGGCTAAAAGGACAAGGTCTGCTGCGAAAGCCAAGCAAGTTAAGATTACTGAGGAGGAAGATTGGAGTGGTGAAGAAGAGGGTGAATCTGATAATGAACAAGATAAGCTGGCCAAGTTTGGCAAACGAACCATCTTGAAGGGTAGACTTTTGAAGGACTTGGAGGAACTAGGGATGGTTCTACTGGTTGATGCGCTAGATGTTCAGGGGTGGAAGGACATGGTCCTTCAGTTGGATGGTAGGCCGGCTAGAAATGAGATTATTTAGTTCATGGCCAATGCAGAGGTCAAGGTTGGCAGTGTTACCAGCCAGGTGAAAGGGGTTCAAGTGTCATTTGATACAAAAGAGCTGGGTGAAATCCTTAGCATCCCTTCTGAAGGTTATGATGACTACACGAGGCAAAAATGGCCAAGTCTGGACTCCCTTCCTACTGCCCTAGCCATTACTTGGAAGTTCTGTGATAGTGCAGAAGTGAATGAGGCCAAGGTTGTGTATAAGAGGGAGATGAAGCCATCCCACAAAGAGCTGTTTGAATTCGTCAACAAGTGTGTGCTGCCTAGGCAGGAAAGAAGGCATATTGCCAACTACATGGACTTGATTTTGATGGAGTGTCTGGAAAGTGGGAGGCAGATCAACTGGCCTGGGTTTATGATCAAGCTACTTGATCGGGTTATCAATGGCTCCAAGGCCCATGCCACTCCTTATGATTTCATTCTCACTACTGTTCTTGCCCGTTGTAAGGTGCCGCTGAAGAAGTGGGAGACGACCACAAGCAAAGACCATTTTGGAATCAATACTCTGATTGCTTGTGATTATGAGGTCAATGCCATTCCCAATGAACCTGGTTCATCTAAAAAGACACCTATCAATAGCGAGGTCAGAGCTCTATTGCAAGAGAGTGGGGCAAAGGATGCTGAGATAGCAAAACTGAAGAATTGTTTGGCAGAGGTTGAATATGAGAGAGATGCTCTCAGAACTGAGCTCACAAAGGAAAAGGAGAAGAATGATGGCATTATTCAAGACATGATGCACCTTCTCCAAGCCAAAACCCAACCCTCCAGTTCTTCCAAGCCTTAATTTCCTAAGCCTTCATTTCCTGAACCTTGCCTAGACCTTTCAGTGACCTAGATTAGGGATTTTTCTTGTTTTGCTCATGTTTTAACTGTTTTTGTTTCTTTTTGTAGATTGTGGCAGAATCACATTCTCTATCAATGAAGTTTGCTGCTTTTGCTCTTGTTGACTGTTTATCTTTCCTTGATAGTTTGAATATGTGTAGTTGATTACTTATGATTAATCCATGAATGCATTTGCAGTTGCCCCAGTGGCCATGAGTAATTTTTTAAAAGTCTGGGAATCACACTTTGTTTATGCAACTTTTTGATGATGCCAAAAGGGGAAAAGATATTGTGCTTTATATTCTGAATAGTGATGTTTATAACCTAATGATGATGCTGGTCCTTGATGATAAGTGAAAAATTTCTAACTTTTCATAGATGTTAAGCTGAGTTCTTGCAGGGCCTAAGTGTATGAAAGGTACAGAGTTTGTCATCACCAAAAAAGGGAAATTTGTTGGCCCAAGTAAAGGTTAGTTTTGAAGACTGACAAAGGAACTCAGACATGAACAAGGTCCATCCTAGTGGAGCACAGATATGGACAGACTTAAGCATGTGAGATGCACGTGAAGGAGATAAACTTATCTTGAAAGAAGTAATATCTCCTGATCCTGATCGAAAAGGTTGCATATTGGATAAGGAGAAGGACTTCTTACTCAAAGAGAACACGGTTTAAGAAAGGGAAGGAGTTAGATGTTGAGATCAACTAGAACTCTTCCACCAAGGAAGAGTAGCATCAAAATTCTAGTCCATCTCTATTTACTAACTCAATAAATATCAGTGTTGTTCTCTTTTACAGGTAACGCACATAAGCAGAAGTTAAACGTGAATTGAGAGAAAAATAACAAGAAAATTTTGCAAGAAATTCGTGCGTGATTCAAGCGTGCAAACTTGAAGTTACTTGAACCAGATAGAAAAACCAGTTCCAAGTGTCTGTCTTTTATTCTAGTTCAATTGTAGTAGGTGTTTTCATATTGTACCTTTCAGCTTATCTAGAGTCAATTGTAATAGGTACTCGGAGTATTCAAGTTAGAGTTAACTTGAAGTTGTCGCAACAGTTAGAGGCTGTGTGCTCCAACGGGATTAGAGTTAGTCCTAGGTTTACAAAAGATTTTTTTGTAAATGCAGTTTTTGGCTTAGTGATTTTAGTGGAGAGTTTGGGAAAATCCTACTATAAAGTAGGTCGTGGCTTTTTTCACCTTTTGAGCCAGGTGTTTTCCACATAAAAATACTTGTGTTCTTTACTTTCCGCATTTGCTATTTCTGCAATAGTAGGTTAAGGAACACTTAGAAGAACCAAGTTCTTCCATAAACAACTTAAGCGAAAAATTGGTCACCATACAAATCATCCCCATCCCCTCTTGTGTGGTATTGAAGTATGAAATATCGCAGATGTATCCAGATATGGTGATGTTTGAGAATTAATGTGGAGTAATCATTGAGCAAGAGATTAGCTATGAATGAAAACCAGTTTTTTATAAATCATGTGGCAATTTTGGACATGATATCAAAGAATGTAGGAAGAAATTAATTATGCAGAACCCAATGGTGGAGGAAATTAACATGGAACCAAACAATAGGAGGAATATGAATAGATCCAAGGAGGTGGAGAAACCTGTTGAGCAACAACAAGACATTGAAGCAAGTAACATCACTCCAACAGAAAATGGGAGTACTAAAGACAAGCAACAGGTGACACAGAGAAATAAGAATCAGATAGCAAATAGCAAAAAAGAGCAGGAAGCATGGAAAGTGGTACAGGGGAAAAAGCATGGAAGGGTCGAGGAAACAATCAAAACACTTATGCTGCAGTAACACAGCTATACAAGAGGAATAATGAGTGGAATGAAGGAGAGGTGAATTCTAACGGCACACAGATGGAATCATAAGGAAATGGTAATAAAACAGTAAGGATGGGGGACCTAGTCCTCACCTCCCTAATGGATAACATCGGATTTTGGAACACCATGGGCCTAAACAAGACAGCCAAGCAGAAGGAAGTGAACTTGTTCCTTCAAAGACAACAAGTTGGATTATTTGGGCTCTTAAAAACAAAGATTAAGAGGGCTAAGGCAAATCAAGCTTCTCTTAATCTTTGTACAGGGTGGTCTTTACTATAAAGGTGAAAATGGTTACAAAACAACTTATGCATAGTATGATTACTCACAGTAGCACATGTAAGGTGATTAATGTGGCTATGGTGTATGGTTTCAATGATCCAGCACTAAGGTATGACTTGTGGAGAGACATAAGGATTAAGCTAATCAAGTGGTAGGGGCAAGGGCAATTTTGGAAGACTCCAACTCTATACTCCATCAAGAGGATAGAGTGGGAAGTAGGGTGAGTTATGCAAAAATAAGAGAATTTAAGGAATGTGGACTAGAAGAACTGAAATTATGTGGATGTTTTTATACATGGAGCAATAATCAAGATGGGTCGGATATAGTACTAAGTAGGTGTAACGACCCAACTTCCCCTCCATTTGGGTATCGTGATGGCACCTAGTCTTAGGGACTAGGTAAGCCCAACTCATGCTGAAATACCACAATAATAAATAAAATTTTACAGTCTTGAAGCAAGTATCTCTACAAAATTTATAATTCCCAAAGCCCGGTAGTACAAGTCATAAGCTCTACAAAGTTTCGCTACAACTTCTAAACACAACCGCATGGAAATAAGTACAACAGTGTGAATATAAAATAGGAAGGTCACTCCGAAGCCTGCGAACGCAGCAGCAGGACTACCTTGAGTCTCCTCGGCAAGAATCCGCATAGCTACTAACAAACAATACCTGGATCTGCACAAAAATGTGCAGAAGTGTAGTATGAGCACACCACAACGGTACCCAGTAAGTATCAAGACTAACCTTAGTGGAGTAGTGACGAGGAACAGTCAAGACACCCACTGGTCTAATAAGCAGAACAAGTATAAGTATAGAAAAAAATACTGAACATGATATCTATATAAAGACTAAGCGATATTGCTAACAATACAGAAACTACAATAAAGAAAGAAAACAACAAGTAATAGTGGAAAACCATAATAAAGCTCATAAAAGTGAACAAAAAATACAACCCAAATTCGAAATCACAAATACAGTAAGGAGAAGTCATAACTCAGCAACTACGGCAGCCTTCACCTTGAGTCTTAACCAGCAAGCATCAATCAAATAATCAAACTCTTTTCAAGTGATAAAAATGGTTTGAAATATACTTCCTTCAAATAAGTGTTCTTTTTAAAAGAGTTTCTTTCAAAATGATGCTTTCAAATATAATCTTTTCCAAAAAGATAATCCTCCGAATATAAGTCACCCTGTGACACCTCATCTCAAAATCATACAATGCGGGTCTCAATACCTGAACCCTAACACTTGGCATCCTGTGCCCTCATCACACCTCATAATCATACTGACAACTCACGTGCCCAAAGAGTCATTCTCACATGGGAGGAAAATAAACAAGGGGTACATCTATACTCAGAAATCTCAAAGAGCTTCCTACCCGATAAGGGTGATTAACCACGTGTATGCTTGTGCAAGTGTCCTAATATAGTTTGCACCAACTAGTAAGTATAAGGATTGGAACGGACAACACCTATCATGTTTACACAGGATAGGATCAATGAAAATATCAGCTCAGAACACAATGATTTTAACAGGGGATCTCCCAGGATATCGTCCCGTAGTCCCAAACGTAAATATGTGTTCTAGGGATCTCTTAGTATACTGAGGATCTCTTGGTATCCTCAATATATGTACTAGGGATCTCTTGGTATTCCGAGGATCTCTTGGTATCCTCAATATATGTGCTGGGGATCTCTTGGTATCCCGAGGATCTCTTGGTATCCTCAATATATGTGCTAGGGATATCTTGGTATCCCGAGGATCTCTTGGTATCCTCAATATATGTGCTGGGGATCTCTTGATATCCCGCACTACAGCCAAAATCAATATATGTGCAGGGGAATCTCCCGGGTGCAGTCCCGTAGTCCCAGAAGTAAATATGCAGGGGGATCTCCGGGAACACTGATCCGTAAACCCAATGTAAACATGCAGCGCAACCAACAGAAACAACAGTCACAACACAACGGAAAGCTCGTACATCACCACAATACATGAAACAACAACAATGACAATAATACAAGGTAAGACAAGTAAATCAACTTAAGGACTGAAAATCGCAAGGAAACGGCAGAACCAGCTCACAAGGAATAACCACAGAAAGAATGCTGGCATAAAGGGGACAGTTCAACAACGGGAAAACTAATATATAGCGACGATCCCACAATATACAAGTCAATAACAAGGAAATCAACACGATTCAAATAGTCCTAAATAAGGCAAGTCAACAAGGACATAGGTTATCTAACTTCTTTTAGGATGGACAATTTCGAGGATATTCGACAATTCAATTAAGGAAAGATGATCTTTAGCTCCACTTAAGACTAAACAAATTTTAGGAAGGATATTGATGATTCTCAAATAAGACAACAATTATAAAAAAGATAGCATAACAATAGGAGATGCAAAATTCTTCAATTTAATCAAATAGGAGTCAATTAGGCAATAAGAGTGAATCATGAAGCAATTAATTCCAATTAAGCATGTAGAGGTGAAACTAGTAAATAAGAAACTCAGTCATGTCAAGAACACATTCATACACAGTGAATATAAAGACCTAGGAACCCTAAAAGGCCAATTTTCCACAAATAAGTCCGAGCACGCACTCGTCACCTCGCGTACACGAACTACAATCAACATAGAAGACTCAAATCCTAAGGGGAAGTTCCCCCACACAAGGTTAGGCAAGATACTCACCTCAATCCGGCCAATTCAATACTCAATTTAGCTTTTCCTGTACCAATTCATCGACGCTCGGCTCAATCTAGCCAAAAACGACTTCAATACATCTAACAATGCAAGAGAAAACAATTCCAATTAACAAAACTATGATTCTTATACAATTTGCAAAAAGTCAACAGAAGTCAAATCCCCGGGCTCGCACCTCGGAACCCGATAGAATTTACAAAAATCGAACACCCATTCCGCTACGAGTTCACCCATACAAAAATTATCAAATTCTGATACCATTTGGTCCTTCAAATCATCATTTTACATTTTTGAAGGACTTTACAAATTTTCCCCAAATTCCATCCCAAACCAAGAATCAAATGATGAATTCAATGATAGATTCATGTATTTTAGCCAAATCCAAGCTAGAATCACTTACCCCGATAAATTTCTTGAAAAACCTTTGAAAAATCGCCTAGATCCGAGCTCTCTAGGTCAAAATATGAAATAAAATCCCAAATCCCGTATTTATAATGCACCTTCTGGATTCCCTCACCGCTGACCGCGGAAAATCACCACTGACCGCGGTGGAGCACCGCTGGCCACGGTAAATCCACCGCTGCAGCAGAAAATGTTGACTGCAGTGACAGGATTTAGTATTTTGGCCATAGCTTTCTGTACAGATGTCCAAATTATGATTTCTTTACCTTTTTTGAAACTAGACACAAAGGGCTACAGCTATCGTTTTTGAATCATGTCAAAATTCCTTGTAGATCAAAAGATATAGGCTTTCGAAGTCGGAACCGTGAACTTGCAGATCTTCATCACCGCGGACTGCGGAAAAAGGATTGCGGCAGCGGAGCTCTACCGCGGAATGCGAAATATCGAGCGCGGCCGCGAAAAGGCTTGACCTTGCCCACTGCGGACCGCATAAATCCCACTGCGGTCGCGGAAACCCCACCGCGGTCGCGAGAAAGCACTGCAGACTGTGAAGCCAGGTTCAGAACCTACAACTTCCCTGAACCGGCAACAGCCATATTTTTCCTAAGTCTAAATCCACTCCGTGGCCTATCCAAAACTCACCCGAAATACACCTGAGGCCCCCGGGACCTCAACCAAATGTACCAACATATCCCATAACATCATAAAAATTTAGTCGAGCATCCGGATTACTCAAAACAACACCAAAACACCAAATCCACCTCGGGTTCAAGCCTAAGGACTTAGAAACTTTCAAATTCCACAAACAATGCCGAAACCTATCAAATCAAGTCCGATTGACCCCAAATTTTGCACACAAGTCATAAATGACATAATGGAACTATTCCAACTCCTTGAGTCGGACTTTGACCTCGATATCAAAAAGTCAATCCCTGGGTCAAACTTCCAAACTTCGATTTCTCATTTTCGCCATTTCAAGCCTAATTAAAATACAAACTTCTAAAAAAATTTCGGGCACGCCCCTAAGTCCAAAATCACTATACGGAGCTATTGGAATCAGCAAAAATCCATTCCGGAGTCGTTTACTCAATTCTGGTCAAATTCTCATCGCTTAAGCTTCCAAAACTAGAATCTTTCTTCCATTTTGACTCCAAATCCCCTGATAACTGAATTCAACCATGCACTTGAGTCGATACACATAATATGAAGCTGTTCAAGATCTTACGCTGCTGAACGAAGCTTAAATTCTCAAAACGACCGGCCGGGTCGTTACAGCAGGATTGACAGGCTGATTACCAATATTGACTGGGTGAACAAGCTGCCAGCATCTCAGGTTCATTATATGCCTGCAGAAGCGTATGATCATAGTCCTGCAATAATCAAATGTGAGGGAGCTGGAACACCTAAGATGAGGATTTTTAGATACTACAACATGTGGAGCATGGATAAATCCTACATGACAAGAGAGGAGGGGAGTTGGAGACAACCAATAAAGGGAACAAACATGTTTAAAATTGTGGGAGAATATTGTTAATACCCAATTTTTTTCTATGTATTTTTATATGCAGAATACTTTAAAGATAGCATATGTATGTATATAGGAGCATGTCCCAGGGTTTATTTATTTTTCCTTAATTTTTAAAAGATTTTTTAATCAATTTATTGCCCTATTTTATCAAGGGAAAACCCAATACTTATCCCCAAAATTATCATTTTGGTGATTAATTTACTTTTTATTCTCATATTCATCCCAAAATATAGCTAAGGTATTTTTTGCACATTTTTTACAAGTTATTAGTATTTTTTAAAGCTAAATTGCATATAATTGCAATATTAGCCTATTTTAAGAATTAATTGCATTTATAATTATAAAATTGATTCCAGTATTTTTGATTTAATATATATTATTTATTAATTTAGTACCATTAATTTGTTTTCAGAAATCATTTTACTATTTTTTTTTAATAAAATAGAAATGGAAAAATGGCTATTTAAATACTAGCCCTATTCCATTTCAATTTTAGCCTAAAATCAGCCCCCCAATTAACCCAATTTCAACCTCAATTGGACCGGCCCAATTCCCCAATTACCCGCCCCTGATCCAATTAATTCAACCCGCCCGGCTCCCCATTAAATATAGGCCGTTGATCAAAATGATCAACGGCCACGATCCCTCCATTCCTTTTTAATCTACCAACACCCCAACCCTAACTCATTTTCAACCAGGCAGCCGCCTTTGAATCCTCTCATCTCTCAAACTCTCTCGAACCTTCCCCTAACCCTAGCACCCTTTCACCGTCTTCTACCTTAAGCCCACCGGAATCCATGGCCTCCCAGGCCATGGGAGCTTTAAAACTCACCTCCCTTTGCTCTTATACACTTGGTACTTGAAGATTCGAGGTCTGACCTCGAAGGTTTTCACCCATATCTCCATCGATTCAAGGCTCCGGCATATCCAAAGCATCTCGAGCCTGGTTCTAACTCATCCGACCAAGATCGGACCTTTTCCAAGCCTTTCTCATTCTAGGGTTCCTCTGAAACCCTGGCTATTCGAGGTTTCTCTAATTGATTTCTTAGATCGGTTTTATATCTGTGCTTTACTGGAGTTTTGAAACGTTTTCTCCGATTTTTCTTTCAAAAATTACTCCTCTTCGATTTAGGGTTTCTGAAAGTTTCAAAATGTTTCTCTGACTCTTTTTCTTCTTCTCTTTATGTGTATCTGTCTATGCTATGTTCTTATGTTTTCTTTTTCTACCTTGCATGATCTTCTACTGTGTTCTTATGTTTGCATGTTCTTCTACTGTGCCCCGTTCTTTCTTCTACTATGTTTCTATATCATGCTCTCCCATGTTTATCTTGCTAGGTTTCCTTATGTGTTCTTTTGCTGGGTTTTTCCGATACCCCTGTGTTCTTCTACTGTAATTTTCTACTAATTTTAATTCTTTGTTTGCCTTTCACTGGACCTTTGTTTGAGTTCTTTTAAACGTGTTTCTTCTACTGTTCTCTTAAGTGCTATACTACCTCTTTTGCTCTTATGAACTTGTTTGAGTTCCAAGTTTTCTTAAAACATGCTCCTTCTACTCTCACTATGTTTCGAATCAACTTCTTCACTCTGTTGCTTCGAACTTGCTATTGTATCTGTTCGTTTTCTCATATGTCTCTTAAAGAGACCTCTGAGCCTGGTTCAGTTATTTGTCTTCTCTCCTCTGTGTCTGATTCGAGTTGAAAACCCTAGGATTTGGGGTTTTTGGCGAGTTTGGTCTTGTGTTTGGACTAGGGTTCTATTTGGAGCCCTGGACTCTCTCAAACT
Organism: Nicotiana attenuata; assembly: GCF_001879085.1. NCBI lineage: Eukaryota > Viridiplantae > Streptophyta > Magnoliopsida > Solanales > Solanaceae > Nicotiana > Nicotiana attenuata. The sequence continues at coordinate 44,333,528 of NC_031998.1, forward strand.
CATTTTGAACCTATGTACTGAATTTGAACCTCTTTGTTTATGACTCTGAATTCTTCTATACTAGACCCTTCTGATTAGCATGACAGTTCTTTTATATGTGTGTGTTGAACCTTTCTTCAAAAGGCTTTCCAACTTATGATTGAATTAGAATCCTTTTTTTTGGGGTTAATTGAGTGTTACTGATTTTCCTTAAGTAAAACCTTTTCTTCACCTTTTCTGACTAGGTTCACTCACACCAAATATTTGGACTTCTGATTTCGTGGCTGTTAATTGATTCTCTTTCCTTAATTATACAACCGTGTACTGTCAGAACCCTGCCCTTAAATAACTATTATGTATTTACCCCTCTTGTACTGCTTTGAAAAGAGTTTGATAAATGTATTTCCTTAATTAGTTATGCCCGTTTGAATCTGAATCCCTTAATTAAGGGAGATTTTTGTGTAATTGATTAGCAATCAGCTTTCAAAATTATTTCTTGACTTGTTTCTGCCTGCTTTCTACACTATAAATACATGACTCCTTAACACAAGACAGAAGGATTGAGAACAATCACACACACTCGTAAAATCACAATCACAATTCTCTTCTAAACTTATACTTAGAGCATTCTTGCTTCTTGGCTGCACTTTGGCTTTTACAAGACTACTGCTTCTCTTTACTTGCTTCTTTGAAACTGGTATGTCCTAAAATTAATTTCAGTATCACCCCAATGTGTTTATTTACAGTCCTTGTATCCATGACTACTTTCTATCCTTTGTAAAGTGTAACATCTGATTTAAAGTGCCTATATGCTATTGCCTGCTTCTCTTCCTTATGAACAGTTGCTCCTTATCCCATTACCCCTATGTGTTTGTGAGTGGGGACTTAGGGCATGGCAGCAAGAATTGTTCTCCATGACCTATGTTTTTGACCCCCTAACCCTTAAGTAGGCTGGAAGGTGTGCCAGTATGTCTTCTTGCTGGGTATGCCCCTTTGCCTGCTCTTTTCTTGTATCTTGTTTCTAGTATGAATCCCCATACCCCATTCCCCTATGTGTGCTGAGTTAAGGTATAGCCTGGCAGCATCCAAATTGCTGTCCAGGGCTGAACCTGACCTTCAATAGGTCTTAACTCCCAATTCTAAAGCTGACAGGCTGGTCAGGGGTGTGCCAGCATCCCAATTGCTGGGCATGACCACCAACCTGCCATCGCCCTCCCTAAATTCCCCTCTATTGCACTTACATTTACTCCTAGTCTCTAAGTTCTGCCCCCCTCCTATGAGCGTTGCCTTGGGACTTTGAGTTACCTCTGAACTTGGACATTTGAGGGTTGGCCCTTCCATACTGCACTATATTTCTACAATGATATTTGGGGTGTAAGCATTGCCTGGAGTTCATGAAACTCCTTGGAACTTTGACACATCCCAAATAAGAGAAAGGCTTTGGAAAATCTGGTCCTTGGAAGTTGGTTTATTCCGTATGTCAGACTAGGAGTCTGAATTAGGCTCTCCTTGGTTGGAATTTTAACTTCTGATGTATTTTATTTATTTATTTTTTTTTTGGAATCATTCAGTTGTAATAATTTGTAATAACTACGGGGCGTATAGGAAAAAATGGGGGAGGGACTCTCATGTTATGCATATGGGGTAGATACCATGCTTTAGGTCTACTTCTGCAATCACGATTTGTTCATTATTGCACTAGAAATCATGCCTACAAAGTTCATTCATCTGCATATAGATATCATGCCAATAAGTTGTTCATTATTGCATATAGAAATCCTGTCTATAAGTTGTTCATTTTTGCACATAGAAATCCTGCCTATAAGTTATTCATTACTGCATATAGAAATCCTGCCTGTAAGTTATTCATTTGCATTAGAAACCATGTCTATAAGTTTCTGCACTTTTGCATAACACCTTAGGCAGACAATCTATAGGTTAAAAAATAACAAATGCACTCTAGCTACCATGCCTATAGGATCCCTACACCCTTACAAATGTCCTAAATCAATCACGCTTAGAAAGCATACCTATAGGGATAACTAAATGAATCTGAATCGTCTAGCTCGTTTACAAGTCTAAAATCAGTAGTGAATGTCGTTTAATACCTGCAGATTTTGTTGTCTCTTAAATCAGTAATCTTTCTTTAAACCAGCATGCCTTCTGCTAATGTTAGATACTTCGATTGCAAGCCTCATCTAGGCAAACCTTTATGTAATTAATCAACTTTGCCAGTCTTTAATAATTACAACCAGCAGGCAGGTCTAATTCGGACTTCTTATCTGAAAATATATGCTAAATCAGCCATCCTTCCTACGTTAAGTTTAATTAAAGACCTAACCAGTATTTGTAAGTCGTGCTAAACGATCTGTTTCTTAAAATGAGGAGTCCTGTTTGAGCCTTTAACTGCTACTTGTTCCCCCCTTAATTGCTTATGTGTTTTGTTTGTCGCCTTAGACATTTATCCTTTTAAACTCTGAAAAGCCCAACTCCCTCCCCTTAGGTTTAGTAGTCCCAAATGCCTCCGGGACTGATAGGAATGGGACGCGTAATAGCATGCAATAAGCAACGATACTATTCCGCGCTTTACTACCTAAACGGGGTAGGAAAGGGTAGATGTGGATATGATGACCGGTGCGGTAATACCACGTGTAGCCCCTCTTTTGAGGAGTGATTACTGGGTATTGCATTGATGTGATCCATATTATTTGTAAACCTAGGACTCCCTTCCCTTTATTTGTTTATTCTATCATTTTTTTAGAATTTTCAAGCTGCTTTTCCTCAAAAAATTCGAGCCCTTTCTGTTTTCTTCAAACTTTAACTTATCTGCAAATTTTAATCTGTCATACTTGAGCCTTTATTCGCTTATTTGTTACTTGTACTTGAAGTCACAATTATAACATGGCCGGGAACCACACTAGTGGATCTTGAGGGGTGCCTAACACCTTCCCCTCGAGATAATTTCAAGCCCTTACCCAAACTCTGGTTTTCTAACTCAAAAAACCCTTTTAGTGTCCTAATGCACTTAATCATTAGGTGGCGACTCTTCAACCTCCAAAACCCAAATTCCCAAAGGGAATAGAGTTGTCCGCCCAAATGTCGTAAACCCGATTTCGCCTTTAAGGAAAAAGGGGGCATTGACAGCATGGCGACTCTGCTAGGGATTTCTTTAGGCTTTTACCATTGCATGTTATTTGTGACTTTATTGCTCCTTTATTGCTCTTATTCAATGTCTTTATCTCTCTTCTACTTCGAAACTGACTTGGTTTTTTGTTTTCTTTTCTTTAATGCTTTTACCGCTTTTTTTTCAATACTGTTGTAATCATGAGCAATTGTTGTAATTATTATTTTATGAACGTGCAAATACGTGACAACTTGTTTGGCTATTGTAACTGCATATTCAACATCATATTCCACTCGTGCCAAACAAAATACCATAGCAACGCTTATAATGAGTGGTTGCGCCCTTGCGTTATTATTGCCCCCTATATTTGGTAAAGGCGTATTTGCGGTAAAACCAGTCGATCAACGGTGCAGTCGACGGTTCCGTGCCTTTCCCTCTTGAGTTGTCCGCTCAAGGGTACCTGTCTAATATCTCATAGAAACCTTACTCTGTTTTAACTGTGCATGCATCACTGTCAAACCTAGTCGAGTCAGTTATGTTGTCCACATAATGACTCTTTAAGATAGCCTTGTCCAAGGTCCACTGGGTTTCCTTGGAACCCAAACGGACACCGCCATATTCTGTGCATTTATTTGGAGAACTAAATGTCGTTTATGCTAATTATTGGTTTAAATAGTCGAGTCCGGCGGGGTAAGGGTCTAATACTTTGTGTTGCAGAAAATGAGGCACGAAGTCCCCAAATTCGGCATGGTAACCAACATTCACCCAAGGTTGCTAAGTTGGTGGGAAGACTTTCACTCCAGTGACCAGGCTCTCGTCCGCAAATATTTGGGGAATTTGCCTTCTCTTTCGCTTCGGGGACCTTGAAATGACCCCTTTGCTCGAAGAAATAGGAGGGTTAGCTGGTATTCCTTGGGAGACTCCGGGTTTGCTTATGCCAGAAAATCGCAAGGGTAGGGGTTTCCTCAAGATGATGGGACTGAAGAAAAACCCAGACTTGACTTGTTTGAAGGACTCTTACCTTTCTTTTGACTATCTGTATGAGAGGTACGGCCATAGCAAGTCCTACCGCACCTACCCAGACGAATTCGCCCTTACCTCATTGGGGCATATCCACAGAAGAGTCTTCGTCTTCATATTCTGCTTCTTGGGGATGATAGTATTTCCCATGAAGAAGGCTAGGATCCATACCAGACTGGCCATGGTTACCAAGACTCTAATGGAAGGGATTGGCGGGCAGCCTTTCAGCATAGTACCAATGATTATCGCGGAGATATACCGAGCCCTAGAAAAATGTCAGCAAGGGGCCAATCACTTTGAGGGTTGCAACTTACTACTCCAACTATGGCTCATGGAGCACCTCCAAAAGGGTGAATATCGGCAGGAGATCCTACGTAGGGACTGGGATGATCATATCGCCTTCCATCAGCCAAGCCGAATGAACTATATGCCCAACATGTTCGCTCAACCAGAAGATGCTAAAGGATGGGTAGAGTTATTTGAAAATCTGAAAGAAGACCAAGTGCAATTGATGTTCGAATGGTTCCCTACTGAAGAGTTCATTGTCCGATCTCGGGATGCACCGTTTCTTATGCTCATCGGCTTGAGAGGAACTTATCCTTATGTCCCTCTCCGAGTCATGAGACAGGCAGGAAGGAAGCAGGTTATACCGAGGGTTGACAAAATGGGTCATTTCAGGGCCGACTTTCAGGATGACGATAGCCCTCATAAGTGCCAAGCTTAGCACATGTGGCACTGCAAAGTCATATTGGGAAGAGATTCTATTGAGCCGGACAGATATCACGCCGGTTGTTTGCCATACTACTTAGGTTGGCTGGAGGATGATCATGATGGCTTGGGACAACCAGGGTTCGCTCGAGGTCACAGGGTCGTCGATGAAAAGGCTGAGGAGCGGGTTAAGTACAACCAATTGCGTAAAAGGATTCGGGAATGCGAGAATGAGCACCGGGAAATTCAAGAAGCCCATCAAAAGTTGATCGAGGAATGGAAAGATACGGTTGTCAGTGCCAACAAACGACTAGGGTATTTGGAGCGAGGTTTGGTAGAATTGGAAAGGAAGTTCATCCAAAGGATCGAAAACTGCCAGAATGCCAAAGGAAGCGAAGGGGGACACTTGGCTAGAGCTTACTTGCTGCTGGGACTGCGTGAGCTGGTGAAGCTGTTCGATGGAGCTAAAGATGCCGAGTCTGGGGAAGGTCCCTCTGGGACCAAGTAGTTAGGAGTCTTTCTTTTGCTTTAATGTAATAAGGCCCACGGCCATTAGTGACATCTTATTTTTCTGCTATTTTTTAGTGTCGTTTTGGGATTTGTCTTATTTTTATCAATAAAATGAGGCATTTAGCATTATAAGTTCTCCAAATCAACTTGTCGCTCCTACCTCGGGCACAACGAGGCACCCAAATTAGGACACGATTTATATTCTTGCACTATGTGTTTAAATATCGCAACGTTTTCTCCTCATAATCTTTACTAACTTGTTACCTTTTTGTTTTATTCCCCTTCCCCAATGGTTAGTCCGTTGCACTCTGGCATCATCATACTCTACAAGATCCAAGGGCCCTCCACCTCCTCCTCCTCCAAGTCCTATCAGAAACAAGAACAAAGGAAAAATGAAAGACTTGGGTAACATCAGGAAGGAGAATTCGGTTGAAAGGGTAGAGACTTCCCAGGGTATTCAGGCTTCCAAGGAAAGTGCCTCCCAGCTTGAACAAAAGTTATTGAAATTTCAGGAAGAACTAGACCAAGTCCGGAGTTTGGCCAGCTTGTCATTTTCCCTCACTACCCCAGATGTCAACCTTCCCAACACTCAAAACCCCGCACCCCCACAAAACATCCCGAAACCACAAAATCAACCCCCTTCCCATCACCATTGCAACACATGCCACACTTCAAGTAACACCCCATTACTCATCCCCGAACCACTAAACTCTACAAATGACCATTCTTACCCTCATCACAACAATCCCATTTATGTGGAAACTATGCTGCATCCCACGCAACCCATTTCAAGCACACCTGAGTCTGATGNTATTTCTTGCCTTATTTTTGCCTGCTTTCTATACTATAAATACATGACTCCTTAACACAAGACAGAAGGATTGAGAACAATCACACACACTCGTAAAATCACAATCACAATTCTCTTATGAACTTATACTTAGAGCATTCTTGCTTCTTGGCTGCACTTTGGCTTTTACAAGACTACTGCTTCTCTTTACTTGCTTCTTTGAAACTGGTATGTCCTAAAATTAATTTCAGTATCACCCCAATATGTTTATTTACAGTCCTTGTATCCATGACTACTTTCTATCCTTTGTAAAGTGTAACATCTGATTTAAAGTGCCTATATGCTATTGCCTGCTTCTCTTCCTTATGAACAATTGCTCCCTACCCCATTACCCCTATGTGTTTGTGAGTGGGGACTTAGGGCATGGCAGCAAGAATTGTTGTCCATGACCTATGTTTTTGACCCCCTAACCCTTAAGTAGGCTGGAAGGTGTGCCAGTATGTCTCCTTGATGGGTATGCCCCTTTGCCTGCTCTTTTCTTGTATCTTGTTTCTAGTATGAATCCCCATACCCCATTCCCCTATGTGTGCTGAGTTAAGGTATAGCCTGGCAGCATCCAAATTGCTGTCCAGGGCTGAACCTGACCTTCAATAGGTCTTAACTCCCAATTCTAAAGCTGACAGGCTGGTCAGGGGTGTGCCAGCATCCCAATTGCTGGGCATGACCACCAACCTGCCATCGCCCTCCCTAATTCCCCTCTATTGCACTTACATTTACTCCTAGTCTCTAAGTTCTGCCCCCCTCCTATGAGCCTTGCCTTGGGACCTTGAGTTCCCTCTTAACTTGGACATTTGAGGGCTGGCCCTTCCATACTGCACTATATTTCTACAATGATATTTGGGGTGTAAGCATTGCCTGGAGTTCATGAAACTCCTTGGAACTTTGACACATCCCAAATAAGAGAAAGGCTTTGGAAAATCTGGTCCTTGGAAGTTGGTTTATTCCATATGTCGGACTAGGAGTCTGAATTAGGCTCTCCTTGGTTGGGATTTTAACTTTTGATGTATTTTATTTATTTATTTTTCTAGAATCATTCAGTTGTAATAATTTGTAATAACTACGGGGCGTATAGTAAAAATGGGGGAGGGACTCTCATGTTATGCATATGGGGTAGATATCATGCTTTAGGTCTACTTCTGCAATCACAATTTGTTCATTACTGCACTAGAAATCATGCCTACAAAGTTCATTCATCTGTATATAGATATCGTGCCTATAAGTTGTTCATTACTGCACTAGAAATCATGCCTACAAAGTTCATTCATCTGCATATAGATATCATGCCTATAAGTTGTTCATTATTGCACATAGAAATCCTGCCTATCAATTATTCATTACTGCATATAGAAATCCTGCCTGTAAGCTATTCATTTGCATTACAAATCATGTCTATAAGTTTTCTGCACTTTTGCATACACACCTTAGGCAGACAATCTATAGGTTAAAAAATAACAAATGCACTCTAGCTACCATGCCTATAGGATCCCTACACTCTTACAAACGTCCTAAATCAATCACGCTTAGAAAGCATGCCTATAGGGATAACTAAATGAATCTGAATCGTCTAGCTCGTTTACAAGTCTAAAATCAGTAGTTAATGTCGTTTTATACCTGTAGATTTTGTTGTCTCTTAAATCAGTAATCTTTCTTTAAACCAACATGCCTTCTGCAAATGTTAGATACTTCGGTTGCAGGCCTCATCTAGGCAAACCTTTAGGTAATTAATCAACTTTGCCGGTCTTTAATAATTACAACCAGCAGGCAGGTCTAATTCGGACTTCTTATCTGAAAATATGTGCTAAATCAGCCACCCTTCCTACGTTAAGTTTAATTGGAGGCCTAACCAGTATTTGTGAGTCGTGATAAACGATCTGTATCTTTAAATGAGGAGGCCTGTTTGAGCCTTTAACTGCTACTTGTTCCCCCTTAATTGCTTATGTATTTTTTTTGTCGCCTTAGACTTTTACCCTTTTAAACTCTGAAAATCCAACTCCCTCCCCTTAGGATTAGTAGTCCCAAATGCCTCCGAGATTGATAGGATTGGGACGGGTAATAGCATGCAATAAGCAACGATACTATTCCGCGCTTTACTACCTAAACAGGGTGGGAAAGGGTAGATATGGATATGATGACCGGTGCGCTAATACCACGTGTAGCCCCTCTTTGGAGGAGTGATTACTGGGTATTGCATTGATGTGATCCATATTATTTGTAAACCTAGGACTCCCTTCCCTTTATTTATTCTATCATTTTTTTAGAATTTTTCAAGCTGTTTTCCTCAAAAAATTCGAGCCCTTGCTGTTTTCTTCAAACTTTAACTTACCTGCAAATTTTAATCTATCATATTTGAGCCTTTATTCACTTATTTGTTACTTGTACTTGAAGTCATAATTATAACATGGCCGGGAACCACACTAGTGGATCTTGAGGGGTGCCTAACACCTTCCCCTCGAGATAATTTCTAGCCCTTACCCAAACTCTGGTTTTCCAACTCAAAAATCCTTTTTGTGTCCTAATGCACTTAATCATTAGGTGGCGACTCTTCAACCTCCAAAACCCAAATTTTCAAAGGGAATAGAGTTGTCCGCCCAAATGTCGTGAACCCGATTTTGTCTTTAAGGAAAAAGGGGGCATCGACACTCCCCTCCTCTCATCGTCTCTATCAGACCCACCCCTCTCAGAGACTGGAAACCCTAGAGCCGCCCCAAAAGCCTCACCGTCTCCGGTGGCGGCGCCACCTCCGTTCACCACCAAAATTACACCCCGGAACCCCCAAACCCCCCTCATTCCAAATCCCCATTTAGTTTCCTCCGAATACCCACGGAACTTCTCGAATCTTGATTTGAAGAGATGAACCCTAAAATCCCAAAAGCCAAATCGTCGAGTTTTTAAGATTCAAGGTTGAAATTGGCTTTATTCGTGTGTTCTCGCTTGAGAACATACGGTTAAGGCCCATTTCGGCCAAAATCGAAGGTTCGACAGTTAGGTTTAAGACGCGTTCAGGCTGGTCCTTAGGTATTTTTACCTTTCTTTATCCTTCTTTCATTTTTCTTTTTCTTTTGTTTCATTTTAGCTATCACCCTTCTTCTTCTCGCTTCATCTCTTCTGGCTTACTCGTTTTTTTTATTTTTTCGAATATTTTCTGCTTGCATGCTATGAATTAGTTAATTAACTGATGTTTTCTTTTTATTGTTATTTCATTTGTGTTCTATTTTTCCAGTAATAAAAAAAAGAGTAAAGAAATTTCGGACTCCCTCTTGAAACCCTACATCAGACTTATTTCAATTGGGGCTTAAGACTTGAATTTGAATCAGAAGCCCAAAAGAGAATTCAATTTGGGTTTACAGACCCATACCAAATTTGGTTGGGTCAACTTGACCCACATTTTGGTTGGGAGGGTAATTAATAGAATTTGAAGGGTAGTTTGGGTAGTCTAGCCTAGGGAATCTTTAGTGTAACTGAATAGGAAGCTTCTAGGAAGCTGGGGACGGGGACTGATTTGAAGCTCTGAAGTTCAAATAAAGGACCCCTAAGCAAAAACAAAAATTAGAGAAGGACTGAAGGGCAAAACTGAACATTTTATAGCTGTCCTAATGCCTTGCCTATAAAGGCATCCTAACTTGACTCTCAAGTAAAAAAATCAGAGAAATTGGAGGAGATAAAAAAAATTAGAAAACCAAAACGGCCGGGATTTCTTGAGATTTCTGAATTCCTCACATTCTTTGTTTAGAAAACTGCTCAAACTCTGCTCATTTTTTGAGTCTTCTGATTTTATTTGGTGAACAAAAACTTCTGAAAATCATAGTTTCTCATCCTGGGGTTGAAATGGATTGAAGTTGTGTTTTGAAAAGTTCTGTTTCAAGCTTTGTTGTGGGTTTACTGTTCCATTGAATTTCTTGAGTTGATTTCACTGTTTTGACTGGTCGAATCTGGGCTCGCTGCTACTGTTTGCTGCTGATCCCTCATTTTTTGTTTTGTTTTGAATTCCAGGTACATTTTCTGAACTTTACCTGATGTAAGTTTCAGTTTGGAGATGGAAATGAGAGTTTAAAGCATGGCAGTAGACTTATTTGAGTTCCGTTTACACTCTTTATTGTTTGTGCCTTTGATCACATGAATCATTGTGTATTCTAGTTGGTTTCCATTTGAATAGTGAAATTCTTATAGTTGTATTTAATTTGGGACTGTTGGAATGCTGTCAAGCCAAATGTGTTTTAAATTTGATTCAACCTTAGATGAAATAGATAGTCATGCTTGATAATAGTTTCACGTTTGAAATGCTTTTAAATAGGTTAAGGACAAAATGATGTTGTTTGATATGCTTTGAATGGCATGTGAATGCGTTTTGGTTGGGATGCAGTCAATCAACTTAAGTATGAATAGTTAAAAGGAAGCTCGATTTTCCAAATTAGTGGTTCGGGGGTTGTAAATTTATAGCATTTTATTGATTAGCATATGAATGTGTTTAAACTTAAAAATAGCTTGAAATAATTGTCAGTTTAATTCCAATCAGTGCTTCAATGTCTAGTAATTGTTAGTTTAATTTTGTGGTTGTTCAATGTCAAGCTTACGGATCTGTTGATGTTTAAATCCTTTTGTCACTATATTTTTAAAATTGGATCGCTTTCTGCTGTTGTTCGGGTTCGACACGCGAACCCCTTGGTATCCAGCTTTGTGCGTGCTTCATAAAAATTGGGCTTCCTGGTTGCGCTCGAATGGGATTTGTCGTGGAGCTCACAACCTTGCAGCCTGATGGTTTTATTGGGCCATTGGGCCTCAAGACAGGCCAAGCCCAGGTTTCTGAAACGAAATTGGGGTAGACTTCACTTAATCTTAGCCCCTTAGACTTTCAATTAAATTCAGCCTTAATTTAAAAATAGTTACAATTACCTTAGGCCTTACTTAATTGGTAAGCCCTTTTAGTTAATCTGAGGCGAGTTATTAAATAAGTCACCATTCATGGACCTCAAAAGTTTAGCCTTGGATTTCCCTTGAAAATTTGAAAATTAGAATCGAGGCGTGCCATGCCGAATAAAATCTTTAATTGCGTGGCCCCTCGTTTAATTAATATTTTAAATCCTTAGAATTTGAGGCGTGCCATTTAGTTGAATTTTCATGGCCCTCGCAAATTTAAAAATGCGTAGTTGCTTTAGGCGCGCTATTTAATAATTTACCTTCCTAAACTCGGGTGCACATTTATGTGACCCAAATCCAAATCTCAACAACGTTAGATAAAATGTGTTGCGGACTGCGGGTGCATTTATGTGACGTGGTTCAAAACGCGTTTTAGATGACGTTGCAATCTTCCTTAAAATGAATAAAAGCTGTTATAAAGTTAAAATTGAACCATAGGTTAAAACATGTATTAAAATCAGATAATAGGACAATAATAACAGTTGAGCGATCGTGCTAGAACCACGAAACTCGGGAATGCCTAACACCTTCTCCCGGGTTAACAGAATTTCTTACCCGGATTTCTGTGTTCGCGGACTGTAGTACAGAGTCAATCTTTTCCTCGATTCGGGATTTGAACCGGTGACTTGGGACACCATAAAGTGGCGACTCTGAATCTTTAAATAAATAAATCCCGTTTTGATTGTCACTTTAAGTTGGAAAAAACTCCCTTATACTACCCCTTACGGGGGTGTACTGAAAAAGGAGGTGTGACAACCATAAACAAGGAAAATTCAGCATCAAGCAGATTTATATTGCGACAAGACCTTAGTACCAGAAGATTCCTTGGAAGAGATTAACAACAGGATCCAAAGCACTGCCAAACACCAGTTCATACTCTGGTTGGCATTACATAGAAGATTAGCCACAGTTGATCGACTAAGGAGATGGGGAATATCAGTAGCAAGCGACTGTGTACTATGTGGAAAGAATGTGGAGGAGACAATGGAACATATGATGTTTGTGTGTATTACTCCAGAACTGTATGTGCTACATTATTGTAGTGGATAGGAGAAAGGCATCAAATTGAAAGCTGGGAAGAGGAAGTTGAATGGATAACAAGAAGGGCTGCCAACAAGACTAGAGGTGCTACACTAGTATTTCTATTTGCAGCAGTGGTCTACCACACCTGGACAGAGATAAACCAAAGACTATTTCAAGGAAAGAGGATTTCTCGCACTCAAAGGATTAAAGACATCGTATTGGAATTGCACATCAGAGGGCAGGGTGAACCAAAATAGCACAAAGAATTAGAAAGGCTAAAGATTTTTCCTAGCTAGATTGAGTTAACTGTAAATGTAGCAGGAAATGTTTTATCTGCCTGGTCAGAAAGTTATTAAATAGGGTCTAGCTCTAGAGTCCAATTGAGCTAGCGGATGTAAAACTTATACTTGGTTAAATAAAAATTTAACAGTTTAACCCAAAAAAATGATTAACCTCACACTATCTCTATTTTTCTATATTTATATATACTCCCAAATTTGAACTGAAGGTTTTTCTTATTTCTAAAATAATTTTAAAGCTCCAACTTAAAACTACTCCCAAATTTGAATTGACAACTTTTTTGTTTTAATTTTGTTTTTTTATGTTAAAACAATTTTAAAACTCTATCTTTGTTGGATCTTTGTCCTAAAAATCTACAATTGTCATTTTATGGTTATGCCGCTATACACACACACACACACCTATATTAGGAAGAAATTACTCCCCAATTTGAATTGGTAGTTTTTTATTTTTTGTTATTTTTGTTTTTTATTTTAAAATAATTTTAAAACTCCAACTTGAAACTACTCCCCAATTTGAATGAGTAGTTTATTTATTAGTTATTTATAGATAATTATAAGATATCTATATTTATTAATTCAAGTAGAATAACCAATTAACTTAAAATAATTCAAATAAAAATTAATTAGAAAGGTAGTTTATTTTATCTTAACAGTGCCACTTGACTTTTTGTGGTTATGCCACTTGTCTTGATATAGTGTTTTTGCTTCTCCTATTCTCTCTCTCTCTCTCTCTCTCTCTCTATATATATATATATATATATATATATATATATATATATATATATATATAAGTTTGTTTTGAGAGTTCAACAATTGCCTTATGTTCCTAACAACTAATGAATAAGGGACACTTCATAACTCTGCTTCCTAAGAAGCCAGCCCGACCCGGCTCAACATCGAATGAATGGACCGTAACAATCTGGCCGGTCGTTTTGAGTATTATAGCCCGTTCCTCCAGTTATTACTCATTTTGTGCTCATTTGTAGTTATGTGTCTTGCCAGGATGGTTGGTTTGATCAGGGGATGTTTCCAAATGAATTGGGACGCTTAGACCCAAGGTTGGAAGCCTAAGTTGAAAGAGTTGATCGGGTATTGACTTATGTGTAAATCACTCCGGAATGGAGTTTTGATGGTTTCGATAGCTTCGTATGGTGATTTTGTATTTAGGAGTGTGTCCGAGTTTTGATTTGGAGGTCCGAATATGATTTTGGCTTGAGTTGGCGAAAGTTGGAAAAGTTTAAGTTTGGAGAGTTGAGAGGTTTGACCGAGAGTTGACTTTATAATTACTGGGCTCGGATTTTGGTTCTGGAAGTTGGAGTAGGTCTATTGTGTCATTTATGATTTGTGTGCAAAACTTAGGGTCAATTGGAGTTGGTTTGATAGGTTTCGACATCTATTGTAGAAGTTGGAAATTCATTAGTTTCAATAGGCTTGAATTGGGGTATGATTCGGGTTTTTGATGTTGTTGTGATTTGAGGCCTCAACTAAGTTTGTATCGTATTTTAAGACTTGTTGGTATGTTTGGTTGAGGTCCTAGGGGCCTCGGATGGATTTCCGATGGTTAACGGATTAAATTTGGCATTGTTGAACTCCAGAAACCCTGATGTCTGGTTTCCTTATTTGCATTCGTGAGAGAGGTCTCATGTTCGCGAAGAGTATTCTGGGAGGTAGGTGAAATTTTACTTCGCGTTCGCGAAGGTCTAGAGAAATTGTGCATTGCATTTGCGGCCTAGGCATCGCGTTCACGTAGAAGGTTTTGTCAGCTGGTAAGTTTTGTACTTCGCGAACACGAGGCATCTACTGTGTTTGTGGAGAGGGACCTCTGGCCAGCAGTTATAAGATTTCAAAATCGAGGGTTTGAACCCATTTTTCATATTTTGCGTTAGAGACCTCGGATTTGGGCGATATATAAAGGGATTTTCAAGGAGTTGATTGGGGTAAGTGATTCTAACTCGGATTTGGTTTAATGGGATCGGACTGCGCACCGCAACAAGTTTTATTAGAACTTGGGAAGGATCCGCCCCTCTGGAGTCTGACATACTAGCAGTGAGTGCTAGTACCGTACAATCACTGTGACTGGGTGTGATGAGTGAGAGTTGACAGTCAGATTGAGTACTCTGAGAGTGGGAGTACGTGAGGCCATCATTGTGATGCATTATATGTGAGTTACACATTGACATGTATATATAGAGATATATCATTCCTCATATCAGTCATACTTGGAATATTTTATCCGTGTTGAGCTTAAACTGTTAAATTGAAAGCATTTCTACATTCTTGTATTGTGTACCAACTGATTATGAGCTTTCTCTGAGATATTACTGTCATTTTTCCTGTCATATTTGTACTATTATAATCTGGATACGGATTTTACCTTTCTGAGCTCGTCATGCTTTCAGCCTAGGGTTAGTCCTGTTACTTATTGAGTACATTGGATCGGTTGTAATCATACTATACTCTGCACTTTGTGTGCAAATCCAGGTACTTCTAGACATGGCGGTCACTAGCTGTGGAGCTTCAGTTACTTGGAGACTTTTGAGGTAGCTGCCTTGACATTCGCATACCTAGACTCTCCTTCTTTCCAGTTTATTTGTATTGTTCTATCTTTCTAGACAGTTGTTTTTAGCAGTTATACCGTATTGTCATTTAGATGTTCATGTACTCGGTGACACCCGAATGTATGGGCGATTTTGTATTTGAGTTGCACTATTTTCTTACCAGTTATTATGAGATTTTCACCATTAAGCTTATTTTACTGTATTTTCAAATTTAAAGATGCTTGGTTATCTGTGGATATTGGCCTTCCAAGTACTATGATACGCGCCATCATGACATGTCGAGTTTTGGGTCGTGACAAGTTGGTAATAGAGCCTAGGTTACGTAGGTCTCACGAGTCATGAGCATGTTTAGTAGAGTCTTGCGGATCGGTACGAAGACGTCTGTACTTTTCTTCGAAAGGCTGCCGAACCCTTAGGGAAAACTTCACTTTCTTGTATTCTTGTCGTGTGAATTTGTTGATTCTAAAAACTAAACTTCTGTTATTCTGTTCTCTCACAGATGGTGCACATGCTACCGAACCGGGAAGACGACCACCAGTACCACCAGCTAGGGCCATGAAAGGTCGTGGCCGCAGTAGAGGCCGAGGTACAGCTCGTACAACTGCTAGAGCAGCACCTATAGACCCACTAGTTGCTCTAACTCAGGAGCATATCCCAGATGAGGTTGAGCCGGTGGGACCAACTTAGGAACCAACTTTGCCCCATTGTGCTTCCAGGCCTTTAGGAGGCTCTGGCCTAGATATTGACTGTATGCACTAGCCTTGCTCAGGCGGTCTTAGTTCAGGACGTACCAGCCACTTCTCAGACCGGGGGAGGTGCTCAGACTCCCACCACCTGTACTCTAGAGCAGGTGATGTAGGGACTTCAAACACCGGGGGTACTACCAGTCCAGCTGATTGCAGCAGCTCAGGCCCCGGTGGGTCCCCCCCCATGAGTGACAAGGAGTAGAAGAGACTAGAGAGGTTTGGGAGGCTCAAGCCTCCATTATTCAGTGGGGCTGAGTCAGAGGATGCTTAGGGCTTCTTGGACAGGTGCCAGCGGATTCTTTGCACGGCAAGTATTCTGGAGAACAGTGGGGTCTCATTTACTACTTTTCAGCTGTCGGGGGCAGCATTCAGATGGTGGGAGGCTTATGAATTGAGCAGGCCAGTCGGCTGTGCACCACTTACATAGAACGAGACCTCTGTTCTCTTCTTGGAGAAGTTTGTACCATAGACCCGCAAGGAGGAGTTGTGTAGGCAGTTTGAGCAGCTACGCCACGAGGGTATGTCTGTGACCCAGTATGAGATGAGATTTTCAGAGTTAGCTCGTCACGCGATTTGGTTGGTTCCCACAGAGAGGGAAAGGATTAGGAGGTTCATTGATGGCCTCAACTATGGACAGCGCTTTGTTATGACTCGGGAGATTGCATCGGGTGCTAGGTTCGACGAGGTGGTTGATATTGCTAGGTGACTGGAGCAGGTCCGTAGTGAGGAGAGGAAGGCCAAGAGGCCTCGTGGTTTGGGTGGTTTTAGCGATGTTTCTTCTGTAGGGCAGTCCCACCACAGCAGGGGTCGTTCTTATAGGCCCGCTCAGATGGCTCATCCAGTTCATCATGGCGTATCAGCTAGCCATGGTTCATACAATGCTCGTCCGAGGCAGTCATCTCTCAGTGCCCTCCCAGTTTAGAGTTCATCGCGTGCTCCATCAGTTCAAGGTTCATTTGTGCCAGGTCTCTCTAGTAGTTATTCTGGTTCTCGGGGTCCGCTTCAGTACCTGCCTCCATTGTCAGAGCCGGGTTGCTTTGAGTGTGGAGAGTTTGTTCATGTGAAGAGGTATTGTCTCCGTCTTTTGGGAGGTCTAGTTGAGCCGGGGATTCAAGCTGTGATTCTGCCCCAGTTACTTCACCACCCGCTTACCCAGCTCGGGGCGGGGCTCAGGCAGCTAGAGGTCGCCTTAGAGGGGGAGGCCGATCAGGTGGCGGTCAGGCTCGATGCTATGCTTTCCCTGTCAGGCCAGAGGCCGTTGCTTCAGACGCAGCGATAATAGGTATTGTCTCAGTATGCCACAAGGATGCTTCTATATTATTTGACCCTGGATTTGCTCGTTATCTGGATATGCCCCGTGAGTCTTTAGTTTTACCTGTTCCTGTATATACGCCGGTGGGCGATTCTATTATTATGGACCGTGTGTATCGGTCGTGTGTGGTGACTATTGGTGGATTGGAGACTAGAGTTGATCTCTTATTTCTTAGTATGGTTGATTTCGACGTGCTTTTGGGTATGGACTGCTTGTCCCCGTGTCATGCTATTCTGGATTGCCACGCTAAGACCGTGACATTTGTGATGCCGAGGTTACCTAGGAACGAGTGGAGAGGTTCTTTAGACTATATTCCCAGTAGGGTGATTTCATGCCTGAAGGCCCAACAGATGGTTGGGAAGGGGTGTTTGTCATATTTGGCCTTTGTGAGGGATGTTGATGCCGATACTCCTACTATTGATTCTATTTCGGTAGTGTGAGATTTTCCGGATGTGTTTCCCGTAGACCTGCCGGGCATACCACCCGACAAGGATATTGATTTTGGTATTGACTTGGTGTCGGGCATTCATCCCATTTCTATTCCTCTGTATCTTATGGCACCAACAGAGTTGAAGGAATTGAAAGAGCAGCTTTAGGAGCTTCTTGATAAGGGGTTCATTAGGCCTAGTGTGTCGCCTTGGGGTGCACCTTTTTTGTTTGTGAAAAAAAGGATGGTACTATGCGTATGTGCGTTGACTACAGGCAGTTGAACCAAGTTACAATTAAGAACAAGTATCCCCGCGCATTGATGACTTATTTGACCAGCTTCAGGGAGCTAGTGAGTTTTCTAAGATTAATTTGAGGTGTGGGTATCACTAGTTGAAGATTCGGGACTCGGATATTCTGAAGACGGCATTCAGGACCCACTATGGTCACTATGAGTTTCTTATGATGTCATTTGGGTTGACCAATTCCCTATCAACATTCATGCATCTGATGAACAATGTATTCTAGCTATATCTTGATTCGTTTGTCATAGTATTTATTAATGATATCCCAACTTACTCACGTAGCCAGGAGGAGGATACACAACATCTGAGGATTGTACTACAGAGGTTGAGGGAAGAGAAGCGTTATGCCAAGTTCTCCAAGTATGAGTTTTGGCTTCGATGGCGTTCTTGGGGCACGTGGTGTCCAATAAGGGGATTAAGGTAGATCCAAAGAAGATAGAGGCATTTCAGAGTTGGCCCAGACTGTCTTCAGCTACTGAGATTCGTAGTTTCCTTGACTTGGCCGGATATTATCATCTCTTTGTGGAGGGTTCTCACCCATTGCAGAGCCTTTGACCAGGTTCAACCAGAATGGTTCTCTATTCAGGTGGATGAGTGTGAGGAGAGATTTCAGAAGCTTAAGACTGCCTTGACCACAGCTCCAGTTCTAGTTTTGCCTTCAGCATCGGGTTCTTACACAGTGTATTGTGATGCTTTTCGAATCAGTATTGGGTGTGTCTTGATGCAGGAGGGTAGAGTGAATGCTTATGCTTCACGCCAATTGAAGCCTCATGAGAAGAACTACCCTGTTCATGATTTGGAGTTGGCAGCCATCATTCATGCATTGAAGATTTGGAGGCGCTATCTCTACGGTGTGTCTTGAAAGGTATTTACGGATCATCAGAGTCTCTGACACTTATTCAAGCAAAAGGAACTAAATTTGGAATATCATAGATGGTTGGAGCTGCTAAAGGACTATGAAATTACCATTTTGTATCATCACGGGAAGGACAATGTGGTGGCCAATGCCTTGAGTAGAAAGGCGGTAATTATGGGTAGCCTTGCATATATTCCTGTTGGCAAGAGACCGCTTGCATCATATGTTCAATCCTTGGCCAATCAATTCGTGAGGTTAGATGTTTCGGAGCCTACTCGGGTTCTAACTTGTGTGGTCTCTCGGTCTTCCTTATATGATCGCATCAGAGAGAGTCAGTATGATGACCCCCATTTGCTTGTCCTTAAGGAAACAGTCAGCATGATGATCCCAATTAGTTTTCTATTGGGGATAATGGGTATTGCGGATGCAGGGTCAGATTTGTGTGCCCAATGTAGATGATTTACGTGAGTTAATTCTTGAGGAGGCCCACAGTTCGCGGTATTCTATTCATCCGGGTGCCGCAAAGATGTACCAGGACTTGAGGCAACATTATTGGTGGAGGAGGATGCAGAAAGACATAATGGGGTTTGTAGCTTGGTGCTTGAATTGTCAGCAAGTGAAGTACGAGCATCAGAGGTAGGGCGGTTTGATTCAGAGGCTTGAGATTCCGAAGTGAAAATGGGAGCGTATCACCATGGACTTCGTAGTTAGAATAGTTAACATTAATAAGCATCTTTAATATGATTAAGTAATCACATTCTATTAAAAGATCTCTTTAATAAGTGCAAAATAAAACCCAAACACAGCCCAAACCGGGGCGTCACAAGTCACGAGCATCTATCAGAGTATAAATACAACTATAAGACCTAAAATATACAAAGACGGAATAATGAACAAAAAGAGAGGAAAAAAAATGGTGCTGCGAACGCAGGCAGTCACCTCACTACTCCTATAGCTCTGCTTCTGATCAGCCAAAACCCGCTACCGGGTGAACAAATACCTGCATCTGCACGCGAGGTGCAGGGAGTAAAGTGAGTACTCCAACTCAGTGAGTAATAAGGGTAAATAACAACTGAGCAGTAAGAAATCACGTAAAGCAAACCATCATGCTATATAGCGACAGTGAAAACCCCTTTGAGAGAAAGCAGTGAAGCTGTAAAAACTTTAGAAAAATCTTAGCTCAGTTTAAAACCACTTTAGAAAATGACTTTTTCAACAATTATGCAATTGAATGCAAAACAAATAGTGCAGATAAGCAAAGAAGTCCGCCTCTCGGGCACTACACTCGGTTATCAGATAATACCAGAGCAACAGGTAAATATTGCAAGAAGTACAAACAGCATATAATAGCAGACACTAAAATAAGGTAAACGCATCAAACAGTACCGGTACCGCTACGGCATGCAGCCCGCTCCACATATCGCTGCGGCGTACAGCCCGATCCATTTAACGTCGACGGCGCTCACTGGGGGTGTGCAGACTCCGGAAGGGGCCCCTTACGGCCCAAGCGCAATATCAAGCCATCTCGTGGCATCAAACTAGGCCCTCAGCCTCATATCAATAACAATATAACACTGTTGCGGCGCGCAGCCCGATCCATAAGTATCCTCACAATACATGCCATCGGCCTTACTCAGTCAACAAAATCACATAAGCCACTCGGGCAACAATAAAACAGTGTTTCTCGGCCCAAAACATCATTTAAATATCATTTGAGTATTAAAACAGAGTGAACGAGGCTGAGTTTTGAAAACAGCAGGAAATAACATGACTGAGTTCAAATATATATAATTAAATCAGTGAGGAATTATCAACAACAATCCCCGAAGGGTTCAAATAGTTGGCACGAAGCCCAAATATGGCATTCAGCCCAAATAATGATGATAGCAAACTGATTTCAATCAAATACATGGTAAAATCATTAATCGGGTTGGACTAAGTCATGATCCCCAACGGTGCTCTACCCCACGCTCGCTATTCGGCGTGCAAGTCACCTCAACATAGCACTATGATGTGCAAATCCGGGGTTTCAAACCCTCAGAATATCATTTACAATCATTACTCACCTCGAACCGGCAAAATCTCTAGCTCGCGACGCCTTTGCCCCTCAAATCGGCCTCCACGCGCGTCGAATCTATCCAAAATCAGAGCGAATACATCACAATACGCCAATGGGACAATACCCAATCGAAAACAATCGAAAAACAACAAGAATCTCGGAATTAGCAAAACCCGAGCCCCGGGCCCACTTCTCGAAAATCAGAAAATTTAACATCAATGGATACCTCATCTTCTCACGAGTTCATACATACTAAGAACTCTCAAATCCGAGCTCAAATGACCCATTAAATCCCAATTCGAAATATCAAAAACTCAAGCCCTAGTTCATCAATTTTAGGCTTAATTTCCATGAATTTCTAGGTTAATTTCACATAATAATCATGTTTTTAACTCATAAAACTTACCTCTCAGTCGAAATCACCTTCAATTCCCGTCCAATAGCTCTTAAGGTTGATCAGAAATGGTGGAAAATATCCCAAGCTCGCGGATGAAATGTTATTTTAAAACCCTTCTGCCCAGGCCTTTTTCCGCTTCTGCGACCCAGATACCGCATATGCGGTTACCGCTTATGCGGCAATTCCTCCGCTTCTGTGGATTCTTCAGAATTCCTCAGGACCGCTTCTGCGGTCAATTTCCGCTCCTGCGGACACCGCATCTGCGGGAATACGTCCGCTTCTGCGAGATTCCTCCAATTGGTCAAGTCCGCACCTGCGACCCCCTTCTCCACATCTGCGGAACCGCATCTGCGGCCCCTTTTCCGCAGATGCGGAAATACCAGATACCAGCAACACCAAAATCTCACAAGTCCAAAATTCATCCCGATGGCCATCTAAAATCACCCCGAGGCCCCCCGGGACCTCAACCAAAAGCACAAACATGATCCAATACCTTATTCAAACTTGCTCCAATCATCAAAACACCACGATTAACACTAAAACCATCAAATTACATCAAATCCAAGCCTAAGTTTCTCAAAAACTTCCGAAATACACTTTCGATCAAAAACCTAACCAAATCATCTCCGAATAACCTGAAATTTTGCGCACACATCCAAAATCACCTAACGAAGCTACAGCAACTCTCGGAATCCCATTCCGACCCTCGGATCAAAATCTCACCTATCAACCGGAAATCGCCGAAATGCTAACTTCGCCAATTCAAGCCTAATTCTACACCGGACCTCCAAAATCCATTCCGATCACACTTCTAAGTTACAAATCATCCCCCGAAGCTAACCGAATCACCGGGAATCGCATCCGAGCCCTATAACTCATAAGTCAACCTCCGGTTGACTTTTCCAAACCAAGCCTTCCTTAAAGAGACTAAGTGTCTCATTTCCTACCAAAACCAATCCAAATCAACTCTAACACACCAATTACTGATAATGAAACACGAAGAAGCATAAAATGGGGGGAACGGGGCGGTAACTCCTGAGACGACGGGTCGGGTCATCACATCCTCCCCAACTTAAACAAACGCTCGTCCTCGAGCGTACCCAGAGTTGTCCTAGAAGCCAACCAATAGCTGAATGACCTTACCAAGCATATACCCGGGGGTGATCCCACGTCACCCTATCTCGCATAGGTCCGATAACACAACATAGTTGAAATTTCACAATCCATCTAGTTCATAAACCATAGAACCACATTGCAGTTTCCGAAATCACACACAAGATCAGAACCTCTCATCTATACTCAGAATAAGCCCGAACCAGCTGTAATAACCCATACCTGCATCCTCAGGTGCAATCATATGGTATTTTACATAACCCAAACACTCGAAGCGATAACTTCCATTCACAGCAGTTGCCCACAACACCCGAATACCGGTAGAAAACCTCTTATCAACTAAGGTCTTATTCCAACACTTTCATATACTGCCAACGATAAATGAAACACGCAATAACCGTAACCATTTCTCAGATCAACCATTCATGAAGC
The DNA here is from genome assembly GCF_001879085.1 of Nicotiana attenuata. Lineage (NCBI taxonomy): Eukaryota > Viridiplantae > Streptophyta > Magnoliopsida > Solanales > Solanaceae > Nicotiana > Nicotiana attenuata. The sequence continues at coordinate 44,356,162 of NC_031998.1, forward strand.
CACTTCCCTTTTGACTAATACCACAACAGATTCGGAGCCGAACCTCAATATTATCCTTCCAACAAGCTGAAGTCAAATCCGTTCGTATTCATTAGTGACCCCAGCGATCACCTCAAATCCAACACACCACTCTGGTGATATGACACCTCAATACAGGCCTAAGACACAACTTGCATAATACGCACACCAATAAGAAACGATCCGAATATACTCAAATCATGAAAATGACTCAAACGAAAGAGCTGTACCTCAAGCTCATCAATACCATCACCACACAAGGCTGAGACTCCGCCTCACATCATAGAAATAGGATACCTGAATCTACCCCGAAAGGTCATATCTCCATGTGGCCTCGCTACAATGCGTGATCCTATCCAACCACTGCTACACATGAAACACCTCAAGTCATTGTGCTCAAAATTGACAGCCACGCACAATTTGATGTCTGGAACCAAAGTAATTCATTACACCCACGGTGAAATAAACAACATACGCCACGCAACCCGATAGGTCATAACCAATACTCCATTTACCGAGCAACGCCCAATTACTCTTCCCGCACGACTCTCACTATGAATCCCCAATAGAACCGCACCACATGTGCCCATCATAACGTCTCACAACACCGAAAAGCAACTCACCGCGCTCCTCGGATCACTAACAAGCTCAATAACGATCGAATCAACCTATCCCTTAACAATACAATTCGGGGCCAACCAAGCCGATTCAAGTTAGAACACGTATCCACATTGGCTTGCCAACGAACTCATTATCAAGGAAGCCTGAAGCTTCTCCTTCCACTACTACAACTCCTACTAAAGCTATACGATACGGTGCCCGGCACCATATCAATACCGAAATCCACAACCTCGCCCGGCGACATGCCCGGCCACAAGAAACGCATCCGAAAGTCCCTCAATGGAACTGAATCAATGGTAGAAACCTCTGCACTGACATTCATTACGAAGGCCCAATTAAGAAAAGCAATCCTTCCCAGCCGTCCGCTGGGTCTTTGAAATATAAACCACTCTACAAGAACATAATCCAATGCACCTCGCCACTCAACCCGTGGCATTTCGGGCATAGCCCGTAGCGCAATAGTTCAGCATCACCTAACACTAAGACAACCAGTCTGAATTCCAACATCACATCCAAAATCTAACATACCAGCAAATAAAGATCCACTCGAGCCTCCAAATCCCGATTGCCGCTAAACGGTGCCGAATACACACGATCCACAACCACGACATAGCCTGTACATGAGAACTCCCAGTCTCCAACTCCATATAGCACACGAATCATCATACCTGATCCCAAATTTTTTTTTGCCGTCTGAACGCATACCACACCTTAAATACCCCATCACTCCATGATAGATACTTTAAAATTTCCTGTGCCGCCAAGCAAACCCGAATACCACCAGTTGATCCAACAAGAAAATGCCGCAATACTACCGATGTATCATCAGTTTAATCACATTACCCTTTTTCTGAAACATATACTCCCGTCAAATCGCTTCCAATTAGCAGTACCATTTCCTTGATTACCTGAGGCTGCTCGTTGCCTAAGAGTTTTATGAACTTCCTTTCAGAACTGAACTGAAACCTCGCACACGCCAGTCTCGGTCCTCTACAACATATCGCATATACCATACCATCCAAGGATAACATGAGAACTTTTATCTCCCTTCCGCGCCGCAAACATCGACGCACTCAACTAGTCAAGAACTTCTATTGATCCCATCTAGAAGAAAAATCATTACACACTCCATGCCCGCATGTCCCTAGAAATATACATCTCCAAACCACGATGAAACCCAACAAGAATTCTCTCCCAATTCCATTTGCACAAGCTAAACTGTCAGGACTGAATCCTTCTAACTAGACCAAGCTAAGAAAGCCATCAAAACCCAAGAGCATTGCTGCAAAATACTTGTAAGGGCTCATTACCTCGAACACATACGAAGAATTAATCATATCCTTACCATACCGATTCGGTCTATTATCAAGCTATTCCATCTATCTAATTTCCCTTCGGATTCATCATCAACTTGATATTCCCCCTTGCGGTAGCACCACAGTTCCTCAACTCAGGCTCACTACACGAGACCCAAGCACAAGACCACACTGTCTAAGACCCATAGGTCACTGAATCCTCTCTCAAATATTCCCAGAAACACCACATTCCCAAAATACTTTACTCTGAAGAACTTCCTGCGAACCCAAATCCGTTACCTTTACTTTCCAGATACTGATACATAGAATCCCATAATTAACATAAAAATACCACAAGTCTTGTCATTTTCCAATGAAAACACAGTCTCTAACCACATACCCAACCTTAAGACACCTGATTGTTACATGTAGAATCTTGAACACATTAAAATCATTCTCGAGAGTCATTTACTTCTTATTCGAACTGCAATTTACCTGATCAAACAAACTTAACCACCCGTGCCTCATTAGCACTCTGACACCGCAGGATATGACCTCATCCCAATACAAACAAACATCTTCCTGCTCCATGCACCGAGCATTCCTTACCAACAACAGCTTAAGACATCCTGTGATTCTCACACATCTACAAAGCACCATGTAACCTTTATCAAAATTTTCCTACACTCGTGCCATCCTCGGCTCAATTTCCGCAACCAGAACTGATTCGCCAGCATGCCTCAAACCGGCACCGACATAGCACATAACCGTGCAATTAGCTAATCAACAGCAACCTCCCCAACTTGGCTCGAAGCCATATATCAGGACACTCAACCCATACCACTTTTACTCTAATGATGCCACAATACCATAGTGAGATTAAACTCAAATCATTTACAAGTTTGTGAAAACACAGATCATCTAGTACTGTAATCCTCTACAAATCTCGCATTCATCCCCACATCAATTGAGTCCACTCTCTTAAGCGACCCAAATTTTCAAATTTCAACACGTACTTTTCAATTACACATGAGATCTTCTAACATACACCTAGGGATCATATCGCTTAAGAACACTCCGCAGGAGATAACCCACCTGCTTCGCCTCAATTTAACATTTCTGCATACCTTCCACCGTCACACACATTACACAGTCATTTAGTCTTCCTGGGTCTGAACTCATACCGCCACATGGAATGCACTTCACTCCCCAACTAAGAGACACGAAACGATCTTTCACGCGCCCATAATTCGGGATGCACATCAAATCACAATAGGAAACGAACACTTAACAGTTCATCTATTATCCAACAGACTTCTTCATCACTACCAAGTCATATAGATACATCTCGCAGTACTAACGTACTCATCACCTGGATATCCAACCGCCATTCCCGCTAATAGGAGCATATAAGCTCAAAACACTTGCTCACACAATCAGCACCTCGGTGCTCAAGCCATAGGCAAAGATCCGGCCTCAAGTCCTCCAGACTGGCCCAACATCAAACTCACAGAGATCACATCTCGCCCCTCGATCGGGGAATCATAGCCATCAAGGCACCTCTGATACTGAGCGCTCATGCGCGCATACGAATGCGTGGAAGGAATTTCAAGAGTTTCTTTTACAGCTGAATCAAGAACGCACGATAAAATTCAAGAATGTGAAGTTTTCCTAAAGGTTCTGCAGCCTCTCGAGGATAAGTACAGACGTCTCCGTACCGATCCGCGAGACACTACTAAACCTGCTCATGACTCGTGAGACCTAGTAACCTAGGCTCTGATACCAACTTGTCACGACCCTAAACCCGGACCCGGTCGTGATGGCGCCTGTCGCGAAGACGAGGCCAGCCAATTAATCCAACTTATCTTTTTAGAATAGTTAACACTAATAAGCAGCTTTAATATGATTAAGTAATCACAGTCTATTAAAAGATCTCTTTAATAAGTGCAAAATAAAACCCAAACACAGCCCAAACCGGGGTGTCACAAGTCACGAGCATCTATCAGAGTATAAATACAACTACAAGACCTAAAATATACAAAGCCGGAATAATGAACCAAAAGAGAGAAAAAAAAATGGTGCTGCGAACGCAGACAGTCACCTCGCTACTCCTATAGCTCTGCTTCTGATAAGCCAAAATGCGCTACCGGGTGAACAAATACCTGCATCTGCACGCGAGGTGCAGGGAGTAAAGTGAGTACTCCAACTCAGTGAGTAATAAGGGTAAATAACTACTGAGCAGTAAGAAATCACGTAAAGCAAACCATCATGCTATATAGGGACGGTGAAAAACCCTTTGAGAGAAAGCAGTGAAGTTGTAAAAACTTTAGAAATATCTTAGTTCAGTTTAAAACCACTTTAGAAAATGACTTTTTCAACAATTATGCAATTGAATGCAAAAGAAATAGTGCAGATAAGCAAAGAATTCCGCCTCTCGGGCACTACACTCGGTTATCAGATAATACCAGAGCAACAGGTAAATATTGCAAGAAGTACAAACAGCATATAATAGCAGACACTAAAATAAGGTAAACGCATCAAACAGTACCGGTACCGCTGCGGCGTGCAGCCCGCTCCATATATCGCTGCAGCATGCAGCCCGATCCATTTAACGTCGACGGCGCTCACTGGGGGTGTGCAGACTCCGGGAGGGGCCCCTTACGGCCCAAGCGCAATATCAAGCCATCTCGTGGCATCAAACTAGGCCCTCAGCCTCATATCAATAACAATATAACACTGCTGCGGCGCGCAACCCGATCCATAAGTATCCTCACAATACATGCCCTCGACCTTACTCAGTCAACAAAATCACATAAGCCACTCGGGCAACAATAAAACAGTGTTTCTCGGCCCAAAACATCATTTAAATATCATTTGAGTATTAAAACAGAGTGAACGAGGCTGAGTTTTGAAAACAGCAGGAAATAACATGACTGAGTTCAAATATATATAATTAAATCAGTGAGGAATTATCAACAATAATCCTCGAAGGGTTCAAATAGTTGGCACGAAGCCCAAATATGGCATTCAGCCCAAATAATGATGATAGCAAACTGATTTCAATCAAATACGTGGTAAAATCATTAATCGGGATGGACTAAGTCATAATCCCCAACGGTGCTCTACCCCACGCTCGCTATTCGGCGTGCAAGTCACCTCAACATAGCACTATGATGTGCAAATCCGGGGTTTCAAACCCTCAGAATATCATTTACAATCATTACTCACCTCGAACCGGCGAAATCTCTAGCTCGCGACGCCTTTGCCCCTAAAATCGGCCTCCACGCGCGTCGAATCTATCCAAAATCAGAGCGAATACATCACAATATGCCAATGTGACAATACCCAATCGAAAACAATCGAAAAACAACAAGAATCTCGGAATTAGCAAAACCCGAGCCCCGGGCCCACTTCTCGAAAATCAAAAAATTTAACATCAATGGATTCCTCATCTTCTCACGAGTTCATACATACTAAGAACTCTCAAATCCGAGCTCAAATGACCCATTAAATCCCAATTCAAAATATCAAAAACTCAAGCCCTAGTTCATCAATTTTAGGCTTAATTTCCATGAATTTCTAGGTTAATTTCACATAATAATCATGTTTTTAACTCATAAAACTTACCTCCAGTCAATCCCAGTCGAAATCACCTTCAATTCCCGTCCAATAACTCTTAAGGTTGATAAAAAATGGTGGAAAATATCCCAAGCTCGCGGATGAAATGTTATTTTAAAACCCTTCTGCCCAGGCCTTTTCCGCTTCTGCGACCCAGATACCGCATATGCGTCTACCGCTTATGCGGCAATTCCTCCGCTTCTGCGGATTCTTCAGAATTCCTCAGGACTGCTTCTGCGGTTAATTTCCGCTCCTGCGGACACCGCATCTGCGGGAATACGTCCGCTTCTGCGAGATTCCTCCAATTGGTCAAGTCCGCACCTGCGACCCCCTTCTCCACATCTGCGGAACCGCATCTGCGGCCCCTTTTCCGCAGATGCGGAAATACCAGATACCAGCAACACCAAAATCTCACAAGTCCAAAATTCATCCCGATGGCTATCTAAAATCACCCCGAGGCCCCCCGGGACCTCAACCAAAAGCACAAACATGATCCAATACCTTATTCAAACTTGCTCCAATCATCAAAACACCACGATTAACACTAAAACCATCAAATTACATCAAATCCAAGCCTAAGTTTCTCAAAAACTTCCGAAATACATTTTCGATCAAAAACCTAACCAAATCATCTCCGAATAACATGAAATTTTGCACACACATCCAAAATCACCTAACGAAGCTACTGCAACTCTCGGAATCCCATTCCGACTCTCGGATCGAAATCTCACCTATCAACCGAAAATCGCCAAAATGCTAACTTCGCCAGTTCAAGCCTAATTCTACACTGGACCTCCAAAATCCATTCCGATCACACTCCTAAGTCACAAATCATCCCCCGAAGCTAACCGAATCACCGAAAATCGCATCCGAGCCCTATAACTCATAAGTTAACCTCCGGTTGACTTTTCCAAACCAAGCCTTCCTTAAAGAGACTAAGTGTCTCATTTCCTACCAAAACCAATCCAAATCAACTCTAACACACCAATTAGTGATAATGAAACATGAAGAAGCATAAAATGGGGGGAACGGGGCGGTAACTCCTGAGACGACGGGTCGGGTCGTCACAAAAATACTTACCTTAAATCCAGAATTTAATCATGAAGGAAGTTCATGGAACAATTGACAATCATTATGCTCAATCCCAAAGCTTCTACTCAATTGTTAGAGTCTCGTGCTGATAACGTGTTATAAAATAATAAATGAAGAACAAGAGTATTGCAGAGAAAAGTAGAGAGAGAATTCTTATTGATATGGGATGAATTACAATGGAATAAAACCCCTCTATTTATAGGGAAAAAGTGGCTCAGCCACCAAGTAAAAAACCGTAAGATCTTTCTAAAATATAGACATTCACCTTAAATAGAATTCTATTTATAACACAACTCTTAATTTACGCTTGTTCTCTTTCAAAGTGTAAATTCGTCCAAAAAAATCACAAACAATCACCAACACAAGGTTCGGTTGTTATATATCAGTTTGTGTAACAAACAAGATATATATATGTACGTCACACAAGATTTTTATTAATATATATAGACATATATATCAATATGCATGATATACAAGAAATAAATAGATATACGAAACTGATATAAATAATATATACGTAGATATACACAAATATAAAATCACCGTAACCATCAAAATCCAACCTAATCCATATCAAATCTTCTTATGAGCTCTTCAAATTTAGCTTCCCAAAGATGTATCCAAGCTATTGCAACAACATCCAGTCGATTTAACAACCTTTCCGGATTTCAAATTTAATTAAAAATTAAATATGGACAATTGGGGCCAATAATAAAAGGTTGGACTGTTTTGTACCATTTACAAAGGAGAAATTTTCAAAAACCACTATTGTTTAGTGGCTATTAACTTCCTATAGCTGCCATATACATAATTACTTTCTATAACTACTATTTAGTTCTTATGCGACTGTATTCGTTGTGTTCGCGCTACTATATTAATGAATGTAATACTCTCTTATGGGATCAGGCCGTTCGCCTCGGCAAGATTATGATAATACTCTCTATAAAGCACCACTAGCTTAAATAAATAAGAAAGTTAGGTAATATGCAATTTATAATTTCTTTTCAGCCAATATACTTAGGTATTAGTTAGATAATCTGTTTTTAACAGAAAAAAAAAAAAAAAAAGCAAGAACAGCGTGCTATTAACTCAAATCTGTGAATGATCTGATCTAATTATTTATTAAAGCAATTCGGATAAGTACAAAGTGATATATAATTATAAGTAGATTTGGCTGCTTATCATCAAAGAAAATCTAAAAGATTGTGTTGGTTTTGCTAAGACCTAATAAATAATCATGTTTAGCACATAAATTAGTTCTACACTTTAATCATTCGATGTTGATTAGCACACCTGTGATAGAATTGTTTATTTATGATTTTCTATAGGCCTAAATTAAGTTACAAGTGTCCAACCAAGTGCTTGTTATGGGGAGATTGACACAACAGGGACTTTTGGGGGCTGATCTTAAAATTTTATTCCTGAAATTAACAACAACAATAACAAACCTAGTATAATTCCACGAATGAAGTTTGGGAAGGATATAGTGTACGCAGACCTTACCTTACCTCGAAAGTAAAGAGTTTGTTTCCGAAATTAACAACATTGTGGAAATGATTCCATATGTACAAACGTGCGTTTAGTGAAACAAATTCGGATTAAAACATCCTAAGGTTGAGCGGCTGAGATGATGGCATGAGCAACCAATTCGGTAAACTGTCCCATGCGCATGTTATGACAAATTAGTTGGACTTCATGTTACATTAAAACTAGCTATCATGTTGCATAATTTACAAACTCTACTACGTCGTCATAATTTCAAAGCTTTGAATACAGAAGAGGAAAAAGTACATTTCAGCGGGGTGACAGAAATTTATCTTGTTGCATAACATACAAACTCTATTAGGTTGTCTAAAATTCAAAACTATGAACAAAGAAGAGGAAAAATACGTGTCAGAAGGATAGTGTTCACCCGTAAAACGGTACAGTTCAATTTGTAATGCGATTTATAGACAGGCGAATCGATTTGATCCAAAAATGATAAAGAAATAGAACAAAAATAAGATTAGCGGTTGAAATTAAAAGGAAGATAGCAAGCTTGATTCTGAGTTCTGTCTTTCCTAGAGCAAGAACAATAACAATGATAGAACAATGATAAAAATGCTTTTGATTGAGCTTGAAATAGTATGCCGTGGCTTTTGTATGCAGAATATGTCGTGCCTTACAAGAGTTGCCAATCTAGTATTTATAGTTATTCCTAGGGAGACAAGATCCTAAAATCAAGCTCTTCTTGAATGAGAATAAAAGTATTATCGATGGTGCATAACGACTGGCTTTGAATGCAAATATCTCTGTAACGGATGCTCATTTAATGCTGCCCGATGTCAAGCCTTCGAATCTTCACCATCGGTTATGCTTCCTTCGGGATTCACCGTGTATCGTTATGTACTTCATAACCGATGTCAATTATTACTGACTCAACTTCTATTTGTTCTCGGTTTCACATGTCACCTCGCTATTTAGCAACTTGTAACCAACCAATTTCACCCCATATAGATAGTCCCCCTACTTTTCGATGATGCAACCCAGTGTTACCGGGAAGTAGATGAGTATTTCTTTCTTAGTGGGAAAGTTCCTGACCGGTCTCTAACATTTGAAGAGACACACGTCTCTTCACATTTAATACCCCGAACACGTGTTGTCCTGTGATTCAGCAAGTATTTTCGCCGGGTTTCAAGGTAATCATGACCAAGATTTTTGCCGTCTATATCTTCTCCACTACTCATCATTTTTACTTCTTCACTTTTACTACTCTCATAATCATTCTCTTTCTATGAATTTTCTTAGAGCCTCTTTTTTTATAATATTTAGCTTTCTCAGTAAGAACATCTTTACTAACCTTTTATCACCGTGTCTTCTTCTTCTTTTACTGCTTCCTTCAGAAACACTGGTCTTCTCTTCGGTGGAGGCTCAAAGAAAAACAAATCCAAAGAGGTGGACGTTGAATCTGATCCTCCGACTGTTAACACCATCATACTACTCCGTCTCAGCGTTGCAAACGATCATCAAGAGAAAAAAAACCTGCACCTTCACAAAGCCACCGGTTTTGGCCAGTTTGTAAGTACCCCTCCTCCATTCTTCCTTCTAGTATCCCTATTGTGAAAGAGGACTGTAACTGCCAAAACACTGAAATCCTCACCCCAGATTTGGTGGAGTGAGTTACCTATTCAAGGGAAGGGTTTACGTATGTCTATAAGTATCCCTTTACTTTGGGTCCCTTTTCTGTGTGGTCGAATGAAGGGCTCGACCCAATAATTTTGGAATTTTACCACCAATATCAGGTCTTCTTAGCACAAGTAGGCCTATCTATATGGTAGATGGTGTCCTGCCTTTGTCAATTGTGCTCTGAGATTGGGAAACCCTAACTCTTGCACATATGATGAACCTTTATTCCCCCAGGATTTTCCGTGGGGGAGTACTAAACTTCACCAAGCGTGGCCACCACGCCCTTCTCACTAGCGTAGATGATGAAAATGACCGTGGATAGATGAAACAATTTGTTGTTGTTGCTACCAGGGATATCATCCCAGCCACAACTCCAGCTTTTCCTAAGTAGTGGAACCTTCCGTAAGTCTTCGATTATTTGCTTCCTTTCTTCGTAAAAAGATAATTTCCTATTTTACAGATTTTCCATTTCCTTCATTTCATCTACCTGCTAGGAACTACCAGGGATTTATGGTCTGGACCGATAGGTTCAGAAATTTTTGGATATAACGACTCTGAAAACCCGTCGGTGAAAGAAATGGTTCCCAAGTACGGGGTGGAAGTCCAAGAATCATGGTAAGCCAAGTCTTTCTTTCTTTTATCCTTGTTCGAACACATGAAATTTTATGAATAAATTGCTAACTCCATTTTTTCCTTATAAAGGGCTTCTGAGGGGTTCCGTCATCTGCCCCGAAGTTGACACCTTAGATGACCCTGAGGAGGCTAGGAGGGTGTTGCAAAATGCCCTTGACCGGAGTAGGGCTCATGGATCTACCCGAGCCTCCAATAAAAGTGCCTCCTCTCGGAGTCCCCAGCCCAAAGACAAGAAACCGAAGAGAAGACGTTCCTCCTCGGCCGGGACTCAGAAGAAGAGAATAAAAAAAATACCAACTGAGCCGGCCACACTACCTACAATGATCCTCAATGATGAAGGAGAAGCCAGTGATGAAGAGGCTTCCCTTCAAAGGAGAAAAGGATCTTCATCATCTCAAACGAATGCTCAGCTGGAGGAGCTTCAAAACCCACCAGCAGAGGAAATTCAGGCGCTCTGGGGTGAGATGGGCCTAGTTGAGAATGTTGATTCTCACTTCCCTGCTCTTTGGACCCTGAATTTCTTCTTCCCCGAACCATCGAGCAGGTAACAACCACCACTACTTCGGTCGCGGTTTCTTCTTTGCCATCTACACCTACAACTTCCTACCCATCAACACCCGCTACTCCTTCACCACCAGCCCAACTGCACCCCCTCCACCGGTACTAGTTGCTCAAGAAAGGGATGATTCCCCCCATCGGTGTCCCGATCATGGGAACTTTGAGAACAATTACTCAACCCCTTCCTAAGATCCTCGAGGGAGGCGAAGTGCCACTTTTTCAGTTTCAAAAGAGTGTCATATTTTATCCAAGTCGGTAGATCTTGCTACCTATCTGAAGCTGCTGACTTCAAAGAATGATTTAAGAAAGATGGGCTCCCTTCCTAGGGAGTGCCTGACAAACATCAACATGCATAGTGCGGTGTAGGCATCATCCTAACTTCCTTCTATCTTCTTTATCGCTTACATGTTTCCATCTTAACTCTAACCCTAACTTTTTTTAGGCCAACCTCCTTGCTTCCGAGGACCTGCAAAGTTTGATCCTTGATAAACAAGAACTTGCTTCTAAGTAGGATTAGCTTTTGGCTGAAAGGAACCAGCTTGCCACGCGCCTCCCGGTGCTGGAGGTAAAAGTTGAATAAATGGACATGTTTGAGGCTCGGTTATAGCAAACTGAACAAGATAGAATGGCCCACAACCAAGAAGCTTCCCTATTACATGAAAAGCTTCAAGAGGCTAAGGCTAAGCGGGTTGAACTTCATGATGTTGTGATCACCTTGCTGCCTTCGAGGAACAAATTAACAACTTGAAGGCCAATTTATGCTCTAAAATAGAGGAGGCCAATGCCGCGGAGGAGAAGAGGGCCAAAATGAAAGAGAGGCTCAAGAGATTCATGGAGCAAAACCGACTTAATTCCTCTACTAATGTTGAGCTTGATTCTCGCTTCAGTTCCATGAAGGCTGAAAGAGAGGAGCTCTAGGCCGAAATCGATAAACTCCAAGCAAAACTCCAGGATCAAGAAGATTCCCTCGTCTTGGAGAAAACCTATGCTATATATTATATGAAGAGGAAGTCTTTGGAGGAGGCCAAAGTGGGCATTGCAGATCTCGACGATTGCATTGCCAAAGCCGGGGAGCTGGAGTTGACTGCTCGTGAAAATCTTTCTGTTTGGCCTGCTGCAACTGACTCCGCGAACACTAGTTCTGACAATTCGAAAACTGAAGTGGAGACTGAAGAAGATGAAAGCCTCGAACTGGTAGCGGGTCTGCCTTCTTCTATCGAAGAAAATGTAGACCCTTATCTGTCTTCGGGTTCTGGCGGCAATGAATAATGTATAATTTTTTTTATTTTTTTCCTTTTGTAATTAGGCCAAAACTTTTATTGAGTTTTGCACTTAAATAAAAAAAATTCTTAAGTGTTGTGCAAAAATATCCTTTTTCCATTTGATAAAGCTTGGGGTATATTGTTTCATCCGATAGCTTCCAATTTTGGGCATAAATATAAATTCTTTCGAAATCTATCCTTTACTATGAGGATTTCATAAGAGAGGGATTATGTTTACATTGCTCTTCAAGCGCACACCTCCTGTTCATTCCGGCACAAGCATTTGAAGTTTTTGTTAACTTTCAAATGATAAAATTAACTCATCATTTGGACAAGAAATAAGATAAAAATAAAAGAACTTTGTTTTATTCCCTCTATATTTAAAAGTACATGGGAATTCACTTATATAAGTAAAGAAAGTTTCCAATACATGTGGCTAACTTGTACAACTAATTTCTACGGGACTGATCATGCAGTCCCTAGTCCTAACAAGACATTGATCCAGGTTCTTATAGTCCCCAGTTTCATGGCACTCTTGGTGTTGTATCATGCATTCCTCCTCCCCCAGTGTTTGAATTCAAAGTATGAGAATTTGAACACTGGAATTCTTGTATTCATAGTATCGTTTCACCGGTGGAAACAACTTGTGAACGGTGAAATAATCCTTTTGAATAATGGAAGGCGAGGCTTGCAATCGAGCCAAAGATTATTTAACCATCCACCTAGTTGTTTACCATCGGTGTGAGAATCTTAGTGCCTTTATATTTAAAGGTCTTGACTTTGCCGATGACGTTTCCTTCGTAGTATGTTTTTCGTTACTGCCTCGTTTAAAACCATGATAGAAAAACCCGATTGGGACAAAAATTGGTCAAAGGAAAAAAAGAGTGCAACACATACTTTCAGTATCGTCGGAATCATCAGCAATAATACCTTTTGAGGTGAGTCACATTCTAATTGCTGGGAAGTTTGACTCCATCTTGATTTTTCAATTCATATGATCCTTTACCAGTGATAGTTGAAACCCGGTTAGGACCTTCCCACGTTGGTCCCGATTTCCTGGTGTTGACTTCTCGAGTGCTCTGAGCAACCTTCCTCAAGACCAAATCTCCTACTGTGAAATAACAGAGATTTTCCTTGGGATTATAATACCTTTTCATCCTTTGTTTTTGAGCCATCATCCTCACATATGCCAGGTCCTGAGTTCATCAAGCAAGTGCAACTTCACCATCAGCACTTCATTATTTTCCTTTTTATTTCCTCGGAAAAACCTTTAAGTCGGCTCCCCTACTTCCACCGGTATCAGAGCCTCCGAACCGTACACTAGAGAGAAGGGTGTTTCTCCCGTAATCGACTTCACCATTGTCCGATATGCCCGTAGCACTCCCGGTAGCTCATCGGACCATTTGCCCTTATCATCTTCTAACTTCTTTTTAAGTTTTGAATAATTACCTTGTTGGTTGTTTTTCCTATCCGTTAGCACTCAAGTGGTACGACGAAGAAGTTATTCTTTTGATCTTTAATCCTGCTAAAAACTTTGTAACTTTTGAACCTATGAACTGTGGCCCATTGTCGCATGTGATTTCCTTCGGTATTCCAAATTGGTAGATCATGTGGTCCTATATGAAGTCCACTTTGCGTTCTTTATTTTGGTATGGACCTGCTTCAAACCATTTAGTAAAATAATTAGTTAAAACCAAGAGAAATCTTACCTTTTGGGGGGGGGGGGGGTGGTAAAGGTCCAACTATGTCCATCCCCTATTTCATGAATGGCCACGGAGACACCACCGAACGCAAAGGTTCTGTTGGTTGGCGCACCAACTGTGCATGATGTTGACGTTTGTTGCATCTCTGTACGAATGCCTTTGCATCCTGTTCCATCCAGGGCCAATAATATCCAGCCATAACCAACTTAAGAACTAACGAGTCTACACCAGAATGGTTTCCGCAGACTCCTTCATGGACCTATCTCATCACATAGTCCTCCTCTGAGGCCCCTAGACACCGAGCCAGTGGTCCTTGAAACGATCTCCTGTATAACTGCCCATCTACGAGGCACTAGCGATCTGCTTTGGTCCGCAGTGCCTGGGACTCCTTTGAGTCTTCAGGTAGTTTACCATTCCTAAGATATTCAATGAACTCGTTACTCCAGTTCCAAATTAAGTTGGTGGAATTTACTTCGCAGTAGACATCTACATCCAACACCGAATGCAGTAGTTGGATGACTGTACTAGAATCAAATCCTTTCATCTCCGTGGATGACCCCAAATTAGCCAATACATTTTCTTATACATTTTCTTCCCTCGGAATATGGATGATTGACCATTCTATGAATCGTGAAGGTAATGCTTGAACCTTGTTCAAGTACTATTGCATACATTCTTCCTTTGCGTCAAAAATCCCATACACTTGGTTGACCACCAGTTGGGAGTCGCACTTTACCTCGATGACCTCGGAACCTAGTCCCCGAGCTAGTTCAGGTCCTGTGACCAAAGCCTCGTACTCGGCTTCATCGTTTGTTAGCGGTACAGTTCTAATGGCCTGACTTAGGGTCTCCCCCGAGGCTATGATCAAAACTACCCTAAGACTGGACCCTTTTACGTTGGAGACTCCATCCGTGAACAAGGTTCAAACTCCTGATGTCGTTCCCGACACCAGCATTGCTTTTTTAGCAACCAAAGACATTAACCTCGGACTGGAGTGAGCCACGAAGTCAGCCAAAACTTGTGACTTGATTGCCGTGTTGGGTTTGTACTCAATTGTCGAATTCGATAATTGCGACTGCGCATTTAGCCAAACAGCCTGAAAACTCAGGCTTATGAAGGATGTTCCTTAAGGGAAAGGTCATTATAACGGCTATTGGGTGATGTTGAAAGTAAGGCCTAAGCTTTCGAGAAGCAACTATGAGAGCTAAGGCCAACTTTTCTAGGTGCGGATATCGTGTCTCCGCTCTTGATAGTATTTTACTAACGTAATAAACAGGAAATTGCATACTTTCATCTTCTCGAACCAGAACGACGCTTACCGCTACTTTTGTGACCGCTAAATAAATTAGTAGTTGTTCCCCTTCCCCCTGTTTGAAAATAATGGAGGACTAGACAAGTAACTCTTTAGATCCTTCAACATTTGTTGGCATTCCGTAGTCCACACGAAGTCCTTCTTCTTTTTCAAAAGAGAAAAAAAAGTGGTGGCACTTCTCCGAAGACCTTGAGATGAACCTGCTTAGAGCTGCTAACCTTCCGGTCAGTCTCTGCACTTCTTTCACGCTTGTTAGCTGATCCGGGATGTCCTTGATGGCTTTGATTTTATCAGGGTTAACTTCAATCCCTCTTTGTGAGACAAGGAACCCCAAGAACTTTCTGGAACCGACCCCGAAGGCACATTTCTCGGGGTTAAGTTTCATATTGTACTTCCTTAGAATGTCGAAAGTTTCTTGGAGATGTTTCAAATGATCCCCTTAATTAAAGACTTGACTAACATGTCATAAATATATATTTCCATCATTTTCTTATCTACTTTTCAAACATCTTATTAACGAGCCTTTGATAAGTGGCTCCGGCATTCTTAAGCCCAAAAGTCATTACATTATAACGATATGTGCCGTTGTTTGTGACGAAAAAAGTTTTTTCTTGATCTTTCAGGTTCATCCTAATAAGATTGTACCCAGAAAAAACATCAAGGAAACTCATTAGCGCATGTCTGGCCGTAGCATCAATCATTTGATCAATGTTTGGTAACGAGAATGAGTCTTTAGGGCACACCTTATTTAAATCCTTATAGTCTACACACATCCTAAATTTGTTATTCTTTTTAGGTACTACAACTACGTTGGCTAACCATTCGGGATACTTTACCTCCAGGATCAGACCGATATTGATTAGTCGAGTTACCTCTTCTTTAGTAAACCCGTTCCTGACCTCTGCTATTGGGAACTTCTTTTGCCTAAGCGGTGGATAGTTTAGATCCTAGTTGAGCTTGTGGGCCGCTACCTCCAATAGAATACCTGTCATATCCGAGTGCGACCAGGCAAAACAATCAACATTAACTTTAAAAAATTGATAAACTCTAACCTGAGCTCGGGATTAACACTGTTCCCAAATAAAACTTTCTTTCCAAAAACTCTTTGAATAAATCCACTTGCTCAAGCTCCTCCGCGGTTGACTTGGTCGCGTCTTATTTGCCTGATACCTTCTGGAGTCGGAAATTTTAGTAATTGGTGATATGTCAAGGCCACGACCTTCATCTCGTGTATACATGGTCTTTCGAGGATCACGTTATAGCCCATGTCGCCATCTACCAATTCAAACATGGTGGTATTGGTTACACCTTCAGTGTGAGTGGGTAGCAAAATCTCTCCTCGGGTTGTCACGCTTGTCAAGTTGAAGCCAACTAGAAGCTTTATTGCCGAAATGATATTCTCGGTTAATTTCGCTTGCTCCAGAACTCAATATTGGATGATGTTGGCTTAATTTTCAAATTTAAAATAGTCAAAGAGATTACCAAAGTGTCATTGTGTGACAGAAGAAGTCTTTTGGCGTCCTCCTCCGTGAAGGTGATGTCGTCCTCCGAGACTTCCCGGACTCTCTTTCGATGAGTCACCTATATTTTTGTCTACTTCGCTGCTGAAAAAGTTACCCCATTGACCTCGCTCTCTTTGAAGATCATGTTAATTGTCATCCTAGTGACACCGCTGCTGTTTTTAAGGGCTCCGCATTATCCCGATTTCGACCATAATTTCTCTTGGCGCAGTCACTTAAAAACTAACGCTAAAAGGTTTGGGAACAAGAGTTGTCACGATAGAAAAGATAAATAAATAAATGACTATAAGGAACCAACGACTCTCTCTTCTTAAACAACCTATATCCTCCACACTTAATCAGCATTTGATAGATTATCCAACCCCGAGCAATCTTAGTTATTGGTGGGGGTTCGGTTCGTTAGCTGGTATTTGTTTAGTCATTCAGATAGTGACTGGCGTTTTTTTAGCTATGCATTACACACCTCATGTGGATCTAGCTTTCAACAGCGTAGAACACTAAGATGACCTTTCTTTTTTTTTTTTGGTAATTATGTTTTTCATTAATCACCAAAGAACTCATTACAAAGTAGTACAGTCATCCTCGACTCACTTAGTCTTTACAAAATTTCTACTCTATCCTATACTATAAGCAGTACATAAGTCATTAATCAAATAGCTGGCTAGTTACTACATTGTTTTCAGTACATAAGCTGCTGCATCTTCTCCCGCATTCCTCCTTGAGCTCTTATATTGCAAACACATGCTATTTCCCTTGCCACCTGTTCTTCTGTCCTTAGTGTCTCTCCAAATATTCTGTTGTTTCTCTCCCTCCATATCCCATGTATATGCTCTGCGTATACCATTTTCATGATTTTGGCTGTACAGGATTTCCCTTTGGCTTGTTTTACTATCCATGACATCTTCTGAGTATATGAATGTGAAGGGCTCACATGGATTCGTATCCATTGCATAAGCCTTCCCCATACTATTTTAGTGAAATTGCATTCACCAAATAGATGTGCATGTGATTCATTTGTTTCATTACACAAACAACAACTTGTATTTACTTGGACTCCCCAGTTAGCAAGCCTATCTGTTGTCATTAGCATCCCATGACATTGCATCCACATAGTGAATATTGCCTTGGGCCTAGCTTCATTGTGAAACATCAAGGTTCTCCATGCCACCTTATTGTAACTCCCCAGAATGCCCAAATATATTTGCTTGGTTGTACTCCTCCTGTATTGTACTGTGGGCATTTGCTGTATCACCTCTCTTGCTTCCATAATCTTTCTCACCATCCAACTTGCTTGTTGGGGTATACTCATCTCCACTAAGCTTTGCCCTTTTATGTAATAAGTGTGGATCCATTTTATCCACATCTTATCTTTCTTCTGTGCTAAGTCCCAATATACACTGGTTATAGTAGCTCTATTCCAAATTATGATATTCAGTAAATTGTACCCTCCAGCAGATTTAGGCAAGCACATTCTATCCCATGCTATCAAGGTTCTCTTTGTGATTGTATTGGAGCCTGACCATATATAGCTTCTGCAATAGGACTCTATCAGTTTCATCACTTTAGCTGGTAGTATAAATATTTGGGCCCAATAGGATTGGATACCAAATATCACTATTTGGACTAACTGTACCCTTCCAGCATAAGATAGTTTCCTGGCTGTCCAAGAGGAGATCTTTGCTACTATTCTATCAATCAATGGTTGCCATTGCATAGCTGACAGCTTCTTTGTGTCCAATGGAATACCCAAATATTTGAAAGGCAATTCTCCAAGTGTATATCCAGTATTCTGTAATATTTCATGTTTTGTAGCTTGATCCACCCCTCCAAAGTAGATTGCACTCTTGTTGAGATTAGCTAGCAGCCCAGATGTAGCAGAAAACTTCATAAAACAAGCATGCATTGTGGAGACAGACTTACTATCTCCCCTGGCAAACATCAACAAATCATCTGCAAAGCTGAGATGAGTTATGTCTAATTTCCCACATCTAGGATGAAACCTGTATTCTTGAGCATGTTTCAATCCTTTGAGCAATCTGCTTAGGTATTCCATCACAATAGCAAACATAAAAGGTGATATAGGGTCACCTTGCCTGAGTCCCTTAGCAGCATCAAAAGGCTTTGTCAGTTCCCCATTTATCATAATTGAGTAACTCACTGTTGATACACAAGCTCTCACCCAGTTATTGAATTTTGTGGGAAAACACAGATACTCTAACAATTGTTCCAAGTACACCCATTCAACTGAATCATATGCTTTCATCATGTCAACCTTCATCATACATCTAGGGGATATATGTTTCCTGCTATAAGCCTTGACTAGCTCATGAGCAAGAATAATGTTGTCAGCTATTTTCCTCCCTGGAATAAATCCTGCTTGGGCTTCAGATATGATGTGTGTCATGATTTTCTGCATCCTTCCAGCTATGACTTTAGAAATAAGCTTGTATAGCACAGTGCAACAAGCAATAGGCCTGAAATCCTTGATTGTCACTGGATTAGGAACTTTTGGTAATAATGTGATTGTGGTACAGTTGATTGCTGGAAACATCACCCCTGTGTGAAAAAAATCTTTCACTGCAGCATACACTTCTTCTTTGATCATTGGCCATGCTTTTTTGAAAAATTCTGCATTATACCCATCTATGCCTGGTGCTTTATCACTTCCTATCCCCTTCAAGGCTTCATCTATCTCTTGGCTAGTAACTTCAGCAATCAGATCTTGTTGTTGTTGTTTTGTTAAAATTGGCCCTTCCTTCATTACCCTCTTGTCCACAGCTGGAAGTACATGAGCACTAGTTCCCATTAAGCTTTTATAAAATGAAACTATCTCCTCCTTTATGGCTGCATGTTCTGTTATGGTACTTCCTGATAGTGTTTGTAGTTCCACTATTTGTTTTCTTTGTTGCCTCTCCTTTATCACTGCAAAAAAGTACTTGTTGTTAGAATCACCCACCTTGATCCAATGTGCTCTTGCCTTTTGCTGCAGTATCTTTTCTTCCACCATTGACCATGTTTCCAGCTTGTGCAACCATTCTTTTTCTTGCCCTTGCAGCAGGTCACTGTAGTTACTCTGTAACTGGCTTTGAATGTGCTGAATGGTCTGCCTTGCTTGTTCTATCCTCTCTGCTACTCCTTTGAATTCAGCCTCATTAAGTTGTCTAAAATGCCTTTTCATCTTTTTGAGCTTTGTCCAAATGCTCACCATCTTCCCTGATACTTTGTTGTTGTTCCACTCCTCCCTTACTATCCTTTCAAACTCAGGATGGCTTGCCCATACATTAAAGAATCTGAAGGGGCTTTTGTTTAGTTTTCTAGGCTGCCTTATGTTGATAACCATGGGGCTATGATCTGAGATATAAGGCTCCCCATATTCAGTGCTCAGGTGGCTATATTTCATCATCCACATATCATTCCCAAACACCCTATCTATACGACTCCACACCCTCTCATCACCCTGCTGTTTGTTGGTCCATGTATAATAATCTCCTCTCCATGGTAATTCAGTAATACCAATGTCATTACAAAGCTCAGCAAAGTCCTTTATATCGGCAATTTTTACAGGCACTTTAGAAATTCTATCTTGAGTATTAAGGATAGCATTGAAGTCTCCCCCTATTATCCAAGGCCCTGTTATGTTCTGTGCTAATCTTTTCATGTGCTCCCATAGCTGCCTTCTTTGATCTGTATCATTATGACCATACACCACTGTGAGGAAGCAATGCATCCCATTCTGTTTCCCAGAAACTAGGCAATGAATGAATTGGCCTTGCTTGTCTACTGGTTGAACTGTGTAGGCTTGTTCATCCCATATAACCCATACCCTTCCATTCACAGCATACTCATAGTTTGTTATTTTATGCCATCCAGGGAATA
Organism: Nicotiana attenuata; assembly: GCF_001879085.1. Taxonomy (NCBI): domain Eukaryota; kingdom Viridiplantae; phylum Streptophyta; class Magnoliopsida; order Solanales; family Solanaceae; genus Nicotiana; species Nicotiana attenuata. The sequence continues at coordinate 44,376,835 of NC_031998.1, forward strand.
TTCTATTAATCACCTTCCCTGCTTTGTCTTCTTTCACCTTTGTTTCAACTATCCCAGCCAGCTTGATATGTATGTCTTTTATGTACTGCTTTATTTCTTTTTGTTTATAACTCTTATTGAATCCCCTAATATTCCAAATTAACCAAGTCATTGATGGATAATTATTCCACCTCCCAGATCAGGTGGTCTAGTTTCCTCCATTCTTTCCTCTTCATGCTGCAAAATCTGAAAGACATTTGTTGTAGTTATTGCTGTCCTTCTCAATGTCATTCTGCTATTGTTAGACAAAGCTGGCCACTCCTCTCTTTGGTCAACATATTGCATTTCTTTGGCTTTTCCTTTATCCTTTGCTACCTGAGGTTTACCAGTATTTCCAATAGCTGCATTGTCATTGTCCTGCCTCATTGGTTGACTTGCTCCTTCCTTTAGATCTATCTGCTGCTGTTGCCCCTGACCTTTGACTTGCCACTTTGTGGTAACTTTCCCCTGTTTCTGTCTTCCTCTGTACTGGTCTTCTTTGTTGACTTTCTTCTCCACTGTACAATCATGCCCTATCTTCATGCAGTTTATACAATACTGTGGCTTCCATTCATACTCCACCTGCAGCTGAATCTTTTTCCTTGATGATTCTTGCAATGTCAACTCTGTTGGAAGCTTTTTTGTCACATTAGCTTCCACCAGAATTCTAGCATAAGAGATTCTAGTCTGCTTTGCAGTGCATTCATCAGCAAAGAGAGGCTTCCCAATAGCACTTGCAAGTTTACTTAATGTCTTGTTACCCCAGTAGCTCATAGGCAAATTAGGGATAGTGATCCACAAAGGGATCTCCATCAGAAATTCTGCCTTAATGTCAAACTCTGGTGTCCATTGCTTCAGAACCATAGGTCTACCATTAATGGTATAAGGTCCTCCATATAAAATGTCTTTCAAGTCTCCTATAGTATCAAATTTTGCTATGTAGTATCCTTCATCATGAAGATACAAATCTGGTATACTTATTTTACTCCATGCTTGAGCTATATATTTCTCCATGAATTTATACCTAGGTGTATCCCCAATTACATAGATAATTAGGGCACATTCCCATTTTTTGTTCTGCTCTTCAATTTCTTCTTTATCTACTTTAACCACAATGTTACCATCAACAATTTCCGGAGGAATATATGATAATATCATACCATTTTCTGAAGATCTGTTACCCGCAAACAGGTTTGCCCATGTTTTCTCCTTCTCCGGTACTGCTGCATATGGCATTAGCTCCTCCTTTTGCTCAGTTGTTACTGTTCCATTGGTCTTCAGCTCACTTGCTGCTGCATCCACTTTTTTCTTCGTAATCTCCATGCCTGAGCTTGCTGGTGTGCCTTCATACGAAGATGAAGCCACATTCATCTGCACTGCACTGAGATCTATCCTTTTCACCGGTCCCTTAGTGTTGCTATGTGAGCCTAATTTCTGAGGATTAGGCTGAAATTGATGCCCAATTGGTGTTGTTAGCTGTTGAGTAGATCCTTTAGCTAGGGTATCTGCAATTACTGTTGCACTTATGGCTTCGCCTACCGTCACTAGTGGTTCTCGCTTAGGTCGACCTCGCTTTCTCGCCATGGCTGATTCTCAGTCGGCGTACGTTAGCATAACGTGCGCCGAGAGCTTAGAGAGAGAGCGTAATTTTAAGATGACCTTTCTTTAACAACATTGCCACCTCCTCTAGAAGATGTCGGCAGTCCCCAGTTCTATGGTTGTGCGTCTCATGGTATTCACACCATAAACTGGGATCCCTCTGGCTAGGATCCAATCGGATAGAGTTCGAAAATCGGGCTTCTTTGATATTTCTCATTACCGACACCAATTCTACCAGGCTGATGTTAAAGTTGTATCTGATAACCTGGGATATGCGGAGTCTCGGGCCCCCAGCATCTCTCTTTCTTGTGAGACCTATTGTTTCGGCCACGATCCGCCCTTTTATCGGGAGCAAACCTGTCCGATGACTGAAATCCTTTGCTGTTGCGCTCATCGGTCCTCTCATATGGTAGAAAACGGCCTCTAGGGGACCTCCAATGTACATCCAAATTATTTTTAAACTTATCCTGATTTTTATCAAGGTCTCGTCCCTTTGTTAGCATTGAAGAGCCAAGTTGGTCATCCTCTATCCTTATCTTTGACTCATAGCGGTTATGGATATCCACCCATGTGGTTGCCTGAAACTCGAGCTAACTCTCCTTTAGTTTTTGGGAGGCATCAGAACTTAGTGGGTTTAGACCCTTCGCGAATGCCTTCGTTAACCACTCATCTAGAACTGTTGGTATCAGCATCCTTTCCTTCTAGAATCGGATTACAAATTCTCGCAGCAGCTTGGATTCGCCCTGCGAAATTCTAAATTGCCTTTCTGGCCTGAACCTTTCTTGCTCCAGCATGGGCCTTAATGAACGAATCTACAAGAATTTCAAAAAAGAATCAATTGAATGCTTGGGCAAGAGAGAGTACCAAGTCAGGGCCCCCTTCATGATGGTTTCTCCAAACTTTTTTAACAGAACCGACTCAATCTAATTTTGTGCCAAATCATTTCCTTTCACCGTCGTGGTGTAGGTTGTGATGTGCTCCTGTGGATCCAAAGTTCCATCGTACTTGGGTGTGTCTGACATTTTAAATCTATTTAGAATTAACTCTGGCGATGCAATTGGGTTAAACGGCAACTGCATGTGCTTTTTAAAATATGGACCCTTTAACACTGATGGCGCCCTTGGAATCTGATCCATCCGAGCGTGAACTCCTTCGCATTCTAATCCAGTTGTTCGTTCATTTCTCTCATGAATCTCAGGAGCTCGATTTTGAAAGGATCACTCCCGTTATTATTCCCAGATTTGTTACAGGTACCTCCGACTTTGTCAAAACGACTTTGACCCTAGGGGTGTTGTTATCGGCTCTCTGAACCGCTTGATTTGCGGAAACACTGGGAAGAATCGAGTCTCTCCCATTGTTGGAAGCAGCAGACAATGTTTGTTTTAATTCCTTCATCACCCAATCCTGCCTTGAGAGATGATCCATGATTGCTCTCTGATGTTCCCTTAAGAGTTTGACCGTCTCTACGACGTGCTCCTCCTCTGCATCATCAGGAGTTGGTTCCCGCACGTGCCGAGGATAATGACCTTCACAAACCAAGGTTGTCTTGTCCCATTCGTTGCACGTCTCTATGATTGAGTCATCGCAGGACAATTCTTCCCGTTCAGCGCGTGCTTTAACGTTGTGTGTGTTGTTGACATCATTCGATGCCATCTCTGGTTTTTACTTAGGAAAGAATAAAACTTGTTAGTAATAAACGAATGCATCAAAGCAATTACGCAGCTGTCTATGCTCCACGGTGGACGCCAAACTATTTACCCGTAAAATGGTACAATTGAATTTGTGATTAAAATTAAGATTGAGAAATAGAACAAAATTAAGATTAGTGATTAAAATCAAAAGAAATATAGCAAGTCTGATTCTAAGTTCGATCTTTCCTAGAGCAATAACAATAACAATGATAGAAAAATGATAAAAGTGCTTTTGATTGAGCTTGAAACAATATATTGTAGCTTTTGTATGCAGAATATGCCGTGCCTTACAAGAGTTGCCAATTTGATATTTAGGCATAATGGAGCCACGCAATTTTTTACTTGTTATCATTTCACCTATATTATCAACATTTTAGAGTTTAAGTTTTGTGTATTAACGTTGTATAAACTTTTTATACTGACATAATGGAGCATAAAAAGGTACTTTTGAAAGCTTCACATAGAAGGGTATGATGAGATTTGGGAAGGAGAGGAATTCGAGTTTGAGGTTTATTGGCCCATTTGAAGTAGAGTTAATGATGTGGCATATAAGGATGCTTTTCCTCCTAATCTATTGGAGGTACATTCGATTTTTTCTGTATCCATGCTTCAAAAGTATAATAAAGACAAGTCACATATTTTATATTTCAGCATATTGCAATTGGATTGTTACTTAGCTTTTAAAGAGGAAGAAGTGGCTATTTTGGATAGATAGGTTCGAAAGCTAAGGTCAAAGGAGATCACACTGATGAAAAATATTGTGGAAGGGTCAACCAAGTGAAGAAGCTACTTGGGAGACTGATTCATACATTCAAAGAAAATATCTGCGCATATTTGATAGATCATGCATATTACTAAACTCGTTGAAAAACGAATGTTTGTTTAAAAGGGGAGAATGTAACGATTCAATAGGTCCTTTTGAGTTTTAGCATCTTGTTACCTAATTTGAAACTTCTTGTAAGTTTATTTGATGACTGAGACTTGTGGTTATAATTTCTTCAGGTCTAAAGGGGGCTTGGAAGCATTTTGGAACTTATACATGGAAATTAGAAATTTAGGATTCTTTAAGTTGACTTTAGTCCTCGAATCGAGTACATGTGATTTATTACATATTCCGAAACCTTGGACAGGTCTATATAGTGTTCAAATCTTATAAGGATGTTTGGATTAGAACCCGATAAGCTCAAAGATATTTTGGCTTTAGGATCAAATTGAAATTACTAATTTTTCTTATTCCAGTGCAGTTCGTGATCCCTATGGCTTGGTTGGTGGTGAACCGTGGTCATGTGGGGGAAGCTCGCTGCCTTGAATGATTGTGTGATGACTCGATAGGTCATTTCGAGTTCTAACACTTATTTCAATGATTTGAGGCCTCGATTAGCTCCATTTAGTGTTTCTCGATTTTCCTGCGCAATTCGTGTCATTTTTAAAAAAGTTTTTATGTGAAAAATTAAAGACACTATGAATTTTTGCCTTAAAGTGATTTGACTTGACTACAATTAATATCTTATGTAAATGGACCTGAATCAATATTTTGACGATCCCGATGGGTCCGTATCATGATTTTGGACTTGGAAGTATGCCCGGAATTGAATTTAAAAGTCCCTATCTCGAATTGACGTGAATTGTTTAAAACTAATAATTTGAAGGTTTAAAGAATTCCTAAGTATGACTGTAGGTTGAATTTATTGCTACCACGTTCCGATTTTAGTTCCAAAATATGGTATAGGTTCATTTTACTATTTAAGAATTGTCTACAAATTTTGGTGCAAAACGGAGTTGATTTAATAGAATTCGGACGCTCGGTTGTGAATTTGAAAGTTCTTGAGTTTCTTTGAAAATTTCAAGCATTTTGATGTCCGATTTTTAGTTCTAGGTGTTATTTTGGCATTTTGATCATGCGAGCAAGTTTGTATGATGTTATTACACGTGTGTGCATATTTGGTTCTGATCCCGAGGGGCTCGGGTGAATTTCGGATAGGCTATGGGTCAATTTTGGACTTAGGGGAACTGCTGGTTCAACTGTTGTTGGTGTCTGAGGATTTGTGCTTCGCGATCGCGAAGGAACTCTCGCGATCTCACAGGTGAAACTGGGATAGGGGAGGAATTCGTTCATCGTGAATGCGAGAAGCTGGTCACAAACGCGAAGTAGTGGGGGGTTTACCCTTTGCGAACGCGGCCCTCCACTCGCGAATGCATAGTGTTAGGGAGGGACCTAGGGGAGCTGGTTAATTTTTCTGCACGAACGCGATCCTAGGCTCGCGAATGCAAAGTCCAGGGGGGATAGGCCATCACGAACGCGTGCAACAGCTCGCGAACACGAAGGCTAGTAAGCCGTAATGCTTCGCGATCGCATCAGGTGTCTTGCGAATGCGATGAACACCTGACGCCCAGTCGTTAAAACTTTTAAAAATTGGGAATTATCCCCTTTTTCACCATTTGCAAGTTTGAGCTCGGCCTAGAGGCGATTTTGAAGAGATTTTTCATCTCAACATCATAAGTTAGTAGATTTTAACTTCTTTCCTTCCATTTTCATAAACACCCATTGATTTTAACCTTTAAACTATGCTTTTTCATGGTAGAAATTAGGGATTTAGGTAGAAATTTGAAATTATGAGAAATTGAGATTTAGACCTCAAATTGAGGTCGGATTTCGAAACTAATCACATAACTAGGCTCGAGAGTGAATGGGTAATTGGGTTGGGTCCGAATCTCAGGTTTTGACCAAGCGGGTCCGGGGTTGAATTTTGTTGACTTTTTCCAAAATTATTAAAGCTTGAATTTTTTTCACTCGTGGGTAGTTTCTAAAGCTTATTTTAAATTATTTGAACTATATTTGGTTAGATTTGATTGTTTTGGAGGTTAATTCTAGTGGAAAAGTCGCGGTTGAGCATCGATTTAGTTGCGGAGTGAGGTAAGTGTCGTGGTTAACCTTAACTTGAGGGATTAGGACTTTTTGGTCTATTTGCTATGTGTTTTATGCGTGGGAACAATGTATATGTGAGGTGACGAGTACCTATGCATTGTCATTGGGTTAAAGCATGCGGATAAAAATTATTTCTTTATATTATATTGTTCCATAAATTATGATATCCATGCTTAGATTAGATTATTATTTCTTGAATATTCATTTCGTATTTATTGCTTATTTCAAAGTTGTTGAATATTATTTTTGAAAGTTGAAGTTTGACATCATGGCACCGTATTTGAAGTTATATTATTCTCCATATTATTTATTATTCGAATTCATATTATTATTAATACGTGGTGAGGAAAAGAGTAAAAGCACGAAGGGTGATATCGTGCCATTCCATTCATATTATCATTATTACATGGTACGGAAGAGAGTAAAAATACGAAGGGTGATGCCGTGCTATTTCATTTATATTATTATTATTACATAGTGAGGAAGAGATTAAAAGCACGAGGGTGATGTCGTGTCATTTCATTCATATTATTGCATGGTAAGGACGAGAGTAAAAGCACGAAGGGTGATGTCATGACATTTTCATATCACTGATTTGATTGATTTCCGGTTTGGTGATTTACTTGATTATTTCGTGATTTCATACTTGTCGTATTTATTATATCTCTTCTTTTTCGCATGTCCCCTCCCAGTTGGTACGTTATCATTACACTTGTACAAGTTTATTTACGTAGGTGTCTTGTCATAGCCACATCACTACATCGTCGAAGTTAGGCTCAACATTTACGAAGTACATTGGATCGGTTGTACTCATACTAAATTTCTGCACTTCTTGTGCAGATACTGGTATTAGTCCCAGCGGTGCGTGAGGTACGTCAGCTCGAATCAATTCATATGGAGACTCGAAGTATATCTGCTGTCGTGCGCAGACCTTGAAGTCCCCTTCCATTTCCCATTTTTACTATTTATTTCTTTCAAAATAGTTGTATTTATTTCACACCTTGTTTGTAGACTTCTAGTTATTCGTGTACTCGTGACTCCGAATTTCTAGGAGTAGATATTATCGCGTGGTTTATATCAATATAGTGTTATACTTGGATTTTATTTCTCGTTGATTAGCATTTTTGTGTCTTTAACTATTAAAATTAGTTAATTAACTTTTTCACGTCGGCTTGCCTAGCAAGTGGATGTTAGGCACCCTCGTGGCCCTGAGGTTGGGATTTCGAGTCGTGATAAGTTGGTATCAGAGCACTAGGTTGCTTAGGTCTCACGAGTCATAAGCAAGCTTGGTAGAGTCTGGAGGATCGATTCGGAGACGTCTATACTTATCTTTTAGAGGTTATAAGGCTTTAGAAAAAAATTCACTTCTTTCTTTCTCTATCGTGCGGTTTATTTCCATTATTGAAGTTTGAACCATTCTACTCTTATTCTCTTGCAGATGGTGAGAACTGGCACAATGCCTATAGCCAGGCAGGAGCCAAAGCCCCATGTTGCAGCTACTACTAGGGGTAGGGGCTGGGGGAGAGGTAGAAGCAGAGCTCGACCTAGAGCTCGAGCAGCAGCACCAACAGTGGAGCCTCAGATTGATCATGAGGTGGAGATCCCAGCTCAAATCGTACTAGTTAGACTAGCTCACGTCTTGGAGGGATTTATAACCACTCCAGTGCTTCAGGATGCTCTAGTCCGCTTTATGGGCCTTATGGAGAGTGTGGTCCTGACCGGTGCATTTCCGGTGGCACCAGCCATCTCTCAGACTGGGGGGAGAGAGAGCACAGAATCCCGCCACTCACACTCCGGAGTAGATGGCTCCCCTATATCAGACTCCAGCAGCCCAGCCATTTGGGGTAGTTTAGTCGATTATTGTGGCACAGACCGTGGAGAGACTCGCAATGTCTACTAAGGGATTGATGAGATTGGACAAGTCCACAAAGCTTTTCCCTATTCACTTTAGTGGTGCACCTTCTAAGGATCCATGAGATTACTTGGACCGTTGCTACGAGGTATTGCACAACATGGGTATTGTTGAGACCAATGGGATCGACTTGTGTTCTAGATGACTGGTTATATCAAGAGATGGTGGAGAGATTATGTGTTGACCAGACCAGCTGGTTCACCTTCACTTACCTAGGATCCGTTTTCACAGCTATTTCTAGAGAAGTTCATTCCTTTCACTCTAAGAGAGGAGTATCGTAGATAGTTTGACCGCCTTCAATAAAGTAGCATGATTGTTAGCCAGTATGAGACCCGATTTGTGGACCTAGCTCTCCATGCAGTTATTTTACTCCCTACTAAGAGGGAGAGAGTGAGGAGATTCATTGCTGGACTCACTTTCAGTATTAGGCTACAGATGGCCTCGGAGACCGGAGATGATGTTTCTTTCCAGAAGGCCGTAGAGATTGCTAGACGGATCGAGATGGTTCATGGTCAGGAGAGGGGACCGGTGTCTGATAAGAGACCTCGTCGTTATGATGGTTTTAGTGGTGCCTCATCTGGAGGCAGGGGTACTTTTGGTAGAGGCCATCCTCCTAGTCCATTTCAGTTAGTGCTTCAGGCATCCCATGATGCTTCGGGTAGTCGTGGTCCTTATGTATCTCATCTTAAGCAGCTAGCCTATAGTACATCATCAGCTCCTATTAGTGCAACTCTGATCCAGAGTTATCAGAGTGGATATCCAAGTCGACAGGGCCAGTTCCAGGGTCAGCAGTAACAACACTCGAGGGCTGGTTATACTTGTGG
>NC_031998.1:44385904-44425986 GCF_001879085.1 Nicotiana attenuata
AGTACTTTATTTGGTTAGAGAATGAGTGGGCTGACAGTGTGGTGCAGTGCGGCAGAAACAGTGCCGCCAGTCACTTCAATTCCAGCTGTATCCAAAAGACTTTGTGCTGCTATATAAGAACTACAGGAGCATCAGGTCCTTGTTTGGTTCCTAGCTCCTATATGTGTAGCAATTCATCTTTTACTGGAGTCCGTTGGAGTTTGCAGTAATCCAAGGTAGATCAGGTTCCCTAACTGGTTCTTGTCAGAAAGTTTGTTAGATCATCAAAACAGAAGGTAAGAATATTTAAGATCTATCAGTTTCCCCCTTTTTGATGATGACAAACTTAAACAGTTATAAGTTCAGAATTAAGGCATCAGAGAGCAGTGTCAAAGTTTCCCCTGAGACGATGCCTTCAGTTACACAAGAACCAGTTCCCCCAATGTGGTTCCCCCTGAGTCCTATATTAGTTCGTTCTTTTTCCCCCTTTTGGCATCATTAAAAAGAATAAAAGTGCAAAGAAGTCCAGCCAAGCTAACCCATGCCACATATGTGCACACAAACATGAGGAAAAATAGAAAACAAAGAGGAAGCACTAGACAAAATAAAAGAGAATGCATATTAATAAATTTTTAATGTGCCTCGTCCTTTGAAAAAGGAAGAGATAGCATTGGACTTGTTCACAGGAGCAGTAGTAGTAGTACATCCCAACCACACATAAAAAAACAAAAACAACCACCAAACATCAACAGAAATATCCAGAAAACTGGTCACTGAAGGGAATCTTAGGGGGCACTAGGAGGAGAAGGCTTGGAAGCTGCGGCAAGTGTTTAGAGAACAAGGTCTATTCGGGCGTTTCCCGACTTTTGCTCGGTGAGCAATTCAGCCTTCAGGTTCTCAACTTGAGCCCTGAGGTCAGCATTTTCTTGGGTCAAGCGAATCACCTCATCATTCGACATGGGAACCGCTCGAGCTTGCTGGCCTTCCAGGATAGTGTTTCTGGCCTTCAATCGACGTATCTCCTCAGCTGCACTGTTCTGGGCATTGATGAGCTGAGACACAATTGAAGTGCTTCCTACAGCCCCATACTTCTCAATACACTCACACTCTTCCAAGGTTGTCTGAGAGAATGTCTGTTCACGGGTCCCTACTTTACCTGTTCCTAAAGGAACCCCAAAGTGTTTGAACACTCGTGTGAGCAAGAATCCGTAGGGAAGCCCGTGATTGCCGTCCTTGAAATCAGCCACTTTCTACATATGCTCAATCATTATGGTAGGCAAACTCATAGGGTGGAAACCATCCAATTACTCCATTAAGAATAAATCAGATTTGGAAGTGACAGATCGCCGTTCTACTCGAGGCAACAGGACTTTGTTAACCAGCTCAAACAACAACTGGTAGACAGGAAGCAGCGCTTTCTTGTGAATCTGGTCCCCTTTCTGATTGGAATTATCTTTTGCCACTGCATTTCGGAAGTTGTACTGGCAAACATCTCGAACACTCTTCACTCCAACTGTAGGAACTTGCAAAATTTCCCCAAGCACTTTCACATCAAATACAATGTCCACACCATTGACCAAGCCGCAAACATGGTCAGTATCCACTGGAAACAAGCTGGCAAAGAAACTCTGGACGTCCTCCTCATACACTTTGGGAGCATCCACGTAGAAAAGATGCATCCATTATTGAAACTCCACCATTTCTAGGAATTGACGCATCCCGGCCATTTCTGAGATGGTGGGGTCAAACGTACGCCCCAACAGAACTTTCTGGTGCCTCAATCGCTCAGAGCCCAGGCAGACCTCACTTCGTGCTTTCTTTTCAGAATTAGGTTCTTCAACTGTTTCATATTTGCGTTTCCTTTGCTTCTCTCCACTGATTTTACTTTTCCCTTTGGACTTGACAAGAGTGTCCTCATGTCTCACTACCTTCTGCATTCTAGACTTGGAAGTAGACCCTTTCTCTAGAGAAACCAGCTCGGCCTTTTTCGAGGACTGCCTTATAAGAGAACCGGGTTCCTCAGGAGTTCCTTCTTCCACCTCAACAACAGGAATAGCTTCATCACCTACAAGTACACCATCCTTCACCAGCTTTCTTCTTTTCTTCTTACTATTTTTCTTGCTCTTTTGGAGTGCAGAATCGTAGGCCACTTTGACTTGGAGCCTGGTGGTGGGTCGCTTGATTTCAGACTCAGGGGTCGAAACAGTCCTTCGCTTACTGATGAATGCGTCAAGGGCCACATTATCAAGGTCTTCTTCATCACTAAAGTGCATCTCTGGTCCTTGAATTTCCAGGGGCACAACATCAAATGTAGAAACAGCACTGTCCTGGGGATGAGACGCCTGACCTGGGTCCTCCTGAGAGGGATCAGGTTCTCCATGTGAACCCCCAGTAGTGTATGCTACTGCATCTCCCATAATGGTACCTTCTGCCCTTACACTTTGTGACGTGTGGTTCTTGGAAACGACCTCCTGCAATACCCCATCAGCGGACACCACAAACACCGTCTTTTCTTCAACAACCGGTGCTTCCACGACCATGGAGTCGACTGCAACAATGGCGGAGTCTTTCGTGATCTCAGTAATTTGACCTTGTTCGCCACTTGAGGTTTGACTTGTGTGGGCAACAGGAGACGGGGAGAACTGAACAGTAGTTTCCGAGTTGGAAGGAGGTTGGGAAGCTAGGGAAGAGGTGACTGTAGCGGTAGGGTTGATAGAGGGTGACACTGACTCAGAGACGCCGAGAAGTCCCATAGACGGGTCGGAGAGGGGGACAGATGATGCAGAAGGATCTGAATTTTTCTCGGCCATTGAGAGAGGTGGTGTGGAGATCCTTTCCCCTTTTGGGTGAAGTTAGAAGAGGGCTTATGGAAAAGAAGTGAAGAAGAGAGGGGTTTTTAAACAGAGAGAATAATTATGAAGGGAGAAGAATAGGCACCGGTTCTGAAACGGCGGTTGGGCGTGGAAAATTGTGATATTTCAGAGGGAGATGGAACGTTTGAATTGAAGAGACGTGACAGCCGAATCTGAAAAGTTGATGATATGGCAGTTGTATTTTGTACCTTTTAAGACGTGAATTAAGGGATGCACAAAACTACTAACCTTTTGTACAAGAACCTGGTTCTTGAGACACATTTCCATCTTCAGGCTCCTTTTTTTAAAAAAAAAATCAATCCTCTTTTATCAGTCATGTACTGCATCTACTGCTTTTATGCTCATCATGCGTGTTTACCTGCAATGGTATTGAAGTGAGTTAGACAGGGCCAGAAAACACTTTGAACCCATTATTATCTTAATAATACGAGCCAACTCAAAAAGGAATCTGGTCCTTAATTTGGCCTCAAAAGTCCCAGCTTTACTCTGTTTCTTTCAAACTGTTCCCTACTTAGTGCCTTGGTGAAAATGTCTGCAATTTGATCTTCTGTGCTGCAGAACTTCATGCATATCAACCCTTTCTCCACATTGTCTCTTAGAAAATGATGCCTCACATCAATATGTTTGGTTCTTTTAAGTTGAACTGGATTCTTTGCCATGTTAAGTGCGCTGTGTTGTCACATAGGAGGGGCACACTCTCAGTGAGAACTCCAAAATCCTCCAGTTGCTGCTTGATCCACAGAAGCTGAGCACAGCAGGATGCTGCAGCTACATATTCAGCCTCAGCTGTTGAAAGAGCCACTGAATTTTGCTTCCTTGTACCCTAAGAGATAAGACATGATCCTAAGAAGTGAGCCATCCCAGAAGTGCTTTTTCTATCCACAAGATAACCTGCATAGTCCGCATCAGCATACCCAATTAGATTAAAATTGTAACCTGATGGATAGTATAGCACCAGGTCCTGCGTTCCTTTGAGATATCTTAGTATTCTTTTAGCTTCCTTCAAGTGAGATTCCTTAGGATTTGATTGAAACCTTGCACATAGCCCCACGCTGAAAACAATATCAGGTCGGCAGTGAGATAGAGGAGAGACCCAATGATGCCTCTATACATAGTTTGATTCACAGGAGTTCCAGCTTCATCCATGTCCAGTCGAGTGGCAGTTGCAATGGGAGTGTCTATCACCTTCGATGCTTCCATGTCAAACCTCTTCAGAAGTTCCCTAATGTATTTTTGCTGACAAATGGAAGTACCCTTTGAAGACTGTTTTACTTGAAGACCCAGGAAGAAGTTTAATTCTCCCATCATGCTCATTTCAAATTCACTTCCCATAAGTTTTGCAAACTCTTCACACAGCGAGTCAGTCGTTGCCCCAAAAATGATATCATCAACATAAACCTGAATAATGAGCAGGTTCCTTCCTCATTTCTTTAAGAAAAGAGTATTGTCAATTTTCCCTCTCTTAAAACCATTTCTAAGAGAAATTTTGACAATCTTTCATACCAAGCTCGAGGAGCCTGCTTTAGCCCGTACAGAGCTTTATCCGGCTTGAACACATATTCAAGGTGCTCATGATATTCAAACCCTGGGGGTTGCTTTAGATAGACTTCTTCCTTAAGGATTCCATTCAAAAATGCACTTTTGACATCCATTTGGAACAAGGTGAATTCCATATGAGATGCAAAAGCGATTAAAATTCTGATAGCTTCTATCCGGGCCACTAGAGCAAACATTTCATCATAGTCAATCCCTTCCTCCTGATTATAGCCTTGGACAACTAGCCTTGCCTTGTTTTTTGTGGTAATTCCATGTTCACCGAGCTTGTTTCTAGAACACCCACCTGGTTCCTATAATGGTTCTATCTGGGGGTCTGGGTACCAGGTGCCACACACTGTTTCTCTCAAACTGGTGCAGTTCTTCTTGCATGGTGGTAATCCAGTCTGCATCTTTCAAAGCTTCCTTGATGTTTTTGGGTTCTATCTGGGAGAGAAATGCTGAGAAGGCAAGTGAATTTCTGGCTCTTGACCTGGTTTGTACTCCAGAGTCTAGAGGAGTGATGATGTTGTCTATAGGGTGAGAGCTTTGGTGTCTCCAATTAGACATCTGAGGTTCACTCTGAGAGGAGGGAAGTATGTTTGGCTGGTCTTCCTCTATCCTTCTTTCAGGTGCTAGTGGAGTTCCTTGAACTGCATCAACCACCCTTTCTTCAGCTTCTGTGGTCGTGATTGAGGTGCTTGGTTCTGTTGATGATGAGGCAGCATTGTCTTCATTTGGCTCTTTTACTTGACTCATCATGTCTGTCTTTCCATTTGTCATGTTAATGACTTCACCAGGAACAAGTGAGGGTTCTCCATCTCGATCTTCCTCAACACTCTTCTCACATGATGGATAAGATTCATCAAAGATAACATGGACACTCTCCTCAACACATTGAGTTCGCTTGTTATATATCTTGTAAGCCTTGCTTTGAGACGAGTACCCAAGGAATATTCCTTCGTCACTCTTGGCATCGGATTTACCAAGCTGATCCTTTCCATTGTTGAGAACATAGCATTTGCATCCAAATGTTCTAAGATGAGTAAGCTTGGGTTTTCTTCCATCCAACAATTCATAAGGTGTCTTATTCAGAAGTGATATGATCATACACCTGTTCACTAAATAGCAGGCAGTGTTGACAGCTTCAGCCCAGAAACTTTTTGCAAGTCCACTGTCAATGAGCATTGTTCTTGCCATTTCTTCCAAAGTTCTGTTCTTCCTTTCTACTACTCCATTTTGCTGGGGAGTTCTGGGAGCTGAGAAGTTGTGAGTGATTCCATTTTCATTGAAGAATTCATCAAATTTGACATTGTCAAATTCTGTTCCATGATCTGATCTGATACAAACAACTCTAAACTCCATCTTTACCTGGATTTTCTTCACAAAGGACACAAATACCTCAAAAGTTTCATCTTTTGTTCTGAGAAACAGAGTCCATGTGAATCTGGAATATTCATCCACAATCACGAAAATGTATCTCTTTCCTCCTCTACTTTGCACCTTCATAGGTCCACACAGATCCATATGCAGGAGCTCGAGCGGCTTTGAGGTGCTCACATCTCTTTTTGACTTAAAGGAGGACTTCACATGTTTTCCTCTAGCACAGGCATCACAAACCTTTTGAGCATTGAATTGTGACACAGGCAGACCATGGACCAGGTCCTCTAAATTAGTTTGTTCAAAAGAGAAAAGCTTGCATGTCCCAATCTTCTGTGCCAAAGTTCAGCATCATCATCAACAGCCTTCAGATAACTCAGATCACCATTTTGTAAGGATTCAAAGTCAGCAACATAGATGTTCTTGTATCTTTTGGCCACCAGAACTATTTCACCAGTCACAAGGTCAGTGACTGTACATATTTTGGACAAGAACTCCACCTTGTTTCCCTTATCACAAATTTGAGAAACACTTAGGAGACTGTACTTAAGTCCAATGACATAGTACACATTTTCAATAGAGTGAGTGAGTGACTTCCCAACTTTTCCAACTCCAAGGATGTACCCCTTTTTGCCATTGCCAAAGGATACACTCCCTCCTAGCAGGGCTTTTAGTGAAAGAAAGTCTGTGGTGTTCCCTGTCCTGTGTTTTGAAAATCCACTATCCATGTACCATGGTTGACCGATTCCCTTCACTGTTCCCTGCACAAGAAAATTAGGAGTTAGTTTTAGGAACCCAAACAAGTTTGGGTCCCTTGTAGTAACCAAGATGATGAATAAGAGCTCTCTTAGTCCATGCAGGTAAAGTGCGTTTTCTGTGAGTGGAACCTGGTCCCTCTTTTGTGGTCACAGTTTCAGCAGCCACTTTATCTTTTGGTACTGACTGATTCTTGGCCTGGACACCTTCCATGGAGTGCCCAGTGTTCCCACATTGGGTACGAGGCCAGTTATCAGATGCAGTGGCGTTCTTACTGTGAGGGTTGTAAGGATCTTTCTTCCTTGGGAACCCTACTGTCCGCCCTTTTTCACTGTCATTAGTGAACAAGGCCGTGGTAGCTTCTACGGACCAGGTCCACTTTAGAGACTTTTCAAGATCATTCATTACTTTTTCTAGATTGACTTGGAGGAGCTCGTTTTTCTCAATTTCAGCACTCATCCTACATCTTAAGGCCTTCACCTCATCTTCAAGTCTAGAATATTCCTCACTCACTATCTCCTCTCCTCTTTCAGAGCTTTTAGGTTTTGACTCAGTCAAAGGCTTTGCTATTGGTTCCCTTTGGTCAGAAGTTTCTACCAAGAGATCACTCTTTTATTTTCTAAGAATTTCAATGGCTTTCGTTTGATCAGTAATTACAGCAACTAAGTCTTTTCTAATATGTTCAGATTCTTCTAGTTCTAAGAACAAGGAATCCCTATCCTCCGCAAGACTACAAAAGGCAGTAATTAAAACATTAGCTAAACACATGAGTTTTTTTTGGAGAATAGGATTTCAGATTTCTCTAAACATTCCTGAAGGTTACCTCTTCGTTGCCATTGTCTTCATCATTGTCTGATTGAGCCATCAAAGCAAGCGTTGAGTCATATTCTATCTCCTCGCCTTCAATTGCCATCGTGGAACTATCATCAGTGTTAGATTTTTCTAATTTTGCTTGTATAGTTCCCTCATAAGCTATATTTAAAGCCTCCCATATTTTCTTGGCAGTGTCGCATGTAGAGATTCTGTCGTACTCTTTAGGTTTCAATCCATCTACCAGGATTTTCTTGGCACAAAAATTCTTCTCCATCGCTTCTTTGTCTTCTTCAGTGTATTCTTCGGTGGTCCTTTTTACAGAAAAAGGAATTTCATTTTGTACCTTGATTGGAACAAACGGACCATCGCAGATAACATCCCAAAGCTCGCAATCCTCAGCCATGATGAAATCATACATTCTAGCTTTCCACCACCAATAGTGTTTTCCAT
Source organism: Nicotiana attenuata (assembly GCF_001879085.1). Classification (NCBI taxonomy): domain Eukaryota; kingdom Viridiplantae; phylum Streptophyta; class Magnoliopsida; order Solanales; family Solanaceae; genus Nicotiana; species Nicotiana attenuata. Next base: position 44,393,689 of record NC_031998.1, read on the forward strand.
CAAACTTGGGTGGGTGGTATATGGATTTCCCTTCTTCAAAATTTAGTGGAGCCGTCATGAGGATCCTTCCTAGGTGTTAACCTTATAGGAGGAACCTGCTCTGATACCAATTGTTAGCTTGTATGGGTCCACCAAATCATAGAGTACCTAGTCCTCTACAAGTTTCTGCTGAGAGCACTTAGTAAGGCAGTAAGTAAATGAGGCAGAGGATTTTTACGTGGAAAAATCCTGCACAAGGGGATCAAAAAACCATGACCTACCCTGTAGGCTTTTAACTTCACTAACTTGTAATCTTACCTATTACAAGCCACTTTACAATGCTTCCGATTGTAAAGACTTTAAACTAACTTGTTGCACCTTTACCACAAGCCACTTTGTGACTATCCTAGTTACAAAGGCTTTTTCTAACTTGTGGTGCAATCACCACAATCCACTTTGCAATACTACGATTACAAAGACTTTTCTTTATGACTAAATCTAGCCACAACCTAAACTCAACGAGTCTGAGGATTTACAAGAGAGTTCCTAATCAGTAAACTTCTAGGTAAGCAATTTAGGAGATATTGTAAGTGCAATAACAAGGTTACAACTCAACTAAGACAGCAATAATCAATCATTTTGGAACTGGTCCGTAGTGGCGTTTAACCTTGTTCTTCAAGCTTGAGAGAATGATCTTTTCTGTTTTTGGCTAAAGGCTTGAATGATGAAACTGAAACCATTCAGTGATGTTTTGTATGAAAACCCCTTTGGTACATCTTGGTCACATCACTCTAAATGATGTGAGTACTTTGTTTGGTTAGAGAATGAGTGGGCTGACAGTGTGGTGCAGTGCGGCAGAAACAGTGCCGCCAGTCACTTTAGTTCCAGCTGTGTCCAAATGACTTTGTGCTGCTATATAAGAACCACAGGAGCATCAGATCCTTGTTTGGTTCCTAGCTCCTACATGTGTAGCAATTCAACTTTTACTGGAGTCCGTTGGAGTTTGCAGCAATCCAAAGCAGATCAGGTTCCCTAACTGGTTCTTGTCAGAAAGTTTGTTAGATCATCAAAACATAAGGTAAGAATATTTAAGATCTATCATAATCTTTCTTTCTTTTGGCATAATCCAAGTAACGATACGTAAACGTAATGATATTCCATAAATGGTTCTACTCTTAGCAGTTAAGGATGTCTATGTTACTCATTCCCATTAAGTGATATTCAAGCATGTCTAAGTACGTATCTAGTTCCCTATTGAGGTATATGATAAAGATATTAATGTTTATAATATAGTGATACACGTACATGCATCTTCATTCATTTACCACCGTGCTACGGCCGGTCGGGCAGTTACCACTGGTTGGGCAGTTATGTATCATTATTTACCACCGGTTGGGCAGTCATGCATATTTGTTTACCACCGAGCTACGGCCGGTTGGGCAGTCATGCATTTACCACCGAGCTACGGTCGGTTGGGCAGTTACACATTTACCACCGAGCTACGGCCAGTTGGGCAGTCATCCATTTACCACCGCGCTACGGCCGGTCGGGCAGTTACCACTGATCAGTTGGGCAGTCATGCACCATACGATATGGATAATAGTCGCAAAGAGAAGCATTATATATATAAGTATAAAAAGTATGCATTTATGGTCGCACTTCACAGATTCGGGTTGATTCTTATATGTCTTTAATTAATGTTGACTTATTGCTATGTTTCAGTTCTGCATTACATACTCGGTACATTATTCGTACTGACGTCCTTTTGTTGGGGACGCTGCATTTATGCCTGCGGGTATAGACAATCAGTTTGACGAGCCCTCATAGTATACGAGGTCAACATTCAGTGAAAGATCAGTAAGACTCCACCTCATTCAGAGTGCAGCCGAGTCTATAAGTCATCATGTCAGAGTTTTGCTACAGACTTATGGGTAGGCCGGTAGCCTGTCCCATTTGATGTCAAATAATCTTAGAGTCTTTGTAGACAAAGGTTCATTTTGTACAGTATGTTAGAGGCCTTGACGGCCCATATGTATTCATATTTTAAGAACGATAGTTTATTGATATAGTGTTCACCCACTTATAGTTATACATTACGAGTTGTGTCCATGTTGGCCCATGATAGTTACAAAAAAAAAGAGTTACAGAGTGGTTTGCTCGGTCCAGTACGGCACCGGGTGCCAGCCACGCCTCCCCAGGTTTGGCGCATGATAATCGGTTCAAGGGAAAAAGAGTGCAACGTGTGATTTCAGACCTAAAAAACTGTACCGCTTCTTGTTGGTTACCAGCAAGTGTTAGTTCAAACATAAGTAAAAAGGAAATGAACTGGGTCGTACCTTAGCAGTAGTATCGCTTCAAGTGAGTTATGTTCCAGGTATTCGGTAGTTGCTTACCCTTCATTGTTCCGAGTTTGTAGGACCCCTTTCGGGTGATCTTGATAATCTGGTATGGTCCTTCCCAGTTCAGTCCCAACTTCCCTTCGTTCGGGTTTCGGGTGCTTAGTGTGACCTTCCTTAGTACTAAGTCCCCGATATTGAAGTGTCAGAGGTTGGCCCTTCGATTGTAGTATCTTTCGATCCGCTACTTTTGGGTGGCCAATCGGATAAGGGTGGCTTCGCGCCTTTCATCCAATAGCTCTAGGATCGTGTTCATGGCCTCATCGTTCGATTCCTTGGTAGAATATCGGAATCAGATACTTGGTTCACCGACCTCGACCGGTATTAGAGCTTCGGCACCGTAAACCAACGAGAACGGGGTGGCCCTGGTACTAGACTTCGAGGTCGTACGGTATGACCATAGGACTTCGGGCAGGATTTCCTTCCATTTTCCTTTGGCTTCAGTTAACCTCTTTTTGAGGTTTTGGAGTATGGTTTTGTTGGTCGATTCCGCTTGTCCGTTCCCACTAGGGTGATAGGGTGTTGACAAGATCCTTTTGATCTTATAGTCTTCGAGAAATTTGGTCACTTTGATGTCGATAAATTGTTTCCTGTTGTCGCACACAATTTCAGACGGCATTCCGAACCGACATATAATGTCATCCCAAATGAAGTCGATGACTTCCTTCTCCCTAACCTTCTCGTATGCCTGGGCTTCAACCCACTTAGAAAAATAGGCAGTCATAAACAATATGAATTGAGCCTTACTGGGTGCCCATGGAAGGGGGCCAACGATGTCCATTCCCTATTTTATGAACGACTATGGTGACAAAATCGAATGCAGCACCTCTCCGGGTTGATGTATCATCAGAGCATGTTTTTGACATTCAACACATTTTCGTACCAACTCCTTTGCGTCCCTTTCCATATTTATCCAGTAGTAACCGGCTCTGATTACCTTTCGAACCAATGATTCGGCGCCTGAATGATTTCCGCAGGTGCCCTCGTGAACTTCCCTCAGAACGTACTCGGTATCTCCTGGCCCTAAACATATTGCTAGTGGGCCATCGAATGTTCTTCTGAACAAGGTTCCGTCTCCGGACAAGCTAAACCGGGCTGCCTTTGTACGCGGGGTCCTCGATTCTTTTGGATCCGATGTCAGTTTCCCAGTCTTCAAATATTCTACATATTTGTTTCTCCAATCCCAATTCAAGCTTGTAGAGTTTATTTCGGAATGACCTTCTTCCACTATCGATCTCATGAGTTGTACGACTTCCCCCGAGTTGCAAGGGCATCGGCCTCGCTATTTTGATTCCGAGGTACGTGTTGCAAGGTCCACTCCTTGAATCGGTGTAATGTTATCTGCAACTTATCTAGGTACCTTTGCATTCGTTCTTCTCTGACCTCGAATGTCCCATTAACTTGGTTCAGCACAAGGAGGGGGTCGCACTTAGCTTCGATCGCCTCCGCCCCCATGCTTTTGGCTAGTTCGAGACCTGCAATCATGGCCTTATATGCGTCCTCATTGTTAGTCAATTTCACAGCTCTAATAGATTGTCTAACTACATTACTTGTGGGTGGCTTCAATACGATGCCAAGTCCGGACCCTTTCCCGTTCGAAGCGCCATCCGTAAGGAGGGTCCAGATCCCCGAATACGTCCCCGAGTTTACCAACAACTCTTTATCAACCTCGGGTATTAGGGCCGGCGTCAAGTCGGCCACGAAATCTACCAAAATTTGAGACTTAATGGTTATCCGGGGTCGATACTCAATATCGTACTCGCTGATTTCCACGGCCCATTTAGCCAATCGTCCCGAGGGTTCGGGTTTATGCATTATATTTTGCAACGGATAAGTTGTCATAACACGTATGGGATGGCACTGGAAATATGGTTTCAATTTCCTAAAGGTGCTTAGCAAAGCGAGCCCCAAATTTTCTAGGTGAGGGTACCTAGTTTCGGCCTCACCTAGAGTCCTGCTAACATAGTAACTTGGAAATTGTGTAACTTGTTCTTCCCGGACCAGGACTCCACTTACCTCTATCTCTGATACTGCCAAGTACAGGTATAGTTGTCCGTTTGCCTTCGGTGTATGAAGCAGCGGTGGGCTCGATAGATACCGTTTGAGTTCCTCCAAGGCCCATTGGCACTCCGGCGTCCATGAAAAGTTATTCTTCTTCTTTAGTAGCGAGAAGAATACTCTTATCTGAGGGTCTTGAGATGAATCACCCCAGGGCGGCCATGCGTCTGGTTAATCTTTGCACGACCTTCACGTTGTCCACGACCGTGATATCTTCTATGGCTTTGATCTTGTCGGGGTTGACCGCGATTCCCTGATTAGATACCATGAACCTGAGGAATTTACCCGATCCGACTCCAAACGCATATTTCTCTGGGTTCATTCACATTGTACTTCTTCAATATGCTGAGGGTTTCCTGCAAATGCTTTAATTGGTCCTCTGCTCGTAGGGACTTAACCAACATATCGTCAATGTAAACTTCCCTTGATTTCCCTATTTGTTCTTCGAACATCCGATTTACTAGGCGTTGATAAGTGGCACCGGCATTTTTTAATCCGAATGGCATTACGTTATAGCAGTATGTGCCGTACTTAGTGATGAAAGAGGTTTTTCCTGATCATCTGGGTTCATCCGTGTTTGGTTGCACCCGGAATAGGCGTCGACAAAACTGAAGATCTCGTGGCCAGACGTGGCATCGACCATGCGATTGATGTTAGGCAAAGGGAAAGAGTCCTTGGGACACGCCTTATTCAAATCCTTATAGTCTATCCACATTCTTAATTTGTTCCCCTTTTTAGGGACTACTACTACGTTCGCTAACCAATCCAGGTATTTTACCTCCCAAATGGACCCTATGTTAAGGACTTTACATACCTCGTCCTTGATGTAAGAATGTTTGATTTCGGACTGGGGTCTCTTTTTCTACTTGACCGGGTGGAATTTCGAGTCCAGGCTCAGCTTGTGAGTGGTTATCTCCGGTGGGATCCCTAACATATCGAGGTGGGACCAAGCGAAACAATCCGTGTTAGCCATAAGAAATTGAATGAGTTTTTTCTGAGCTTGGGGGTTAACCTCGTGACCTGGTGTACCTTCCGATCGGGTAGACGTTCGATCAATATGACTTGTTCCAGCTCCTCGACCGTGGTGGCGTCGGAATCGTCGGGGACTATAAAAGATCTAGGAACCATGTAATCATCGTCTTTGTCAGTCCCCTCTTTATCCGATTTGGTCGCGGCCGGTGTCGATAATTTCTATTTAGCCTCTTGCTTTGTATCCAAACTCAGTTCCTTCGATGTTGCCAGTGTTGATACCAGGATCAGTTCTTCGACTGCAAACATTTCCTTTGCGGCCGGTTGCTCTCCGTAGATTGTTTTGATCCCTCCTGGCGTTGGGAACTTTAACACTTGATGAAGAATCAAGGGTACTGCCCTCATGTTGTAGATCCAAGGCCTCCTGAACAGGGCATTGTACCTCATGTCTCCTTGATCACATAAAACTTGGTTTCCTGTATGGTCCCGGCGGTATTCACCGGTAATGTTATCTCTCCCTTAGTGGTTTCGCATGCCATGTGGAATCCGTTTAGAACCCAGACTGCAGGCACAATTTGATCTTGCAGGCCGAGCTGTTCTACGACCCTTGATCGGATAATGCTGGCCGAGCTACCTGGATCAATTAACACACGCTTAACTCGAGATTCATATATGGGTATAGATATTACTAGTGCATCGTTATGGGGATGCATGGTCCCTTCCACGTCCTCGTCGTTGAAAGACAAAGTTCCTTCTGGCATGTAATCTTGAGTCCATTTTTCCCTTGTGATGGATACTTTGGTGCGTTTTAGTATTGGCCCTTGAGGAACATCGACCCCACCGATGATCATGTTAATGACGTGTTGAGGTTTTTCTTGCTCGGTTTGTTTATTAGAATCCCTATTTCTGAAATGGTTCTTGGCTCGGTTACTCAGAAATTCTCGAAGATGCCCGTTGTTGAATAGCCGGGCCATCTCCTCCCTCAATTATCGGCAATCCTTCGTTCTATGTCTGTGAGTGCCATGATATTTGCACATATGGTTAGGATCCCTTTGGGCAGGATCGGATTGTAGGAGACGAGGCCATTTGGTGTCTTTGATGGCTGCGATAGCTGATACAATGGCGGTAGCGTCGACGTTAAAGTTATATTCCGATAACCTTGGTGTTTCCTTAGGTTTGGTAGGTCTGTCGAAACTGTTCTTGCTCATAAGTCCTTGGTTGATCTAACCTCGATCACTTCTCCTTTCGCTTCGCATAGAATTCCGTCCGGATCCGTTGCTTCTTCGATCTCCGTTATAAGGCTGATACCGATCCCTGTTCAACCTCGGTTCACGATCGATATATCTCTTGACTCTATCGATGAGTCTAACAGGATAAACGGGCCCGGAAGGAGCCCCAATTGATCATCTTCGACTCTAATTATCGATTGATATCGGCTATACACATCAGCCCAAGTAACAGCCGGATACTCAATTAGATTTTGCTTTAACTGTTGTGAAGCCACTGAACTTCGAACATTGAGTCCTTCGGTGAAAGCTTGAACGGCCCAATCATCAGCGACCGGTGGTAGGTCCATCCGTTCCATTTGAAACTTGGACACGAACTCTCTGAGCATCTCATTATCCTTTTGCCTTACTTTGAAGAGATCCGACTTCCTGGTCACGACCTTGATAGCCCCAGCTGCTTTCACGAAAGAATCTGCAAACATAGCAAATGAGTCAATTGAATTAGGAGGTAAGTTGTGATACCATATCATAGCTCCCTTCGACGGGGTCTCTCCGAATTTCTTCATCAAGACAGACTCGATCTCATCTTCCTCCAAATCATTTCCTTTGATGGATCATGTATATGAACTGACATGCTTGTTTGGGTCAGTCATCCCGTTGTACTTAGGAATCTCGGGCATGCGGAATTTTTAGGGATCAGCTTTGGAGCCGCACTCGGAGGGAAAGGTTTTTGAACGAACTTCTTGGAATCCAAGTCTTTCAGTATCGGCGGCGCTCCCGGGATCTGGTCGGCCCTAAAATTATAGGTTTCCACCTTTTTGTCGTTTACTTCAATTTTCTTTTCCCCCGATTCTATCTGTTTCGTTAGCTCCTCGAGCATTTTTATGATCTCAGGGTTGGTACCCGACTCTTTCTCATTCGACCTCTCCGCAACCGGTTCTTCCCTGCGGGTGATTTCCCAGGACGGTGCACGGCTTTGGTTCTATAATTGAGCTACCGCCGCTTGTTGAGCCTGTAACATTTAGAATATCATTCGAAGATTGATTCCGTCTCCTCCATTATTTTGAGTATACTGCGCTGTCGACTGAGCTCCACCACGGATGCTATTCTCGGAGTCAGCAGGGAGGCTTGTGTCGATAGCCACATATGAGTTAGCGTCCAAGGGGTCCGCAACTGGAATTCCGACGGGACCAACGGGCGGCCCCTCGTTGCGAGGCGCTATGTTATTATTCTCACCGTGGTGACCGGACTCGTTATCATCAGGTAGAGGTGCTAATTGTGAGTTTGACATCGTGAGCTTAAACCTGAAATCAGAGACACTTCAAAGAACAAGTGTAAAACAGTGTGTGTTACGGAAATTTGTGTCAAATAACCACTATTATCTTTAGCCCCACGGTGGACGTCAAACTGTTTAACCTCAAAATCGGATAACAATTAAATTTGTAAGTGGTTTTAAGGATACATGGATTAATTTGACACAAAGCGATGAATTGAATTGTAATTAACGCGAACAATGATAAAGTAAATTCAAATCGGGCGACTTGAACAGTTATGGCCTTGAAAAAATGAGTCTCGCTTGAACTGAATGTAATTCAAACGATATCAGATATAGAAGAACAATAGCTTACAGAAAGAAAATAGTATTGTATTACTTTGGGATGCGTGTAACCATGTCCCTTACAAATAATCAGACCCCCTTTATATAGTAGAGGAGTCCCACTTTAGGTACAATTCTATAGAAGGTAAAAAAATCCCATGATTTGCCAATTAGCTGGTTTCTCATTAATAAGTGCCGAGATTCCCGCCGTGATACCCAACCGGTTACGGATATTTCGCCTTCCGTTATTCGATCCGACAATGTTTCCTCGAGCTCATTCGGAGTCAGGGTTGATTCCGGGGTCATGGACTCGATGTTCTCGAGATCGGGCATTCTGACCTCGTACCTCGGTTCGATGGGACCCGGGGTGGATCTTCAGCCCATCACGTTTCAATCCCGATCTGTCGTGCAATAGACGAGCCCGATCTCGACCATATATAGTTATAAAAACTTCTTATTGACTAATAAACAAAGTGTGCCACGAAACGTAAAGAGTACTACTTTTTACTGCTAGTATATTTCTGTCTACTACATAATTGTCACTAAATTTATATCGATTCACATCCAAGCTATAACTTAGTCTTAGACTGACAGGATTGGCTGGCTAGACTTGCCGTCCGGATATCCAAGGATAAATCGCATTTGGTTGAAACTTTCACTTTCACTTTGAACAGTACATTTAGTTTTACTTTACCCTTCAGATTCACGTAAATAGTTAACGGCAACATGCCCTTTTCAACCACGTCCGAATACAAATTGGGATCCGAAGATAGCCGATCCGCCATTATTATCAGCACAAAGTTCATATTTGTGGTGGTCCGGGACCCAATCTTCCCCGCCGGGACGTGAACATCTCCGAATTCTTCACCTCTATACTCGATATAAGGGTTGATGTCTTCGTATTGGACACTAACCCTGTTAGCAGAGACGGAGCTAGAATGTTAGAAGTGGATTCGATTGAATCTATCATTTTTGGAATATACCATATATGTGTGTATGTGAAAACTCTTACTAGTACTTTTTTGTTTTATAGAAGATGTTTGATTGGCCACAGAATTACAGAAGTTAAAGAAGAATTTTGACATATAAATCAAATATATGTTAATTACCAGAATTATTCTTTTAAATGAGTTGTTGCGGGAATTCTATTTGTCTTTTCATTTTTAGGTCTCTCCTTATAAAATTATAAGAACGAAATTTTACATCAAATGAGCCTCGACAAGGTCATGTGGTAAAATAAGGATACTATGAATTAGATAATTCCAAAAAGAGAAATGTATCGTTCTTTTTCTTCTAGGCCAAAAAGACAGGGAAATCTTACCGAAATGTCCCAAATAAGTTTTACAAATAGCACATGCACTTACCAACTTATAGCCCTTAATCATAAACTTACCAAAACTAGCCAAGCACATATAAAAATTGAAAACACAAATAAGTAAGGATTCTTTCTCTCCAAGAATCACAGGCAAAGATCTCCTTCCATATTTTTAAGCGTGATCGATCAGCAACATTAGATGCAAGACGGAAAGAAAATTTCATGAATGAGGTAGCAAACAAGGTAATGAAATACAAACAAAAAAAAATAAAAAAAAATACAAGATTCCAAAAGTCTAAGCAAAAAGGGACATTTTCTCAATGGGTATGGTTGAAATTCATTGACAATATATAGATGAGTCAATATACAAATTTGAGAAAGATTGGAGGTGATTTGTACTGATTGGTATCAAATTCGTAGTCAAAATCGAGTTCAAAAATTCTTCTGCGACATATATATCAAATATGTATCACGCATGTATCTCACACAGAGCTATATATGTAATATACGTTTGATACAAATATGATACAAAAATGACAACATATTGTAAAACACATATTATCTTTTCCATGTTCATCTTCTACCAAATCATTCCAAAATTGAGATTTAAACTTGTTAAGACGTATCCAATCTAATGCAACAACATCTACTCAAAAGAAAAAAATTTAACATCTTTTTAGCTACAAAAAGCTAATTGGCTAATATCGGTAATATTTTATTACTTAGCTAACTTTTGTACTAACTTACTTATCGGCTGACATAACTGGTAATTTCCCAAATAAAAGTATATGACATAAAATAGGACAAAAGAATAAACATAAATATTAAGTTTTTAACCCATATTCTTAAAAAAAATCATAATCTTGAATCCACTAAGTATAAATCTTAAATTCATCTTACCTGTTAGGATTGTAAATGGAGAGGTCACCGCTCATGGTAATGTTAAGGAAGACCTTGAACTTGGCCGCGTCGACAGACACGGCCAGGTCCTTGAGAGTCAAGGACTCGAGCGTGATGACAGGACGCTTGGGTCTAAAAACAGTGAAATTCAAGATGGTAATAGTTATAACCAGAATAATATGGACACATAGAACGAGCATACATATTTTCCTTCTTTTCTTGTGTTTACGTGCGTATTTACAATCTGCAACGCTATATCTACTCTCTGGAGTTGATTCCATTTCCATTTGTAAAATTCTACTACTACTGCTAATTTCTTCTCTCATTTTGAATGTGTATAGTAAGATGATCAAGCAGTATTACTATTTAATAAGGCTTTAGAATAGTAGCCCAAAGCCTACGTAATTAATTATTTAGGCCTAATTTCAACGCGCAAAACTTAATGGCTACTGGCTACACTAATTGTCTATGTGAATGTGGAGAACAACCTAAAAACAAGGTATATAACATTTTGCGACCTATTGGTGTAACTAAGTCCTTTTTGCTTGTGATGATATTAAACAACACTCAATTATCAATTCCAGGGGCGGAGGAAGAGTTTGGCTGTCGGGTTCATCTAAATCTACTACTTTCGATGCGGAGTATAAATTTATGTGTAAAAATTCATTAAAAATACAACAAATGGTAGGTCTAAAACCCATTACTTTAAAATACAGTGGGTTCAATGCTAAAACCTTAAAAGTTGAACGCATAGAATCTAAATCCTGGATCCGCCTCTGATCAATTATGTATAAACAAATTAAACAAAATGATAGAAGAACATATATTAGTTAATAAGGTGGGATCGAGGATGTTCGGTTGATTTTGATATATGTAAGGGAAAACCTACAATGCTAGCTATGGTGTGGTAGTAACTAGATATGAGGTGCTAATTTTGGTTAGTTGTAACTCTATGCCCTAGGTGATTAGGTAATTGGAATTGATATCTTTCCCATTCATTCTTTTTTCTTCTTTTTTTTGGTTCAAATATTTGTGTCCAAAATTCATTAGCCAGATTAATTCTGATTCGCATTGTATAAGTCTTAGCTCTCCCTACAAAAGAAAATTTCCCTCCCTCCCCCCCCCACCCCCCACTTGAACCTCATCTTCGATTATGGGTAGAAAAATCTTCTCCTTTCATTCTTGCTAGTTGCTTGACCAGTATAATAGCCTAATTAAGTAGTAATCTGGTAGTCTTTGTGCTACAGGTCCACCCTTCTCTCCTAGCCAAACTCTTGTAAATATTGGAGAGATAAATGATTTATTTAATTTTTATTTTTTGAAGTGTTAGGTTAAGAACCTGGCACTAGATATTCAATTCTTCATTTTTTAAACTTAATTTCCTGTAAAAGAATTTACATATACTTGGTTCTAGAATATGAAAGTTAAAATGTGAATTACTTTAATGTAAGTAAAGATGCAAGAAATTTGATACTTCAAATTTTCTGTTTAGGACTAGAACACTGGGAATACATCCCGAAGCGTCAAAACATAATAACACTACATTTTGAGGCTGGACAAATATAAGTTTGAACCCTACTACAAATATGAATTTGCATAGCTAAGAATGAAAGATGTCATAACATTTCATGCTTATTTATGCCACTAATGCTAAGAAGGGAGGTTCCTGTGATTTCTCATTTCTTATACCATATTGTAAGTTTGTGCAATAATCGATAACCCAAAAGGATAGTAAAACAATGCCTGTTTATAAGTAAAGCTAAACATTTAACAACCAATACACTTTCCAATGTTCAGTAGAGCATTGGTTTGGACCTTAAGATCAGCAAAAAGAAAACTTTTTTTTCCTCATAGCATTTGAACTACATGAAACTTGACCATAAAACAGGCCTTTAGAAGGACTTTAGAAAAGCTGGATCATTACAGTAAAATATGAAAGTCGACAAGATTACAATGCAGACTTCAAATCACCAAGAAGATGATATTCTTCAGGACTGAGAACGTCCTAAGAACTAAAATATGGATGTTGGAGCATATTGGAGCATTAGAAGCAACCTCAGAATTGAGACTTGTCCAAGCTATCAAAGTATGGATGATCAAGTGCAGCTTTTGCTGAAATCCTATCTGCCGGATCATATTGGAGCATTTTCTACCATGACCAAGCAAAAACAATAACATTATACATTTACTATTCTAACAAGAAACAGTAGAACGAAGAAATAACAAAAATTATATGACTGAAAACATGAGCTGATATAGTAGGAAAATGTATCCATAAGATGAGATGGAGATTTACCGTGAGGAGATCCACGCCATCAGGACCCAATGCCGGAACAGCAGAGGCCAAGTTCTGAGGTTCCCATTTTGGATAAACATGCCAGTCGCGGAGTGAACTCACTCCAGGCCACTGCTTCTCAGTTGGGGTTCCTAACAACCTTCACCAGTTTACATAAACATATGTTAAGATAATCAATTCATTAGCCATATTCAAATTTATCAAAAGATAACAGTTGGCTGCAATGCTTTATTCAGTTCATTTTACTTTTGGTTTTATTAACATTAGTACTAGAAACTTGATGCTGCCCTTCAAAATTTCAGATTTAAAACCTCTAAAAGTCCTCCATTTTAACCTATTGCTTCTATTTGTCATACCCCTTTACAAAAGCTGCTTTTATAGCCACATATTCTTCAGGTTAGGAATGAAAAATCTTTCTTGTATTACATGAGCCCAATTTTCATATCATCAGGTAAAACCCATCTATCTTAAAGGATATGTAACAATTCTATCCTTGACCCTGCAGGATATTTGAAAGCCAAACTATCAAGGTGGCACTTGGTATCAAAATATAATATTCTGAATATTTGTTAATACTTAATACCTCAAATCTTATGTGGAAAACACCCTTGAAAATTCCTTTTTGCCTCGACATTCAGCAGTAGCTTTGTCTGAGGTGTTTGCTACTAAAACTAAAGAGCAATTACACTAAGCCAGAAGCTACTGTTATAGCTGAATCCAACATAGACATTGTTGGTAACCCCCCCTCTCCCTACCGCACCACACAAAATGACAATAAAACATGAAAATGCAAAGACTTGGTGATAGATCATAGGCCTACCTGAATATGTGAAGCAATTGCTGAAACTCAGAGTCACCAGGAAATAAGGCCTGCCTTCGAACCATCTCGGCTACATCATGTAGAGAAAGCAAATTAAGACCTATGCATGGTAGAATGAGTGAATTTCACCAGAAATAAAGCTTGCCTTTGACCACTAGGCCAACCCCTTCAGCGATTAAAAGGATTTTTGTTCGTATGTCCATTTCTTCGCCAATGCTTAAACGGTTAAACCCATACACCCCAGGAAAAGAGATTATCTAGAATTAGTGTATGTCTGGCCTGAACCGCTTGGTCCAATTAGAATAAATTGTTAGTTTTAGAATTTACACAGAAGTGCTTTACAAGAATTTATTCTGCAAAATTATTTTGATGTTACAAAGAAAATATAGATGGTAAAAGTCTGAATAAGTTGTAAAAATAATCAGAGTTCTTTAGAAGTGCTTCTAGAGATGCTGTATCAAATGTTATCAAAGGCAAAAAGTGTATAAAAGCTTCTAAGGCCTGCTAGGGATTTAAGTGCAAACCGGAATTAAAGCATGAGCTTAAATCTCTAACTAGTCATGAATATAAACACAGCCAATAATTATATGAACAAAGTAATTGAAAAATCCTACAATAAATGAAACATATGAAGTAAGAATATGCAAATTAAGTCTAAAACCAACTTAAATTTTGAATTTTAGATGCAAAATGCAGTTTAAAGTTTCTAATTCAGGTTAAATGATAATATTTCTGAAGTCCTTTTCATAATATGTAAGAAATGTATTCATAACCCTTTTTGAACAATTAATCCATCTCTTTCCCAGTTATATTTATTGTTTAGTGTCATCCTCCTCAAGAAGAACCCAATGAGACACATGCCTTACCGCATCGACGCCTGCACTAAGTGTTGCCTAAGCAAGGCAAAAGCTCCACAACCTATGCTTCACCTAGCTTTAGGGCATAAGGGCGCCTCATAGGAGCCTTAAGGTGCATACCTACTTTAATATGTCCATCCTCGTGTTTTTCAACCACTCTATCAAATATACCAATTCTCTAAAAACAGCCTTTGAGATCAAAAAGTATCTTTTTAGAACTTAAGACATCTTGAGAGCAACCCAAAGCCCTTCCATATTTTATATAAACGTGATATTAAAAGAACATAAAGTGCCCAAAACCAACTTCTTGCGAAGTTCAAACCAAGCATTTAAAACTACCTTCCCGTGGAACTAATATGTTCTACTTAATATAAGAACAAACTTACACCTAACCAAAATGTCCATCGATAACTACAAATAGCATATTAAAATTATCATGTCAAAAACATATCGAACAAACAGTGCTACAAGAAACTAGTCAAAGAGAAGAAAAGGTTAAAATGGAGTATGACAAAGCATCAGAAAACATTTCTAACTTAAAAGAAGCAAAAAAATCTAAGCAGAGAATTGGTCTACAAGAGTACATAGCATGATCAACTCAAACAAACTCACCAAAAATACATCCCACAGACCACATATCAACCGCAGTTGAGTAATGAGTAGATCCCAACAAGACTTCAGGAGCTCTGTACCATAGAGTAACAATCTGAACAAAAAAAACAAACCCAAAATGAGCAATTCCACTAATCAAGTACTTAATTTTGACTTCCAGATTTCTCTTTCTTTCTATATCTTTCTGGTGATTTAGGTGGCAATGCCAGTATGAAGAAAGAGAAAACTGTTAACCTCATGGGTGTAGCTCTTTATTGGGACAGTGAAAGCCCTTCCAAGACCCAAATCAGCAATCTTAAGTATGCCCTTCTCTTTGTCCACTAATAGGTTCTGCGGCTTCAAATCTCTGATAATAAAAGGTTGATTAACAATAGGTAAACTGACCAAAATTTACAGTAAACTAACACCAGTAGTACGAGTTCTACTGTGCTCAATCCCAACGACTTGAAATTGGATCGTCATTTAAGCACATCTCAGACCAATATTATACAAAACAAAACAAAACAAAGGAACTAGAAGCTCCATATATTTTCTACGCATATAAGTCTAACACGACTACTCCTACAAAATATATGACCTAAAGTAAATCAATCATACTAAAATGACTAAAACATATATCTGACTTACACTAATCTATCCCATTGCAAAAAACATAAAGGACCGGTGACTAAAATAGACCTGTGGAGAACTCCATGGCTATGGCAGTGAGCGACCCCTTTGCACAATTGATATAAGAAACTCTGTTGGAAATGATAAAAAATGTCAATACCAATCAATAGAAATAAACATGTCCATTCCAATTTAAGTCATCAACTCAACCAAACATTTCCACACTAAGTACAAATACACATGTGAAAAAACGCTAAAATTTCAAAAATATGAGTAAGATTCTTAAACCATAATTTCAAAAGTGTATTTAGATTTAGTACTAAAAACCTAAAGATTAACTCACCAAATTTAAAATTTTAATATGAACCAAAGAAATAAACATTTTCAATACGGAGTACAGACATCTATCTGAAAAATTACTAACATTTCAAAACATACAAAGAGAAAAGGGGTTACGCTGACCTGGATGAGAGAAGGAGGGAGAGGTCTAGGATTGGGACCTTTACGATGAGAATCAACGAATTTCTTCAGATCAGTATCCAAATACTCAAAAACAAGGTAAAGAAGAGGCTTCCCATTTTTATCAATTTGCTCGACACAGAGGAGACGAACGATGTAGAGAGAATTGGAAAGCATTTGAAGAAGAGAGATTTCTCTTAGAGCAGTAGGTGGGATCCCTTCTTCGTCCATTTCTAGCCGAGTTTTCTTCAGCGCCACCAATTGACCCGTTGCTTTGTCCTTTGCTTTGTATACTTTGCCGTACGTTCCTTCTCCTACTTTCTCCAATTTCTCGTATTTCTCCATTGTTAAACGCTGATTGATTTCAACGAAGAGAGTGGTAGAGAAAACAGTGATGAATTTCAACAACTAGTATTTGGGGAGCGTAAAGTAAAGCATTTCCCCGTTGCAACGGCACTGCACCGACAGCAGGGTTTGCCTTTTCCCCCTCTTTATTTTGAATTTTGAATTTGCTACTTTACACATGCTACCGCCCTCCTATTTGTTTGACTATTTATTTGTTTATTAGTATTACTTGCATCGTATATCACCTATTCTGGTGCCACTAGCTAATTGAAACATTTACCTAAATTGACCATCACCTAATCGTTTAAACTAAAAATAGCTAACGAATATATAATATAATGTATAGCCCATATACAATATGTGTATAGTTTTGCATAATCAGTGTATAATTCACGTATTCTGGATAGAAAGATAAAAAGTAAATCTGGTCGGCTATTTATATAATCCCTAGTTAATTTTGGATAAAAATTCTTTTCGACAATATTCAGTTTTAGTTTTGTATCTTTGTATTTTTGCTTTGGTTTTCTAATTGGTGTGCTTCCTCCTGCCCTTCCTTTTATCTTTTCTAAGCCGAGGGTCTTTCGGAAACAGCCTCTCTACCTTCTTGAAGGTGGGGGTAAGGTATGCGTACATAATACCCTCTCCAGACCCTACTTGTGGGATTACACTGGGTTCGTTATTGTTGTTGTTGGATTAATAGGGGGAATTAAATAATAAGTTTAGAAAAGGCAATTTAGAGGCAATTACTCAAACGGTCACTCAACTATCTCAAATTATCTCTTAAAGCCACTTTTCTTTCGTTTGTAACAACAAAGTCACTGAATTATGGTTATTGCGCTCAGAAGGTCACTCAACTAGATTTTTCAAATTTTGGATTGCCAAATACCTATTTTACCCTCTAAATTATAAATATTTATCTTCTTTTATGTTCTTTAAACTTTTTAATATTATTTTTTTTTCTTTTTAATTTATATTATGAACTTACCTATAAAATAAATAAATATTATTCATAAATTAAAAAAATAAAAGTATTTAAGCATCTATAATGCTGGAATAACAAAATAATGAGCATAGTAAAAAAATTAATTAGAATAATTTTGTTCGTAATAATAATTTAAGTATTAACAACAAAAATTCAAAAATTTATTTCCACATAATTCAAACATTCAGAATGAAAGAAAATAAAGGTTTTAAATATATATTCCATGCATGTAATATAAAAATAATTATTTAAATAAAGGTATTTTTATAATATACATTATATATTCTTGAAAATTATGCTCAATGATATTATATATATTCCATGCACGACTTAACATAGCATATTTTACCCTATACAAATAGCCCCCATACTTTGCGGTGACATAACTTTGTGTCGTCGGAGAAACATAATAATATAATTGAGCATAATTTTCAAGAATATATAATGTATATTATAAAAATCCCTTTATCTAAATAATTATTTTTATATTACGTGCATGGAATATATATTTTACAACATTTATTTTCATTCATTCTGAATTGTGTAAATAAATTTTTGAATTTTTGTTGTTAATACTAAAATTATTATTATAACAAATTATTCTAATTAATTTTTTTAACTATGCTCAGTATTTTGTTATTCCAGCATTATATATGATTAAATACTTTTTATTTTTTAATTTATAAATAATATTTATTTTTTTCTATAGGTAACTTCATAATATAAATTAAGAAGAAAAAAATTATAATATTAAAAAGTTTAAAAAAAATAAAAAGAAGATAAATGTTTATAATATAGAGGGTAAAATAGGTATTTGGCAATTCAAAATTTGAAAAATCTAGTTGAGTGACCTTTTGAGTGCAATAGGCATAGTTCAGTGACTTTGTTGTTACAAACGAAAGAAATGTGACTTTAGGAGATAATTTGGGATAGTTGAGTGACCATTTGAGTAATGGACTCGAAAATTTATGCAAATGCGTTTCTTTTTGTCTCAGTGGTCAATAAAGTGAGAAAATTATGAGATTTTCAATTCAAATCTAAGCTACCAGTTATATATGGTGAAAGATAGCATGTACCTTCTAGAATTAGTCGAGATACGTATAAAATGGTCAGAACACCATTGTCATCACACACAAAAATGTTTACATCTAATTCATTTAATAAGTATCCAACTATAGTTAAATCAAATATTTTTTGAAAAAGCAAGTCGTACTTTGGTAAGAAAAAGACCATCTTTTACTTATTCCAGAATCGGACACTTTATTAAGAGTGTCTTTATTAGGAGCTTATTACATTCGCTCTAAATTGAATATTTTGCCACTAATAACTTCAACTTGAGAAATAAATTAGTACTTTGTATATTTGCAATGTTGTACTTGAATAAAGTAACAAATACAGTAATATTTGAATGCATGTAAAGAATAAACTGAAAACACAAAATTTCGTTACTAAATGCATTTGATAATATAAGGAAATGATTCTGGCAATTTTTTTTAGTAAATAACTTTATCCACGTCATTTTCTACATAGAGATTGGTTTAATCAGAATGTTGTATGTACTTGTGTAAACAGTTAGAGCGATCTATGGTACTGTCCTTTCGTTGTTTATTAACAACTTAAATAGTTTTAACATAATTAAATTAAATCCTGTATGATTGACTTGAATTATTATTGAAATTCAGGACTTCAAACAAGATTATAATTTATTTTACGAGAATCCTGAACTTTTCTTAACCAAAGGTAAAGACTTAACTTTGTACTGAAATTAAGACGTTTAAACAATTTTTAATTTATTTTTTGAGGAATGTCAATCATTTTATTACCAAAGTCGGAGGAGATGATCTCTTACGCCCGTTTACAATTTGAATGGAAGAAAATAACACTAGAAAGATATTGATTTCATATGTTATTTTTTACAGCTTGTTTGGATGGTTGTTATCTATTGTATTATATCGTATTATTATTTTAAATAAGATGTTTGTTTTGATTGTTACTTTAATTTTACTGTATCGTATCGTTAAACTCGTTGTTACATAAAGACAAAATGTGACACTTTATGTAACGGCCGATTTGGTGCGGTCGCATCGTTACCTTGTCTTTTTCTCTCATCTCGCCCTTCATTATTATTAGATAATTTTATTTTATCCTTTTACCCTACCTTTTTTTATATAATAATTCTAGCTCGTATCATAATTTTTCTTTATAATATTGCAAGTTTATTATTCATATTGATGGTGTAAGATATCAAGAAACGACGGCAAATGGACAATCTATCCAAATATTATATTCATCAGTGCAATTCAATATAATACATTATGAAACAATATATAACAACTTCAAACAAGTTGTTAGACGTTTGATCTTATGCCCTTTTACGATTTGTATGAAAGAAAATGACACTACAAAGATAAAACTTTTATGTGTTATTTTTTAGTTCTCTCTCTTGGAAAACGTCATATAACTAAAATAATATTTGTAACAAATCGCAAATCAAATCTCTGCGTTGCTTTTAAATTTTAATAACGGGGATTTCTAGTCGTTTTACTCAATAAACAAGAGAATTCTACGGTATTAATCATCTTCAACACACGTATGATCAAACCAAAACTTGGAACTGGGAAATTAATTCCAAATGTGGTTTCACACCAGCACTTCCACCTCTACTTCCATCTTAGAATAATATATATTATATGTATAGATAAAAGTATAAATCAAACTAGTAGAACTTACCCAAAACACACATTCAATTCTTCCATAAGGCAAACAAGGGGGAAAAAAGAAGGAAGAAGCTAAAACTGTGTCAGCAAATTGCTCTTCACCTCATACAGATTTGCCCATTAAAGAACCACAACAAACTTAAAAAGACTATACTTTCTCCTGCAATTTACATCAAGTACAGAACAGCAGTAAACCCGAGCTTTGCAGCATTGGAATATTCAATAATGGCACACTCATTATCTAACACGGCATGCTGCAGGGGCACCTGGGGAACAATTTGGGTTGGGAGACCGACAACCAGCTGCAGCACCAAGAGAGCCAGCATAACGGTGATGTGTTCTGTAATCTGGGACTCTGCCCATGGCAAATCGAACACCGCTTCCGGTTGATGAGGTTTCATTTGCACTGCCACCACTGGACTGCAGTGGCTCTAAAGTCTCAACCACGTCACTCATCAAGGGTCTTGCTTTGGGGTTTTGGCTAAGGCAATAGTATGCCAAACTGCAAGCCTTTTGTGCTGCCCTCACCGAGTATTGATTATCTAATCTAGGGTCTATGATCTGCAGCATTTTTCTTTTATCGTTAAGCTTTGGCCGAGCCCAATCGACTAGATTCTGTTCCTTGCTTGGTCTGGTTTTGTCAACAGACTTCCTTCCAGTCAATAGTTCTAGGAGTACTACACCAAAACTGTACACGTCGCTTCTTGCAGTAAGGTGTCCTGCGTCCACAAAATGTTAATACTTGTATCAGGTACGCCAATATCAAATAGATATGTCTACAACAATCCTCAATCTTGCCACCAAAATTTGGATTAAAAATATACATCAGACAAATTAGGTATTGGTAGAATACTGAAATTCGTACTTACATGTCAATAAAGTTGAACTTTAGGATCTAAGATAAGAGTCAGAATGGCTTTGACAACTAAACAACACTTGTCTTTTCCCTAGTTCTCCAAATGGAACCTATGATGTGTTAGTCATATGGAATCTTCGTCAAGGACTGACACCAATACAATTACAACATGCATATAGAGCACTGACTTAACTCCAGACTGTGATCTAGTTTGGTTTTAAACAACTACTGAAGTGCCACAGCGGTTCCAGTAGAATAGAAGGTCCTGCAGATATCATAACAAGTCTGATGTCTGACAGGTTTACCAGTTTCTAGAAATCACCTTTCTCAGCAAATGTTTTTAATTGAACCTACAAAGATGGTTCTACATCTGATCGTATCATAGCAGCCACAAAACATTAGTGCATACCAGTCATAACATATTCTGGAGCTGCATAACCATAGGTACCCATCACCCGAGTTGATACGTGGGTCTCATCACCTTGTGGCCCCGCTTTTGCAAGCCCAAAATCAGATAATTTGGCCGTATAATCCTGCAATTTCCACCAATCTCATGTTATTCCAATAAACACAAAAATAGAGGGAATCAAGAAAGGTAAAGCCAGAGAAAATCAAGTGAGTTAAATAGTTGGAGTCCCGGAAACATGACTTACAGAATCCAATAATATATTTGAGGTCTTGAAATCACGATAGATAACAGGTCTTTCTGCATTGTGAAGGAATGCAAGCCCTTTAGCTGCTCCGAGAGCAATCATCATTCTTGTGGCCCAAGATAATGGAATAGTAGCCTCTGAAAGCCTCAAGAAATACCACAACTTAGTAAGCCAACATTTATTGCTTTTGAAGCAATAAGAACGTAATATCATGATTCAACAGCTTGAAGCCAAGAACATTAGTTAATTTCAGTTGAAGTATCAGTGATTCAAGCACCAATTACAAAAGACAAGCACGTTTTCCAAACAATTGGAGCATAGACAATCATTAACACCACGAATACTCTTTTCTGGAACTGTATTAGTCATAGAGCTAAATGTAGTTCTCTTTGCAGCAACACAAGGTTTTTGTATTAGGTGCAGGGCTGATGGTTTCTCCAGGTCTATAATATTCCAGAGGTTAACTATAACAATAACAGTATTTTAGCATTTTAAACATTGCACAGAAGATTACTAGACCTAGTAGTATGGTTCCAACTAATACAATTAAGCCTGGTTTAAGTTACCGAGTTAAAATAAGCTACAGAATGCTTAATCCTTAAGCTATCAATATTAGCTGCAAATCTAGCTGAGGCTGAAATATTTCTTATGCGTAGTATATTAAATAACAGATAACGAATTAACAGTATCTAGTACCTTATCCACAAACTTATTGTTTATTACAGAAGGAGAACAGTCCCGCTTACTTTTTCTTTAGACAGCAAAAGTAATTAGTACTGAAGGGAAGAGCACAAAGAGAAACTGTTGGTACAACTCCAAAAGATCAGGCTGAAGCAAACAGATCTCGCCATCAATGTAGCATCATGCAGTGGCTGAACCTCCATCCCTCAAGGTACTTACTTGAACCATGAGCTAAAGAAGTTCCAATTCTCATCATTTAACACATCCATAATCAAATGTCAAAAGGTGATTGGTGACTCAAATCTACCTCTACAAGGACTAATGAAGATGAGCATACCTTTTTTGGGGTGGTAATGTCGCTAACAAGGGTTCATTCAGTTGAAAATTCCATCCATTTTAATCTGATAATCTATTTAGTTGCTTATGACTCGAGATTGCCATGTATAAGCAATTTATTCTAAGGTGATAAAAGCAATGCCCTTAAAGGCTAAGTTAAACACGGGATAACAACAATGTGATATTGCAGTTAAAAAGCAGAAGCCAATTTGCAGCAGGCAAGCCAAATATAACATGTATTAAAATTATCACTAACCCAGCCAAAAAAATCCGTAGCAATGTTTAAGTAATGTGGCATCTTATTATTGGATAAGCATAGCAGATAGCAACCAGTAAATCAAAAGAACCATCATCAAGTTAGTCGTGACAACAAGAGGACAGACACATACTTCGGAAGAGATGATTCTCTAAGCTTCCTCTGAACATAAACTCATACACGAGCAAACGATGGTCATCCTCACAGCAATAGCCAATCAACTTAACAAGATTAGGATGCCTAAGCTGTCCAAGAAAGTTGACCTCAGTAAGCCATTCGCGGTGGCCTTGAAGTCCCTCTTTGTTAAGGACTTTAACAGCAACGGGTAGCGACTTGAGTCCAACTCGAACATTCTCATCAATGTAGCCCTTGTAAACAGTTCCAAAACCACCCTCACCAAGAATATAGTCAGATCGGAAGCTTTTAGTTATCGTTTCCAGCTCAAAAAGCGTGAAAGCTATTATGTGTGTGTAGAGTACCGCATTCTTCCTAAAGTCCTCTAAGTTCCTCGGGGTCGAAGGTTCACTCAGATCTGATGTAGACCGGCTATGACTGTGTTGTCTCTTGGCGTCACCACCTAAATTCCTGTTTGGCAACGATATCCCCTGCTGCTGGACTGCCCATCAATGAGAAAAAAAATCCTAAAATTTAAAGAGGTGAATAAAAGCAACTTTGAGAAGGAAAAAAAAAACTAAAAAATGAGCTGAAAAGTTGTCATTCCAATTTGAGTACAAAATTGCTACAAAACAAAGGTGGATGCAATGTTGCGGCACCGGTTCATCTGAACCCAGTATTTTCGACGCTGAGCATATATTTATGAGCAAAATTCCCTTAAATTGCAACAAATAGTAGATACGAACTCATAATTTTTTTTAAAAATTAGAATGAGTTCAATGCTAAGAAATTTAAAGGTTGAAACCGAGCTTAAATACTGGATCCGCTTCTGCTATGAAGCATACATAAAAGAATCAAGTGCAGCTAGCTACAAGCAGTGGTTGTGCCTTGGGATCATTATTATGCCCAAAAAAAATTAACATTTAGGTTTTTTAGCAGCAAAGTCAAAACAATGGGGAATTTAAGTCAAATTAATAGTGAAATTGAACAACTAAATCATAGATCTGGAAAAACAAAGAGAAAATGTTGACCTTGATGATGAGCATTGGATATAACAGCAGATTCTTCTCTAGTACCACAATTGCCCATCTGCTACTCTGTTAATTTCGGGTCTCGTCTCATTCTTTGCCTTTAACTAACTCTTCACTTCACTTTCCTCTTTCTTTCTGTGTAAAAAGAAGCCACTAAAAACTAAAAACTTTTATAACAAACTGACAAGGCACGTTGTTGCCCAGTTTCTGTTCCAATTAGCAGTAGTTGTAGTAGTATAGTAGTAGATGAAGCAGAAATAAGTGTGATGATATCAACTTTAATGGTATTTGTGCTGTAAAAAAAGAAATAAAAGAGATAAAGGGGCCAAAATAAAACAGTGGTGCATTGTGCTACACATACACGGAAGTCGGGGCCAGTGCCAGTTTCCCCCATACTATTAAAATCCTTTAAATTAAATAAAGCTGAATACGCGTGCTTCACGTATCCCACCGTATGCCTTAATACTTTCGACTTTGGGCATCATTCCTGTTGCTTATAGCCTGTTTGGAAGCTTTCTTTCTTTTTTTATTATCAAAAGTACTTTTTTCCTAAAACTAAAGTATTTGGTCAAGCTTTTGAAAGGAAAAAAATATTTTTGACCATAAGCATAAGCAGTTCTAAAGAAGCAGAAAAAAGTAGTTTCTCTCCAAAAGCATTTTTTTTAAAAATACTTTTGAGAATATTACACTTAGAAAAAGTTTGGCCAAATAAAAGAAAAAACTTGGCCAAACACTAATTGTTGCTCATAAGTGCTTTTCAAATTAAGTAGTCAAACACAAAACTGCTTCTCACCAAAAGTACTTTTGAGGAAAAAAATACTTCTCAAAATAAGCTGATTTTTGTAGCTTGGTCAAACGGGCTATTAGGTGTTTGACCAAAAGATGCGAAACCTTTTTGATTAAATCAATTAATGAAGATGAAGAGGTAAATCTTAGTCAAACATAATAAACTCCTGGTCTAAAAATGAATCAGAAAGTGATGAATAAGATAAAATAAGGGCGATCAATCTTATTGATGTTTTTCATTTCTTCTCTCATGATACAGTGAGGATGATCAATTTACATGATATAGTGAGGATGATCAATTTGCATCCTTTTTTCTAAGAAAGCTACAGAAGAGAGGAAAGAGAGAAAAAAAACCCTTCACTTGGAGGATTCCTCCCATATATATAGTCCTGGAGTCCTTGCTATATTTTTTGGTCGATGTGCCTCCATACTACGACCGTTTTCGTCGTTACTTGAGTATTGCTTTTTGACTTAATATACATTGTAGGCACTTGGATTGGAGCAAGTCGTGACGTCTCTCACTATCCCGCCACTTAGGCGGGATCCCAGTTGGGTCGACCACAATGGTCAGATTTTGACCAATACAGTTAGTCCCTCCGTCCGTCGGGGTCGTCTCTTGTCGGGCCCGGCGGGCGGATTACAATTTAAAACAATTAGGAGAAATCTGAATGTTCGTGCCCTGGGCGTAGATTTTAGATCGAGATAATAGCGCGGCGCTGCAACGATACCTTTGGACCGTCGTGACCGTTTCGGAATCGAAGCATTGTTTAATTCGAAACGTCGTTCGTGGCTGCTGTCATTATGACACACGTTTCCTGGGGATTGAACCGTTTCATGCCCTATCAGCTTTGATTGGCGACTCTTGGGTTTCCCGCTTGGGGCATTTATGTCCCTATAAATAGGAGAAAAAACACCATTCGATTGGCACACTTTTTGCCTTTGTTAAAAGAATTTTGTGGATCTACCTCTTCTCCGATACTCCAGATTTTTGGTTCTCTCCTGTTGGCCAGAAATTGATATCTCAGTCTCTTTTTTTCTTCTTAGTTCCTTCGTTCTTTTAAGTCGAGATAAATGGCTGGTAGTTCTTCCCGTGCTGGCAATCCTGCCGCAACTCCGGCGCCGGAAAATGATGTTCTTGCTCCCGGAGGAGTAGAAGCGATAGAGGATGAGGGGGTTCATACGGAGGCCGAAATATTGCCTCGTCCTGGAAAGCCGTGGAACGATTTCCACAGTCCTGCCGGAGAAGAGCCAGAACCTGCTTCTTCAGTTATGACTGAGGCGGGGATTGCGGAGCTGAAGGCCAGATGGGGGATCCCTCATCACGTCGAAATGCTGCCGGCAGTGGGAGATGACATTATAATTTCGATCGCCCAGGATATTGTGCGTTCTACGTTTATCCCTTTATTGTCGGGTATATGCTTCCTCTCCCTCTCTTGGTGGTAGATTTTTGCCGCTTCTACGAGGTGTGCACGGCTCAACTTTCGTCGTACTTGTATAAATTGTTCCTTATGTTGCTCAAGTTCGTGGAGCTTGCCGGTCGGGAGATCACTTTGAGACACATGCTCAATATCTTTGCTCCTCAACTCATTCGTGGCACGATGATTCATATGCGCCACCGAGGGACGAAGAGTCTGGTGGTGAAGATGGACGACAGAGCCAACCGTCGTTTCCATGAGAACTATTTTTATGTGCGGATCGAGCACCTTGTGGCGGATCCTGCAGGGTTCCCCGACAGATGGAACTTCGCACGTAAGTTTCTATATCTTTGGTTGGAATGATGGTCGACTGCTTTTCTTTGGGCAGTATCTAAGCTGTTTTTGTTTTTGCAGCCGCGAGACTACCCCCCGTGCCTGTTGACGATATCCGCGAGTGGGTGAACGTTATCCTTCCTCATACGGCGGGGGTTCGCGCATGGTCGTCCTTCTATGAGAAATATGGACGCAAGCCCTTACCGGTAAGTAATGTCAATATTGTTTTCCACTTTACTATTTAGCTTTTTTGCTCATACGACGTTCGTCGATGTCAGGGAGAGCGCGAAGGACGAGGGCTCCTCCACTTGCATTTCGTCAGTCGACAACGTCCGCTCGCCCCGTCTCAGGGTCTACTACCCGACCTTCGGCGAGGGTTGCTCAAGTCGAGTCTACGGCCGTATCCATGCGCACGGAGGCTGCTCCTCGATCTGGGACTCCGACCCTTGCTACCTACCCGTCAGGGGAATCTTCCCGTGCTGAGGACGGGGAGGGGCCATCAAAGAGGCGGCGAGTGGAGTCTGAAATGCCTCCTTTAGCAGTGGTTTGTTCAGAAGGTGGTCTTCCCTTGATGGAGTCTGAGACGGGGAACGATGCTAACTTGTCTGCAGAGGTAGATCCTGTCACAGTGACCAACCCGTTGACAGAGACTCCGACCATTATAAGTGACAATTAGACTACTGCGATAGGGAGTCGGAGTCCCAAGGCTACTATCGTTACTTCGGGCGGGCCTTCATCATCTGAACCAGGTCGTGCTTCTTCTTCGGCTGCAGAGAGGGGAAAAAACGTCGTGGTCTATGACTACGAATCTGAGTCTGATCTTGATCCTGATGACGTCGGGATGTTTGAAGAGGCCCTTACCTGTACGGTGGTGCATGCGGGAGGCCCGTCCCGTATACTTGAAATTCCGTCGGATATTAACCTCCTAGGGGATACGGAAGACTTGGTTTCGCATTTTGACCTTTTGTGCTCTTCCGCCGAGAGTGAGGCTCTCCGGGACGTCCGTGACATCGATTTGATGCATGAGGTGGACGCTATGGGCCTGAGCGTAAGTTTCTCTTTCCTTTTATGTTCTTTTCATTCTTGTCGACCTTGGACTTAATCAATTTTTTCATTTTTCAAACGTACATGGTGGATATTGAAAGCGCTCGTAGGGCCGACACTCAGGCGAAAATTTTTGTGAAATGTTGGAGAAGTATCGGCATTACCGCAATAAGTGTCGTGAGTTGCACGAGCAGCTAAGGACGAACGTCGATAACCAATCCCTCGGCGAGGAGCTGGAGAAGCGGGATCGGGAGCTAGTGCAGGCAATTCGTAGGAGCAACGAGCTCGAGGAGCAACTTCGTGTAAAGGACGAAGAACCTGAAGTGGGCATTGGGGCTGCCGCAGAGTGTGAGCATCTTCAGGCGAAGGTGCGGTCGATGCAAGCTGAGTTGGATCAGAACGCCATCAGGGTCGAGGCGATGAATGCGGAATGGATGGGAAAGTTAACTGAGCTGGAGAGAAAGGTTTCCAGGTTGGAGAATATCGAGAGTGCTTGGGCGTCGGCTTTAGCGAGGATGGCGGCTTTAGAGGACACTATCTGCGTCCTTCAATCCGAGCAGGAATCTAAGAGGGCGACGGCGACGCTTACGGAGGCAAGGCTCGAAGAGTGTATTGGTGAAATTGACCGGGAAGCTTCGACTTTGGGGGACCGGGTCGCTGCTCTTGAGGTCGAGAAGGCACAATTGTTGGCCCAAATCGAATCTGCCTCTGTCGTTGTTCCCCGTCACCTGCACGAGCTTTGGGTACATGCTGAAGCCCAGCGGGACATATATAAGAGTTTGTGGGAAGCGGGCAATGTTTCTGAGGCCGTGTATGAAGGAGCGCGGGCGAAGGCGTGAGAGGCTCGCGTTAATTATGGATATGATCCTGCGACGCCGGAGGCCGACGAGGATGTTGATGCTGAAGAGGGACTTCCTGGAGATGGTGATGAGAAAGGTGGCGGTGATGACGCCGAGTGAAAAAGTTGTTCAGCTTTGTTTGTGTTGTTCTCTTTTTTTTATATTCGTTGTCCTTTCTGTTGTTATATTTTCCTTTGGGCTTGCCCGGTTTTAACCGTGTGTAATCTGCGACTATTTGCGCAGTTGCGTTGAATAAAGAGGAATTTTTCACTGTTGTATGCCTTCTGTACTTCTCTCCCTACTTTTCTTTACATAACTTTGGCGCAAAACTTCGGATTTCCGTATGGTGAATTCCTGATTCTCAGGGAATTTGTTCTCAAATGGGACCGAGTAAGACTTTGGCGACGGCCTTAGCCGTAGGGATGTTACTTCCGAGCTAATGTTGAAGTATTATACCATCGTAGTTCGAGAAAGGACGATGGAGAGTGATATGAGGTCGATTGACGGCTTATTGCCCTAAGTAGATTCATTCTTGAATTGAAACGAGGATGTATAACGTTTTCGTTACTTTGAACGGAGCCAATCTTGACTTGGGTCGTTTGGATGGAACCAAACTATTGCTGATTCGGGTGAATTCGCCTTTTTCTTTGGCGATGGCCCTCGGCCTTAAGGGTGTCGTTTCGAGCTCTCGTCGAAATGTTAACCCGTCGTTATTCGATCGAGGTCGAACTCTTCTTTTTGGCGATGGCCCTTGGCCTTAAAGGTGTTATTCGAGCTTTCGTCGAAATGTTAACCTGTCGTTATTCGATTGAGGTCGGACTCTTCTTTTTGGCGATGGCCCTTGGCCTTAAGGGTGTTATTTTGAGCTTTCGTCGAAATGTTAATCCGTCGTTATTCGATCGAGGTCGAACTCTTCCTTTTGGCGATGGCCCTTGGCCTTAAGGGTGTTATTTCGAGCTTTCGTTGAAATGTTAACTTGTCGTTATTCGATTGAGTCGGACTCTTCTTTTTGGCGATGACCCTTGGCCTTAAGGGTGTTATTTCGAGCTTTCGTCGAAATGTTAACCCGTCGTTATTCGATCGAGGTCGAACTCTTCCTTTTGGCCTTAAGGGTGTTGTTTCGAGCTTTCGTCGAAATGTTAACCCGTCGTGAGTCCCAATTTTTTGGAGAGTTTTGGGTGTCCTCTAGGGGAGTCCCAGTTTGCTTAATTTGTGTGTGTTGGAGAGTGTGATGCCGGAGAGTATTGAACGTTGCTATCATGCTAATGTTTGTTTTATGCGTGTATTGGAATCTCCCTGTTTAACACCCTCGTCGTTTGGCCTGGAGAGCTCGCCGATGGGCGGGGCGATAGATTGTCCTTTGAACTTTGGTGATGCCCCCCTCGTTGCCTCGTTCAAAACCTCCCCGAGAGAACCCAATCGGGACATCAGGGCGAGGGGATGGAGTACGACTTTAGGGGACGTCATTTTCCAGAGGTTGACATGTCTGAGATGGGCGATATTCAAGTTATTTTGTAATAGTTCTTCCACTCTCTAGTTGGGATGCTTCTCTGCTCACTTGCCCACGCAGCGCTTGTGTTCCTGTTTAAGCGAACAACAGAAGGTAAACCAAGATGAGATTTTCCTTACCTCAATCCGATGAATCGATGAACGAGGGTAGTTGTTCGCTCTGCCTGACGTTTAAGTGGTTAATGGAATGGTGGTTTGTGGATTCGGCAGCCGCGTTCGGCCTTTTTTTCTTCCTCTTTTTCTTCTAAACATGCCCTAGCTTTGCGTGGGTTGGGCTTGCCTTAGCTCGTTCGTGGATCATCCGGTGCATGGGTCATTCCATAAGATGTGCCCATTCTCTTGCGGGATTTGTGCAACTGGCGTCGTCTTCTCTTGCAAGCTTTGCATGGACATTGGTTGTAACTTCTGCTTCTATGCAGCATCATGCTTTGGATTAGCACGTGAGGTTTACTTACCACTCTCTTCGATGGATGATTACGTTTCCGGGTTTCGATCTGAAGGAGACTAGGAATTTTGACTAAGAAATCCGCACAGACGGCGCCAAATTGTTTGACCAAAAGATGTCGAAACCTTTTTGATTAAATCAATTAATGAAGATGAAGAGGTAAATCTTATTCAATCATAATAAACTCCAGATCTAAAAATGAATCAGAAAGTGAAGAATAAGATAAAATAAGGGCGATCAATCTTATTGATGTTTTTCATTTCTTCTCTCATGATACAGTGAGGATGATCAATCTACATGATATAGTGAGGATGATCAATTTGCATCCTTTTTTCTAAGAAAGCTACAGAAGAGAGGAAAGAGAGAAAAAGCCCCCCTTCACTTGGAGGATTCCTCCCATATATATAGTCATGGAGTCCTTGCTATATTCTTTGGTCGATGTGCATCCATACTACGACCGTTTTCGTCGTTACTTGAGTATTGCTTTTTGACTTAATATACACTGTAGGCACTTGGATTGGAGCAAGTCGTGACGTCTCTCACTATCCCGCCACTTAGGCGGGATCCCAATTGGGTCGACCACAGTGGTCAGATTTTGACCAATACATTAGGGGCGTTTGGTTTAGAGATTAAGGGCTCGTTCTGTATGAGGGATGAAGGATAAGGGATAATTAATGTCTGGATTAAATTTGAGATGAGTTTATCTCATATTTGGTTAGGATAAAATCGTGGTATAACTAATCTCGGGATTAGTTCTTTCGGAATTGTAGTATTTTTTTTATCCCTATGGGAGGGTGGGATAACTAATCCCGAGATAGTTAATCATGGGATAACTAATTTCTCAACCAAACGACCCCTAATAGCATTTTTAGTCCAGCTTCTAAAATATGCTTATTTTGAGATGTGTTGTTTCTCAAAATTACTTTTCTTGTGAGAAGCAGTTTACAACAACAACAACGACGACAACGACGACGACAACGACCCAGTGAAATCTCACTAGTGGGGTCTAGGGAGGGTAGTGTGTACGCAGACCTTACCCCTACCCCGAGGGGGTAGAGAAGCAGTTTGTGTTTGGCTAATTAATTTTTTTTAAGAATGCTTTTTAGAAAAGTAATTTTGGGGATAAGCTAATTTTTTCTTGCTTCTGCTTCTACTCAAAGCACTTTTTTTTCTAAAAGTTTGGCAAACACTAAACTTTGAAAAAAAAGTATACCTTTTTTGAAAGAAAAAAAAAGTTGTTTTGGCCTTGGAGAAGCTTGGCCAAATAGGATATAAGTTATGCAAAGATTAGTATTGCTGAGGTTAGTAATGCAAGAATTAATAATACAAAGGCTAGTATTATAGAGATTAATAATATAAAAATTAATAATAAGGATTTAATAATATATGAATTGTTAATGCATAGACTTATTTTTTGTTGAATGTTTAGTTTGATATATTGCATATTATATTAGTATATAATGTCTACTTTAAAATATTTCTTACTATTATAATGGTTAGTTTTGCTATTTTAAGATTTTAAGCTATTTATTACTAATACCTGTAATCTTATTTCACATTTTATTCCGTATAAAAATACGTATATTCACGTTTGACTTATGCATGTATTGTTTATGAGAAAAATAAAAAGTATCAACTAAACAATGTCTTAATTCATGTTGAATTTTGTATGGAGATTACTCTCCTCAAATACCAATCAAATGTTATAAATTAATGCTAAGTTTTATTTGGAGATTATATTGATTAACCCCAACCAAACGACCCCTTAGATTATTAACAACCTAACACTTAATATTGATGGCCCTCCAAGCCAGACAATAAACAACATGAAAATTCATTTCTCCTGCCCCCCCCCTCCCTCTC
>NC_031998.1:44426006-44507809 GCF_001879085.1 Nicotiana attenuata
CCCCCCCCCCCCCTATTTGTCTTCTCTGTTTTAATCTCTTTAAATATTTCCATTTTAATTGTACCATATGCTCACCCCTATATTCACTTTCTGCTCTTATTGACCTCTCTAATTGAATACAAAATTTAAAAGCAAAGTCAAAACTATACGACGTAGCTTACGTGGATCAAATCGGCCCATTTGCATCAATAGCCACTTTAAGGCCTGTATTGTAAAGTAACCATAATTTAAAGTTTTAGAGGGGGGAGTGCAAAAATAGCCATTTTGATTATTTAAAGAATAATCAAAATTTACTACAACAAAAAAAGAAAAGATTAAGTTTAACCGTCTCATAATCAATTTCATCAAATCTAAAGTCGAAATCATGGGTCAGAAGTTTTGAGTGCAGTTCAACTTCAGACCTTCAGGTTTAAGATGACAAGTTTTAGCTGCACACATTGTCCTGATGGTGTAGTGACCTTCAGGTCTAAATTTGGTCTGCTTCTGATGGTGTAGTAACGTGAATTTCTGTATCTTATCTTTCATATTACAGTCACTTTAACTTTTGAATCGTGAATTACCAATAAGCAAGTCAAAGTTATTCCAATATTAATAGTCAGTAGTAGTAGTGGTGGCAAAATGGTTCAAAGAAAACAGTTAACCACCCATATTATCCGTAAAAATAGCACGGTCTAGCCAGTTTTCGGACTGGTCATTCAAAAATAGCCAGCGTTTACCAAGTCAATGAAAAATAGCCACTATTTTGCTGCAACAGAGGCCGGCCCAGCATAATATACTGGAGTTCGGTGCACCTGTGTATGAACTTCTAGCATATTATGCTGGAACTCCAACACACGAAAAGTTCCAGCATAATATACTGGAGATTCGAGCACTTGTGTATGAACTTCCAGCATATTATACTGGACCGGTATACTTTGCTGGAACTCCAGTATATTATGCTGGAGTTCTAGTGTACTTATGCTGGAACTCCATCATATTATGCTGGAGTTCCAGCATAGTTATCCTAGAACTCCAGTATACTTATGCTGGAACTCATTGGATAGGGTCGCGCATTGCAGCGAAGTTATGTGGAGGTATGACCCTTCGGGTGAGATTCGTGTGTTCTGTTTCTACGATGTGTGACGGGTTCTCAACATTGTGTGTGGTGGTACTGGTGAGCTTGCGGTACAGCTCTTTCTTTGAGTCACTTTTCATGATTTGAGTACGTTCAGATTGTTGTTTATTGGTGCACGGATTTGCACGAGTTGTGGCTTT
Source organism: Nicotiana attenuata (assembly GCF_001879085.1). Lineage (NCBI taxonomy): Eukaryota > Viridiplantae > Streptophyta > Magnoliopsida > Solanales > Solanaceae > Nicotiana > Nicotiana attenuata. Next base: position 44,427,261 of record NC_031998.1, read on the forward strand.
AGATCGTATTGATATGGCATGTCACCCGAGTAGTTGTGTTGGATTAGATGAGATCGTCGGGATCTAGGAGAAATACAATCGGATTCGGTTTCAGCATGTTGGAAGGATAATAGCGATGTTCGGCTCAGAAATTTGCTATGGTTCTTGCTAAAGGAGAAGTGGCTTCACGAATGGTTGATCTGAGGAGTGGTTATGACTTCCTATGTGTTTCATTTATCATTGGCAGTATATAGAAGTGTTGGAATGAGGCTTTATTTGATAAAAGGTTTATTATCGAAATTCGGATGTTTTGAGCAACTGCTGTGATTAGAAGTTATCGCTACAAGTGTTTGAGTTATGTGGTATGTCATGTAATTGCACCTGAGGTTGCAGGTATTGGGTTATTACAGCTTGTTCGGGCTTATTCGGAGTATAAATGTGAGATTCTAATCTTGTAGATGATTTCCGAAGTGGAAATGTGGTTCTAAGGTTTATGAGCTAGGTTGGATTGCAAAATTTCAGTTACATTGCGTTACCGGACCTATAAGAGATAGGGTGACGTGGGATCACCCCCAGGTATCTGCATGGTAAGGTTATACAACGACTTGTTGGCTTTTGGAACAACTATTGGCACGTTCGAGGACGAACATATGTTTAAGTGGGGGAGGATGTAACGACCCAACCGGTCGTTTTGAGCTTTTGCACTTCGCTCGCCAGTTCTCGAGCAAGACTAGCCCCGTGTGAGGTAAGATGACTTATGTAATTCGTCGGTTCTGGATTTCAGGTTAATCGGAATAGATATGGAAGGATGATTCTCAGCTTGAAGCTTAAAGTTTGAAAGATTTGACCAAGTTTTGACTTGTTGGCATATGACCTCGGATTGGAATTTTTATGATTTGGTTAGCTCCGTTAGGTGATTTGAGACTTAGGAGCGTGATCGGAATGTATTTTGGAGGTCCGGAGTAGATTTAGGCTTAAATTGGCGAAATTGGATTTTTGGCGTTTTCCGGTTGATAGGTGAGATCTTGATATAGGGGTCGGAATGGAATTCCGGAAGTTGCAGTAGCTCCGTTGTGTCATTTGGGATGTGTGGGCAAAATTTCAGGTCATCCGGTCGTGGTTTGGTATACTTTTTGATCAAAAGCGGAATTCGGAAGATTTTTGGAACCTTAGGCTTGAATCCGATGTGTTTTGGTTGATTTGACGTTGTTTGAGGTGTTTTGAAGATTGGTATAAGTTTGAATGGTAGTATAAGACTTGTTGGTGCTTTTGGTTGAGGTCCCGGGGGCCTCGGGGTGATTTCGGATGGTTGGCGGAAAGTTTGGAAGTTGGTTTTGGCAGCTGAAGATCTCCCATTGCTGTCATAACCGCACCTGCGGCTAGGGGACCGCAGGTGCGGTATCGCAGATGCGTGGTTGGAGCCGCAGATGCGGCCAAAGGCTTGGTGGAGTGAAACGGCAGATGCGGTATGTGAACCGCACCTGCGCGACCGCAGATGCGGAGAGAGGGTCGCAGGTGCGGGAGGCGGCTTAAGTGATGATCGCAGAAGCGGTTCATGGACCGCAGAAGTGCTATCAGGGCCGCAGATGCGGAATCCCTGGGCCAGAAGTATATAATGTTTCCTTCGCGAATTTTTGGCTAAGTACTCCATTTTTTAAGACGGGAAACGAGCTAGGGAAGTGAATTCAAGGGAAAATCGAGGTGAATCAGTTGGGTAAGTTCCCCAAGCTTCATTACTTGAGTTTATGATCATTTTTCCGTTGGTTAATCATGATATTAGTGGAAATTAAGGGTAAAAATTGAGGAAACTAGGGCTTGGAAACTTAGGCCTTTGATTGAGGATTTGAAGGACCAATTGTGGTCGGATTTCAGTACTTTTGATATGTATGAACTCGTGGGGAGATAAGGAATCTATTGATGCGAATTTTATCGAATTCCGAGACGTGGGCCCGGGGGTCGGGTTTTGGTAATTTCGAGAATTTCGTTGTTTTTCGATTGTTTTCGAGTGGGCTTTGTCCCCTTAGCATATTTTGATGGTTACGTTCTGATTGTGCCTAGATTTGGAGCATCCGGAGGCCGATTCGAGGGGCAAAGGCATCGCGAGCTAGAGTTTGGGCCGATTGAGGTAAGTAATGATTGTAAATACTGTTATGAGGGTATGAAACCCCGGATTTCACATCGTTGTGCTACCTTGAGGTGACACACGCGCTAGATGACGGGCGTGGGGCCGTGCACCGTGGGGAATTGGGACTTGGTCCATTCCGTACGACTATTAAGTCGCGTATTTACTTGGAAACTATTTGATATTGTTATATTTCGGAAAGTATTATTGTGTTTGGGGCGTGCCTGGGCCTTGTGGCGACTGTTTGAACCCTTAGGGGCTTTTATTACTGATTTCCTCACTGTTTTTGGTTTGATATTTACACTCAGTCTTGCTATGTTCTTACTGTTTTCATAACTCGGTTTTATTCACTCCTCTTGATTTCAAAAAATGATATTTTTAGCCGAGTACTTGTTTTACTGGCAGCCCGAGGGGCTTGAGTGAGTTCTGACTGAGTGAGGCCGAGGGCCTGTGTTGTGAGGATGTTATGGGATCGGGCTGCACGCCGCAGCATGTGGTACTGATTTGTGATATGTGAGAGGCCAAGGGCCTGATTTATTATGCCACGAGGTGGCTTGTGATTGATATGAGGCCGAGAGCCTGTTTGATTATGCCACGAGATGGCTTGATATTGCGCTTGGGCCGTAAGGAGCCCCTCCAGGAGTCTGTACACCCCCAGTGAGCGCGGGTACCCAGTGTGGTGACCCTGTTTATTATGTGAGGCCGAGGGCCGGATTGAATATGCCACGAGATGGCTTGTTATTGCGCTTTGGCCGTAAGGGGCCCCTCCCGGAGTCTGTACACCCCCAGTGAGCGCGGGTACCCAGTGTGTGTGTGATGAGGTGTAGCCCGAGGGGCTGTTGTTGTTTCACATTGGAGCCCGAGGGGCTGTTCTTGATCGATGTTGCCCGAGGGGCGGTTCTTGATTCATATTATGCCCGAGGAGCTGATTACGAGTGATTGCGAGGTAGCCCGAGGGGCTGGTTCTATTGATATTATGCCCGAGGGGCGGTTTATGGTACATGTTTGCCCGAGGGGCTGTTTACGTTTCTATCATTTTTACTCACTGATTTTATCACTCGTTTTGAAACTATTGAAAGTTGTTTTAAAAGGTTTTACTGAAACTGAGCTTGATTTACGAAGTAAATGATTTCTGTACTGTTTTGAAAATGTACTGTATTTGCTGTAGCGTTATGACGTGGCTTACGTGTTTTCTTACTGCTCAGCTTTCATTTACTTTTATTACTTACTGAGTTGGCGTACTCACATTACTCCCTGCACCTTGTGTGCAGATTCAGGTATTAATTTGAACCCGGTAACGGGTGTTGGTTGCTCAATGGCAGAGTCATCGGAGTTAGCGAGGTAGCTGCCCGGCGTTCGCAGCACTGCTTTTCTCCCTCTTTTCTTCCTTAGACTATATTTAGTACATTTTTAGACTCTTAGCTGTATTCAGACCTTAGTAGATGCTCGTGACTTGTGATACCCCGATGTCGGGCTGGGTTTTGTTTTCCGCAGTTGATATATCTTTCGCTTTATTTTGGAATTTATCATTATTAATGACTTGATTATGAATCATTATATCTGTTAATAATGACGTGCATATATGTATTTCATTAGCATGACGTGCATATATGTTTCATGCAAAAAGAAAAATCAGAGCAAGTAGTCCACTTGCATACACTGAAGGCTCAACGTCAAGATGACATATTTCACTTCTATCTTTTATGTTTTTGGCCAAAAAATTGCTTCGGTTAAACTAGAGAACGTCATGTGCACTAGCGTGCAGCTTGACGCAGGAACCTACTAAAAGGTTGAAAAGCAAAAGGCAAAAAAGGCAAAAAAAAGGGAGGGAGAGAGCGAGGGGGGCAGAATCACAAGTTACATCTTCTGAAGCATCTGGCCCCACCAACTTATCATCTGCAAATAAACAACATAATGACAATTCATTTTCATAGCATTGATGAAAACAGACAAAAGAAATGCGAGGGATTGAGTACTTCTTTAAGATTGAATTTATAGAGACGCAAAAGTAGTGTTTTTGGCCAAAAATGATAGGAAACAACAGGAAAGAAAACCTCTAAATGAATTTATTACAATGCCAAAACAAACCATAGTGGTACAAGTAAAGACATGCATATTGAGGACACTAAGATCAGAAATTAACAATTCTTTATTTTCTCTCCTAATCTACTCAAAAACACAACCTAATGTTCTTGTGTCGTTAAGAAGAAATGCCAACATCATAAATACAATGTTACCTTGATTATGTAAGTCAACTAATCACCAGAGACATAACTCTTGATTCTGTAAGTCAACTAATCACCGGAGACATAACTCTTTCCCTCATAGTACCTCCTCTCACTAGCTGCTTTTTTCTCATTCCGTTTCTGCAAATATACATCGTTATTAGATACACCACAAACATGTTTCAACTCAACCAAGCAAACAGGCCCAGATTAATATAGAAACTGGAAATTGCCGCAGTTCAACAAACATCCTAACAAATGGAGGGAAATGCATTATGGTTGAAGAAAAATATGATTCAATATTCAGCACCAAACTTGACACTCGCAGGAATTTAAACCTCATCAAGCATTAAACAGCTAGTTAGGACCACTAAGATCGAACAAGAAATTCAACCACTTTCTTCCTGAAGATATCTATATATGCACGGCTGGTGGTTTGGTCGATTTACTATATATCCGAGTCACATGAGGAAATAAGCGCATCTGGCATAGTGGTATCATAGTACCCTCCCACGGTGACCACTGACCAGGGTTCGATTCCTCGGATGCGCAGTCGCTGTTTTAGTCCTTTTCTTACAAGTAGTATTAGTAGCCCTCATGTCCCTTCATATTCTTAGATCCTTCTGTTTCTTCTCCTTCTTCTTCCTCCTCCTCTTCTTCTTCTTCTCACCTTTCTGAGCCGAGGGTCTATTGGAAACAGCCCCTCTACCTTCACTAGGTCGTGGTAAGGTCTGCGTAGACACTACCCTCCCCAGACCTTACCTGTAGGAATATACTGGGTTTGTTATTGGTGTCGAGTCACATGAGGAAAATTTTGATAACGTGGACGGCAATTCAATGAAGTGGGAGACTATTCTTCAGATGTGGAGTAAAAAATAGGGGAATACTGGGAAAGCAATAGTACTTTGAAGCATGATGCTAGAACTATACGAGGAGAGGGCAAAACCAAGAAGCAACCTGTGGAACAGACAATGCAAGTGGTGTAAGAGATCTGCCAACTCCTCAGAACCTTAAATAAGAGTGAAGGGTCAGCTCAATGTTGGTTTAGAATGGTGGAAATGAGTCTTGGGGTCAATATGAGGAGAGAACAAAAGGGATGATGCTGAAACAGCCAGGAGACAGCAAGAAGAATGCACACGTAGTGACAAGGAGAGTTCATATTGTAACAAAAAGCACAAAACCAGAAAGAGCACTAAGAGGACTAAGTAGGATGGCAAAACGTCCAGCTGAATCAAATTGATTGCTGTGGTATCATAAAAATGAGGGAATTTCAGGATAGATCTCGAGGGATTGATATTAATTTATGGTTAAGGTTACGGTCTTACTCTACAGTCTACATTATAGCATGGGCTGAACGTATGTTTTGTTTCATTATTTACTTATTAGAAAAATTCTGCTAACAGCTCAGAAGAACAAACAGATGGTTTTCAGAAACCCTCGTTCAAATAAATATAAAAGAAACTAAAAAGTACATATTGGAGGAGAAGTAACCTGGTATGCCTCATGATTTGACACAATTCTCCTTATTATTGTGCTCGTTGTAATATCTAAAGGACTATCCAATATTTTAAAAATGTCCATGCTAATTGGTACAGCATATGGGTTACCCTTCTCCTGCAAATTAAAGAATCATGATCAACAAACAAAAGGACCTTTTAACCTAAGATTCTCGTAAAAGACCACATATAACCATAGAGTACCTTCTGAAAATCATTATCCTCGGCTACTGTTCCATGAACAACTAAAGAGATATTGAAGGTAGTTATCTGCATCAGTGTCCAATTGTAGAAAAAGTCACTACACGATAAATGAGGAGTAACATGATTATACTCTATGAGATCAACTCAAGAGTGAGAGGGAAGCGTTAGCTTTCAAATACAGTTTAGAATAAAGCATCTAATTTCTTTATCTCCAAAAGGAACTCTCTGCTCACTAGAGATCTTATAGAAGCAAAGCAAATGAAGATTTCCAGTCAATACCAATAATTCCTGAAATTCCCTCTAATCAAACATGACTTGTGAAAGAATACATATAAAAATCAACAGCCAACAAACGTAATAAATTTCTTTTTGGGGGAAGAGATAAAGTGAGATTAACTGTTTCTTTTTATTTTCTGATAGGCGGAGTAAGTTTACCTATTATTAGGAAAATTACAATAAGGAGTATAATCTTAGCTCTTTTGTAACAAATGAAATTGCAAACAAAGTTACTTTTATGAGGAAAACGACTAAATACAAATTTCCCTACCAAAGGGAGAACTGAGCCCCAAAACTATAGGATTCTGGGCCTCCCTTACCATTTAAGCATGCACCCCATGTCGGTATTTTTTTTTATAACCGTGGTGTCCGGACCAGTTTGCACCTCGACTAATTCCACGAGATACCGGCCACCCCCCACTGGCACCAGGTACCAGATAACTCTATCCACTAAGGCTTGAATAGATGGGAAGAAATCACCTAAAATTTTTTGCCTCCACTGAAATTTGAGCCTGAGACCTCATGGTTCTCACCCACTTTATTGACCACTAGGCCATACCCTTGGGTGTCCCCATATCGGTAATATAAACTGTCCATATGAGGATATTTCTGAAAGTCAAAATTAAAAAGCTTAAGGCCGACATGTTTGGTTCTTCGAGCTGTTATATTTAGTAAAAATACAACCTGAGTTTAATCAGATATATTTCAGGAAACAGTAACTAAGAAGCTACAAGACAAAAGCCACCAATAAGTAGAAAACAGAGATAATTACATCAAAATACATATTGGGTGTCCTTACTTCAGCTTTTAGCGCATTCCTTAGTTTGTTACTTGCTTTAGCATATTCTGTATATTATGTGTTAATTGACAAACTCGAATTAATTTGTTGTTGTCTTTTGGAGCTCCCCTAGAGTCTAAAGGTTTCAAGTTGAGCAGGACTAAGACAGAATACTTAGAGTGCAAGTTCAACGACGTGACAAGAGGAGCGGATGTGTACGTGAGACTCGACTCACAAGCCATCCCCAAGAGAGGAAGTTTCAAATATCTTGGGTCAGTTATCCAAGGGAATGGGGAGATTGACAAGGATGTCACACACCATATGGGGGCGGGGTGGATGAAATGGGGGTTAGCATCTAGCGTCTTGTGTGACAAGAATGTGCCACCAAAACTAAAAGGTAAGTTTTACAAAGCGGTGGTTAGACAGACTATATTGTATGGAGCTGAGTGCTGGCCAATCAAGAACTCCCATGTCCAAAAGATGAACGTAGCTGAAGTGAGGATGTTGAGATGGATGTGCGTGCACACTAGGTTGGATAAGGTTAGGAATGAGGATATTCGGGCGACGGTGGGCGTGGCCTCCATGGACAAGATGCGAGAAGTGAGGCTTAGATGGTTCGGGCATGTGAAAAGGAGAAGCCTAGATGCCCCAGTTAGAAGGTATGAATGGTTGACTTTGGTGGGTACGGGAAGAGGTAGAGGGCGACCTAAAAAGTATTGGGGAGAGCTGACCAGGCAAAACATGGCACGACTTCAGCTTACTGAGGACATTGTTCTTGATAGGAGGGGGTGGAGGTCGAGAATTAGGGTAGGGGTAGCAGGTAGTCAGGCGTTTTTCTGATCCTTACCGGGTTGTATAGGGCTAGTCTAGTAGTATCTTGTTGTTGTTCCTAGATTGCTAGTATTAGGGCTATTTCTTACTATCTTCCGTTTCGGTTTTCTAGTATCTTGTCGTGGTTACTGCTTATTGCTATTGCTTTCTTCCATCTATTTTTTTCTAGTTCTTACATTGTTGTTATCATTTTTCTGGCTATTGTTGTTGATATTTAATTGTTTTCTATTCATTCTCTCGAGCCGGGGGTCTTTCATAAACAACCTCTCTACCTCCCCAGGATAGAGGTAAGGTCTGCGTACACACTACCCTTCCCAGATCCCACTTGTGGGATTTCACTGGGTTTTTTGTTGTTGTTGTTGTTGTTGTTGTTGTTGTCGTCTTTTGGAGCTCAAATCGTGGTTAGAAACTAATTTTGCAAGATTTGGGTGGTAAAAATCATATTAGAAAGGTAACCCGCCATTGTTAAACAAGCTTGAAGACGTGTGTTTGAATTTCAAATATGATTTTTGTGAGAAATTCCGAATGGATGTTATTCAGTTACGAACGAAAATTGCAACTGAAAATCGCATAAGGAGTTCGTCACTGTAGCTAACAATGTTTAGACCCTTTAAACATTGTTACACACTTTTATACAAGGTTGAAACATGTTTATACATTACTATACACTTTTATACAAGGTAGATACATCGCTTAAATAGGTGTAATAATATTGTATATGTTAGATGGTTATGTGTAAATAGTCCTAGTCTCATATGTAGTAGGAGTAGAATATGTCCTAATCCAATATGTAGTAGGAGTAGAAGATGTATTATATATATGGCTCATTGTATCATTGTCAATAAATAGATTTTTCTCCCGTACATTCTCACATGATATCAGAGCTTCAGTGAGAAAATTATCGTTGTGCGTCATTCCAGCGACATACGGGAAGAAAGATCTCATCGCAGTGCAATTTTCCGGCAACTTCGTCTTGTTCCCAGGGTTCATCACTGCTACAATGGTACTGTGCATATACCAGTACCACCACCAGATCCGAAATCCTTGTGCGACCAAGCCCCAGAAATTCCGGTCCCATCGGAACAGTAATGTCAGTCACCGTGCGTCTTTCCGGTTGACGACTCAATATTAATTTGCGTTATCTCCTCATCGGTAAGTGTTGTGCGAAACCAACACTACCATCTTGTTCTGAAAAGTCAGGCGACAAAACCCCAGTCAATCGCTCCGGCAGAAGGTCACTTGCGCGCCTCTACGCGCCGCCAAAACTAGGGTTCCGAAGAGCTACACTAACTTTTCTGGCTCGTGTGAGCCATACCGGCCACTTTTTGACAAAATTTCTTCAAGACAACTTACTCGTCCAGTGATTTCGAGCCTACCCATATAAATTACATCGAATTCTGACAGCTTTTATTTTTTCCGGCATGAACAGTGCACTTTTTCCGGCGTGAACAGTGATTTTAAGAAAAAAATTCTAGTGGTGTTTTAGAACCTATTTTGTAGTGTAGAATTCGGCTTGGTCTCACTATCTTCAAATTTTTCCAGCGAATTTTCGGCCAACTTATGTTTATCAGCAACCAATTGGTTTTGTTGCTCAAAGGGAGTCTAGTGGCCTTGTATGCCGAATGATCAGCTTGCAGATATTTTTAGCAAGTCCCTCATTGGTCCTCATATTAACTACATATGTAACAAGCTCGGTACATATGATTTGTATGCACCGGCTTGAGGGGGCGTGTTAGATAGTTATGTGTAAATAGTCCTAGTCCCATATGTAGTAGGAGTAGAATATGTCCTAGTCTCATACGTAGTGGGAGTAGAATATGTCCTAATCCCATATGTAGTAGGAGTAGAAGATGTATTATATATAGGGCTCATTGTATCATTGTCAATAAAAAGATTTTTCTCCCGTGCATTCTCACAGTATAATAACGTACGTTGCATAAAAAATATTGGCCATGCGGGTGCAAACTGAAAAATATAGCTACATGGGTGCAATGTATTGTGTTGGGCCGTATATCTCCCTAGAAAATGACATATCACCATCAGTGATTAAGTTATAATCTGGAAATGATTCCTAATATAGTAGCTATCATCAATCTGATTTCCATTAAAACTAAGAAAGCCATAAGTCATCTTGATTTATAAATAACATTCAGAAGGTCAAGGCAAGTATTGTGCTATTTCATTAATGTCAATTACTGTTTGGCTCCAAAGATGAGATATGTCATAGTAAAAATGTAGTGAATCCTTGCTATCATATAAGATTGTAGCATCCTTGCTCTTGGACCACCACCAATAATGAGATTGTAGGAGAACTGTGAAGTAGACGAGTAAAAATAGCAATAATAATGTTAAAAACAATTTTCTCAACAGTGTTTATATTAGTAGCGATTACCATATCTTTTGACACCTCCCATGGAGCACCAATAATCACTTCATCAGCGTAGCGGCAGGCCAAAACACTTAAGCTCCTTTCATGAAGATTCATAATTGGGCGGTGCGCACCTCTATTGGCACTGTAAAATACAATACGGAATGAATTATGAGTTCTTTGACCAAACTTGCAAAATAACTAAGCATATTTCGTTATGACAAACATAATCGATCTTGCAGCCAGCAAACATGCTAAGTATTAGAGCACATGCTGCTTTATCCACAACAACCCCAAGTACTGCCTATGGATTAACATAATTGATCAAGTATTTTCCAGCAACCAATGTATCCAGTGTCCCTATCTGAAAGTACATTTCTAGAGTTCTGATCAAAATGCCCCAAAAAAAATTAAATAAACACAATAATCCATCATATAGAAAGCAAATATGTACTCCAAATAGAGAATGGGCACTCTCTGCCCACTTCCCCAGCTTGTCTTCTATGCCTCTTCTTTTAGCTATATGCAGTTATTAAATTAGTCCTCTCTCTTTTTCCTTTCTGATTAAAAGAATTTTCAGCAAGAAAGAAAGGAATACAAATGATAGTGCCATAAAAGACATGTTTCCGGTTCCTCTAGAGATCAGCACTAAACACAATAATCCATCATATAGAAAGCAAATATGTACTCCAAATAGAGAATGGGCATTTATTAATTCAAGGTTCATGGTTCTTGGAATATGATTCCGTCAATCTCAACTACAACAGCTAACATGGCACTGCAGCATCTTCCAAAGAACTTCCTTCTTTTTTTAATACGCGATGCAACTAATAACTTTTGATTGCCTAATCAGACCTGAAATGGACAATTGCATATAAACCAATGTTCGCTTTCCTACTGACCTACTGACAGAATGCTTAAATTAATTGAAGGTGCGGAATTTTCTTCCTTATATTTGAGACGTGTTCAATTTTTTGCTGAGTAGAAGGTTTGTAGAAGGTTAGTAGGTAGTCGAGCGTTTTTATTTTTGGTAGCATTAGTGTTAGTATGGTATCCTTCTTATTCATAGATTGCTATTACTACATATCGTTGATTGCTATCTTTCGCTTCGGTTTTCTTAATATCTTACTATTGTTACTACTTGTTGTCACAGCTTTTCATTTTCTCTTTAGCCCAAGGTCTATAGGAAACAACATCTCTGCCTTCCCAAGGTAAGGTCTGCGTATACACTACCTCCCGGACCCCACTTGTGGGAATTCACTGGGTCTTTTGTTGTTGGTGGTGTCAATTTTCTGCAGAAAGTGCTTCTGATAGGGAATATGGAAAACCCTAGCCTTATTTAACACACTACTGGAAATAAATAAATAAAATGTTCTTTTGCTAACTAATATAACTTTCATAGGATATGATTCACACATAGCAGGCAGTAGTCCCATCGTCAACCATATTTTTCCCTCTAACATATTAAGCAAATATCATATTATAGGGAACTGAATTTTTTTGCAAATGCACATATCCAGAGCCAGCTTTCATGAATATAATATTACTAACCTATCAAGAAAGCACAGATTGTTATCCTAATGATAGTCCCTTTCAAAAAATAAAACCAAACATCGGATAGTAATTTTGCCCGTCTAATGTCCTTAAACTGAAAACCAAACCTTCCATAAATAAGGAAGAACTCGTGAATTTACTCACACATCCTCCCAAAATATCCTCTCCTTACTAGCAACTTCTTTTAGAGAACCAAGTAAGAGCCTGTTTGGCCAAGCTTCTGGGAGGTCAAAAGTACTTTTTTCCCCTAAAAAAAGTACTTCTTAAAAAATTTAAGTTGTTTGGCCAAGACAGAGAAGTACTTTTTGCCAGCAGCAGAAGCAGTTTTTCTGCTTTTGAGAAGAAGCAGAAAATTCTAGCTTCTTCCAAAAAGCAGAAGCAGAAGATTAATTATTCAAGACAAAACTATCCTCACTATATATCTATATTTTCCAATTATCCCTTATTGATTTAAGGATTTTTTTCATTTTTGTTTTTAGTTTTTACCATTCTTTTAAATTTAAATAAATCACATACATGAATCATATTGTAACTTTCTAAATTCTTTATTGACTTTTCTTGTTTTTGATTTTTTTATTGCATAATATCTTGTACTTTCCAAATCATCTTCTTCTTTTTCCACACTAAAGCAAATTATCTACATCCTTCTTTGGATTATCAATTCTCTTCTTACAAGTATTCATTTATAATTTCTTCTCTTATAGGCTACTAATTCCCGAATCTTTAAAACAGTTCAAATCTAATTTATGAAAATTACCTACAAATAGGTAATAAATTTATAAGAGTATCTCATAATCTATATCTATATATTAGTAAATTTTCATTTTTGTTTTTAGTTTTTACCATTCTTTTAAATTTAAATAAATCACATACATGAATCATATTGTAACTTTCTAACTTATTTATTGACTTTTCTTGTTTTTGATTTTTTCTTTGTATAATATCTTGTACTTTCCAAATCATCTTCTTCTTTTTCCACACTAAAGCAAATTATGTACGTCCTTCTTTGGATTATCAATTCTCTTCTTACAAGTATTCATTTATAATTTCTTCTCTTATAGGCTACTAATTCCCGAATCTTTAAAACAGTTCAAATCTAATTTGTGAAAATTACCTACAAATAGGTAATAAATTTATAAGAGTATCTCATAATCTATATCTATATATTAGTAAAAGAAGAAGAAGAAGAAGAAAAACCCTCCACATTAAGCCAAGTGGCAGCCTCACAACAGACCACTTGGCAATTTAGGACAAAGTTGGTTAGTTAGGTTAGGTAATAATTTTATTTTTTTGAATTTAAATTTTGATAAATAAATAAATAATGCATTATGTGTTGTCAATAATTAGCTACTCTTTTTGAATTTGAATTTAAACATACTTCACTATTTTTTTTTTATGAAAACAATAATTTTATATATATTTAAAATTATTTCTATGTTATGCTCAATTCCATCTTTCAAGTTTGACACTCAGAATCATCTTGTTACAGCCACCATAGCTATACAAAATTTCATCCGACGACATTCTTCTACCGATAAGGAATTCAACTATTATCCTAATGAAGACACTACTGCATAGGTTGTGGAAGGAGATGAGTCCTCTGGTATTTCTTTAGAAATGCAAGGCAAGGCTTCTACTAATATGGAGGCGTTGTGTGATAGAATTAGAGATGAAATTGTTGAGAAATATTATCATGTGCAGTGTTTTGTATAGCGAGAGGCGACAAAAAGCGACGCGCGCCAGGTAGTAATGAGGGACAAAAAAACAGGAGGCTTGGGAGTTAGGAATCTGAGGTTACACAACAAGAGTCTTTTGATTAAATGGTTGTGGAGGTATTGTAATGAAGATGGTAAGCTCTGGAAAAGGTTGGTGGATGCAAAATATGGGAAGAAAGAAGAGTGGAGGCCTAACCTAGTGTTAGGATCCACAAAAGGAAGTGTCTGGGGAAGCATCTGCCAGTTGTGGGAAGATTTTCACAGCTATACAAGGTTGGAAGTGGGTAATGGGTGTAGAATAAAGTTTTGGACTGATATATGGTTGGGAAGTGAATGTTTGAGCTCCAAGTTTCCAATGTTATTCAGTTGCTCAACTAACAAAAAGGGAACTGTTGCAGAATTTTACTCTACTACTGGTTGGCAAAATAATTGCAGAAGAGGTCTAAATGATTGGGAGATGGATGACATATGTCAGTTATTACGGCAATTGGATGTTGTTGCTGTGGAAGAAAACAAGAGGGATTCGTTGATTTGGATTGCAAGTAGGGATAAGAAGTTCTCAGTCAAGAGTTGTTACAATTTACTACAACAGCAGATAGGACATTGGGAATCTGATTGGCCATGGAAGATACTCTGGAAGACTAAAGCACCTGTAAAGGTGGCATGTTTTGGGTGGATTGCTACTATGGGAGCCTGTTTGACCCAAGATAACCTGCAGAAAAGAGGCTTTGCACTAAGTAATAGATGTTATCTATGTAAAAGAGACCAGGAAACTACAAATCATCTTCTTTTGCATTGTGAAATCTCAAGGCAGTGTTGGGATCTTTTCTTGAATATCTGTGGAGTATCCTGGGTAATGCCCCACAATGTTAGGAGTTTGCTGGAGAGCTGGCAGAGTCAAAGAATAGCTAAAAGATAGAAGCAATTTTGGAAAACCATTCCTGTATGCATCTTTTGGACTTTATGGCTGGAAAGAAACAAGCGATGCTTTGAAGGACAAGGAAGACATATCTCTAGAATTAAGAGCAATTGTCTGCATAATTTGTATTTCTGGTGTAAGAGCAGTATTTTGGAGAATGTAGATCAATATTTAGACTTTATTGAGATGCTTGGAAAGTTACTGTAACAGGCTATTCTGGAGCCTTCTTTCTTGTAATTTTGTGTACCATCTTGGTACTTATTTATGAAATCTTTACCTTATCAAAAAAAAAAAAGCGACGCGCGCCTCCTTTACTGAGGCGAGAGGCGAGAAGCGAAGCGCTCGCCTTTTTGAAGTGAAGCGCCAATTAATGCAAAAAAATAAAATATCAAATTTGCATATAAATAACCAAAAACTCAAATTTGCATATAATTAAGTTAATATGCAATTAATTGTATGCTAAAACTGGAAAATGCTGGTAAAACAAAAAACTGAGCAATAAAAGGTGCAAATCAATTGAGCAAAAAACTCCAGAAACAGCCAGAAATCAGTTGCAAAAAGATGGAAATCAGCTGCTGCCGGAAAAAGAGTAAGAAAGAAAGAAGAAGAAAATAGAAGAATAACAAGAAGAAAAAAAAAACCAGAAGAAAAGAGCAGTTCGCTGCCGGAGATGCTGCCGGAAAATTAAGACAGCCGGAAAAAGAAAAGAAAAGAAAAGAAAGAAGAAGAAAACTGGTCAAAGAAGAAAGGAGAAGAAGAAGGAGAACACTACCTGGTGTTTGCTGTGTTTGTGGGTGAAGAGGAAACCAAACCCTAACCTGCGTTTGCTGTGCGAATAGAAGAAGAAACTCTGTTTTAAATTTCTTTTTTTTTCAAAAAGCGTCGCAATAGGTCGCCTCTCAGCGCTTCTCGCCTTTCATGGAGAAGCGCACGCCTTTTCTAAAACGCAACGCAACAGACAAAATTAGCAACCCAGCCTCGCTTCGCATCGCCACTCGCTATTAGCGACGTAGCGCTCGCTATTTACAACACTGATCATGTGTGAGTGACTTTGCTTATTATTTCATGGTGGATTATCAATATATATTAATTGGTGGAATAGACTTCTAATTCATACTAAATGATGTATTTTGATTACTCAAATCATCATGTAAACAATAAGTAATTATCTAGATAATATTATATGCTTTGTTATAACTATATATGTTATATTGATTTAAATTTTTAATATGTATGTTTACTTTTTATTTTAATTAAATAAAATATAAAATAATAAAAGTCTCCTACGTTAAATATTTAAGTTCATTTTTCTCTTTAAAATAATTATAATACCATGGTACTATCCTTTTTGGTAATTTGACACTTAAAAGTACTTTTTAGAAAGATCGGCCAAACAAATTTGTTTTTCACATGTTGCAAAAAGCACTTCTTAAATGAATTAGCCAAACACAAACTGTTTTTTTCCAAAAGTACTTTTGAATAAAGCACTTCTGAAAAAAGTACTTTTCAAAATAAGCAGTTTTTGGCAGCTTGGCCAAATGGGCTCTAAATACCAATCTGGGTGGAGAAGACTAGCATACGGTATTACTTATTAGATTGGAGGCAGTTACAGTTCATATGGAAGGATACAAGCCAAGAGATAGGTGGTATTTGTTCAAACTGAAAACGAAAATTAATGAGCAATCATTTCAAGACTTGATAATTTGTGGGATAATGATTTGTAAATGCAAAAACTAAAGATCGAGAGAGGAAACCAAGAATAATAAGGCTAATAACAAATGTCCACATCATCATGTATAATACGTGCATTTTTCTGATAGTCCAGAAGTTATGCACGTTAAGCATCAACTGCGACAAAATAAGCCAAGAGGTAACGAAATAGCACCTCACTACCAACCTCTGGCTAACGGAGCCATGATCTGCATGTTTGCAGACCACTTTCACATACTATAAAGGTTAAGAAAGATAAAAAGAGAACTTGTACAGCACATACTAGAACAATCAAGAAAACCACATTTAAAACTAATGTTGTTAAGGTTTTATCATCCTGAGGAAGCGTCCAAATACAAAAAATTTAGTAGGTGAGGATTGTAGGATAAGGAAAGCGGTTCCAATGGATTATCCGATATTAGAGCACAGAAGCACAATTTAGGGACTCATACCTTACAGTTTGATCAGTATGAATGCCAACAAGTAGAAAGTCTCCAAGTCCTCGAGCAAGCCTTAGTATCTAAAGATAACCACAAAAGTGAGAAATGAATCTACACTGATGCATGCATTATGTTGAAGAAAAAATTAAGTAAATAAAAGTGTGTTTACTTTAACAGCTTAAACTTTTAGATAAGATGGTCACACAATTCAGCATGGTATCAAAGCAGACAAAGATCCAAAATTCGATCTCACCGCTAAATTTCTACGTGTTTGGCTCATCAAAAAGAATCAAGCCCGCACGTGAGGGGCGTGTTGCAGGCATAATTAAGTAAAATAAAAGTAAGCGCTCTGTCTTTAACATCTTAAGCTTCACATTAGACATACACAAAAAAGACTAATAAGCAGGAATAAGAAATACGACAAGGGAAAACAAGATGCAGCTTTTTGTGAAAAGTTTTTTTATGATCATGAAAAAACCTATTCAAAGATGATGTTTTTATAAAGTTTTTCAAAAAATCTCCGAAGGACTTTCTCAAAAAGTTGTCCATTGAAGAAAAGTTCTACTTTCACCCAGAAACACTTAAAATCTTCAAAAAACTACAACAGTCCAAACACATTTCTTTTTGCATAAAACTGTCCAAACACGTTTCTTTTTGCATTAACTTTTTCTCCAGAAGTTCTTTCAAAAAAGATTTTCCAAAAGTTGTCCAAGCGGCTCCGAAGAAAGTTAAGATTGAGATACTCGGCAAAAGGTGGGAATTCCCACATATTTGCAGCAATGGTCTTTTACATATTAGATGAATCAGAACAGTTGCAACACTTGTGCTGAGATCAATGGAAAAAATGTCTAAAAGCACAAGCTATTGGGTAAGAACATATTTATTCCTTTGATCTTCAAGAGAATCTCTTCTCTCGCAGTCATTTTCTTTTTCCACGAAAAACATGAAAATCGTGACATCTATGAACTATGATACCATGTTGAGTGTTGTGGATCACTTCAACCATAAGCTAAAGTTATTAAAGGAAACAACATTTGTTTACTTTTTTATATGATTCTTTAAAATACAAGCATCCTTATTTTTGTAGGTTCTAAGCCAGATTACTTACCTCTACATGTCCAGCATGAAAGAGATCAAAAGCACCATCAATATAAACTATGCGAGCACCAGGTCCAGCTCCCTACACAAACCGCTCGACAACATTATAAGCAACAAATGTACTTCATAGCAGCAACATAGAACCCAAAAAAAAAAAGAAAGAAAAAAAAAAGAACAGACAACAGCAAGATGTGTTGAAAGGACAACAAGTTTTCCTAAAAGATCCATAAAGTAAATGTACGACAGATAATGCACTGATGGTTAAATCATAATTTAAATCTATTCAAAAATTTGCCATATTTTCCCTCATTAGACTGAATTTTGCATCCGTTTGTAATGTTTAAAGGCTTAATTTCGTGAATTTGTGCTGTTAGAAGCTAACAATTGGAGTGTGATGAATATGCAAGCTTTGGCATCAAATTAGAACAAAATGAAGCCCAGTGACAGAGGCAAAAATGGAAAAAGATGCAAAGAAATAAGACAAGATGTCAAAACGAAGCGACAGAAACAAACGCACAAAACCAATTCACAGCGTGGCATGTTGAAGGTGGCCTGACACGCCTGGGCTGTCCAGGTGATTTTTCATTTAGGGTCATTTCATAATTTTCCTTCCTTTGATGTAAATTATAAATAGTGGGCTTGCTTCAGCAGGTTTATATCAGACGTTTGAGAACCTTGGAAGCTACTCAGTGGAGAATTAGAGGTTTTCACAGTGTCTTTTCTTCTCTCTCTTTGTTTCTTCTTGATTTTGTTGTTTTGTTCTTTTGATAAAATTGCGTTGTCTCTATGGTAAGAGTGGCTAAACACCTTGTTCTAGGTTATGGGGATATTGACATGAACATAGTGGTTTGAAACTTAATTTCAAAAAACTGCTTTTGCTTTCATGGGTTATTTATTCAACCTCGTTCGTTTGATGGGATGATTGCTAATTGAATTCTACTTACGGATCCTAAAAACTTGAAAAAGAGATACGGTTGCTGCATTGAATATTGTAAGTTCATGAACCTATGCAGTAGGGGCTTGATTCATGGGTAAGAAATTATACTTGCTTGCCTTACATAACTTATGAATGCAGGAAACTATAATGTGTTTCACAGAAATATAGTGACAATGTTAATTTGAGTAGACGAATAAGAATTAAGAAGATTATTCTGAGCAAAGAGACGGTAGGTTAATAGCCCTTGCTAATCAATTTATTTGAGATAGAATCATAACGGGATTGTCAAGGGAACCCATAGCTCTAGGCTTTTTTACTATCAAATTTCTAAGATGTTTGAGCACTTCAGTTTTTTATTTTCTTCTTTAATTTAGTTTAATCATCATTTCTTCAAATCAAACTACTTCTTTCTCGATAATTAGGTTTAGCCTGATCGTCAGCTAATTAAATAAAATCCTCGTGGGAACTTTGATTTTACTCATCCTATGATACTTGTCTAATCGTGTATGCTTGTGGTGCATTGGTAGCTCATATTAATCACCCTATCTTGAAGGAGTCAAGGTATAAGCTAGCTGGATCAAAAGAAAACTACTAATGCAATACATGAGCATCAACATTTATCAGATTATAAAGCCTTCATTGATTCTAAAATTTGGCAATCAATTAAACCACTCTCTTATACTGAACACAACCAATGGGAAGAAGAACAACTTTGCTCAACTAATTCATGGCTGAAAAAGTTAAACATGCTAGTAGAGCATGAGAACAACCTCAACAGGAAACAAGACCTATACTAAACTCAATTAGTGTTCTAGGTAGTAGACAAACAGCAGACTTTGTTTTAGTTGCTAACAAGAGGTGGAGAAAGTTGTTACCTTGAAATTAGATCCCACAAAATATATTAAAGGTCAACTAACAAATTGGAATTTAGAGAAAGTAACTTATCCGCTAATTGACAAGTCTCTTTTCCATTCCCAGACAACCGACATGGAAAAAGGGATAGAATGTTTCAACCTAGCAAAGTAAAATACTAAAATCTCAAAGTTTATGGATAATAAAGTTGCAGCATTATAAAACTCAAGTTTTAGCTTTCTCCAATGTGAGGGAGAATGATGAGGAATGAAAGTGGATGAGAAAGAGAACTTCCTAAGTTATTTTTCTGGACCAAAATCGGAATCATGTTTTAGTGGGTTTACATTCAGGTATTGGAATTATTTTACTTATTCAAGATGCAATTTAAGTCTAGTTTATACCAAGCATACAAAGTCCAGGATATATGGGAAAATAAAGCCCCATACATGTTAAGGGTTTTCTAGGTTAGTAGAAAATGAGGCATGTTTAACCTGAAGCAATATCCAGAAAAGGGGCCTACAACATGTGTGACAGATGCAGCCTATGCTGGGAGCCATTAAGAAACAGAAATCACCTCTTCCTTTATTGCAGAATCACTAGCCAGATCTCCCATTTCAAAAAAAGAATCACTAGCCAGATCTGGGATTTGTTACTCAACACACTGGGAAACATATGGGCCATGTTAAAGGCTACTCTACAACTTCTACAAGGGTGGTGCAGAAATGATTTGCATAGGGCTTCTTCTGACATCGAGTGTACAATTCCTGCTGTATAGTTTGGTGGTTATTTGAAGGAAGAATACCAGAACTTTCTAAAGCAAGAAAGGCAAAGTGATTAATCTTTATGACCAGGAGCTTCTTTTCTTTTTTCTTTCTTTTACTTTTTTTGCTTAGGTGTTGGTGCAACATGGCCTGCTCTAAATGTAGATGAGTATTCATGACATTGCTGATTTTCTTAGCACCTTAGAAACTTGTAATGTTACCACATTTTGGTTGTAACTGATTGGCAGCATTTCCTTTTTGCTGGTTTTCATCATAAAAGTTACACTTTACCTCTCCGAAAGAAGTCCAGGATATTTGGAGTTTAGTACCTTGTATTAAACTCAAGAATCAGTATATCTTAACCTTTGTTATTTAGTTGTTTTTCTATCTTGTGTTTTTTCCCGACAATGGTGGTCTCGGGGCTAACTTGCAAACATCGAGGCTAATCCATCGGGTACCCACTACCTCCCACCATCACAGGAACACTCTGCCCACCAATACTTAGACAGTGGAGAGAAATCGCCTATTATTTTTGCCTCCACCGGGATTTGAAACCTATTCTCCCAGAATCCATTCCAACTTTGTTGTCCACTAGGCCACATCTTGGGGGCCTCTAGTAGTCGGAATAGGATAAGAGTTGTTCCAATCGTTTGTATGTTTTTTTCTCAATTAACTGGTGGACAATCAATAACTTCAGCACTACTTTGAAGAGACATCATATAATCTTACCTAGGTGGCTTATTCCTAAGGAATTCTAGGTAGCTTCCTAGACCTTGCCTTCTTTCTTTTTCTTTTGTTATAATCGTTAATTCCTAGACCTTGCCCTGTTTCTTGCCCTTTTTTTGTTTGGGGGGGGGGGGGGGGGGTAATTGTTCAGTTTATTTCTTCATCACCACCACAAAGTTCTCCTTCCATCAAGCAATTCCTCAACTGAAAAAGAAAGAAAAAACAGCCACTAACAGCCTAACTTTTACTGCTCTCAGATACTATTCACAACCTCAGAACCCCATGAGTTCTCCCTTTTATTTTTCTTCCCTAAACCTACTCAGCACCCTTACATAAATTACTTCAAAGCCTCCCAGTTTTGAGAGCCTTTTAGCAATGAAACATAAGAAAGTCAGAAAACATTAGTACTCTTTCACTGCTCAATTGTCTAGTGATCTCCTC
This sequence comes from Nicotiana attenuata, assembly GCF_001879085.1. NCBI lineage: Eukaryota > Viridiplantae > Streptophyta > Magnoliopsida > Solanales > Solanaceae > Nicotiana > Nicotiana attenuata. The sequence goes on from NC_031998.1 coordinate 44,448,693, forward strand.
CCTTGTCCCAGATCACCCACGAGGCGAGATGAGATCTTAAACTTGTGACAGTTTAGTGTTTACAATCTGAGAGTCTCTTTTGCTTTTCCTACACAGATATTAACTCAAAACTCTTCTTCTTTCTTTCTTTTTTTCTTTTTTTGCAAGGAAAACTTAAAAGAGTCCACACAATGATGACAATCACTTTATGAAGAATTCATCAGGCAACTAGCAAACCTTAAGAGTTTTGCTTCTTGCTCTGTGAGCAATAAATTTACCACTAGAGAAAGTTAAAATGCAAGAGGCTCACCTTTGAATTGGAAAATTGTACAATTCTACGAGACGTAGGAAGAAAATGAGATACGCGTGTTTCGCTCCTAGCACCACCATCTTCAGATTTTTGGCTGTGTCCATGGCTAAATTGTCTCTGCAAGGATGCATGACTGGGGGAGTCACCAGTGGACCTCTCTCTCACACAAAGAAGCATTCGACCTGCATGGCATATTTATGAAACATGCACAAACAATAAGTAGCACCTATAAGCTCTTGCAATTCAATAATTGAAGTTTTAGCTTTTGAATATTAACAAATGCCAAAACATCTGTACATCAGTACACTAGCTAGTAGAATAGCAAATGATAGGATGCTGCCCAGCAGCCCAAGAAACAGTAAAGTAGCTTTCCACCACACACAAATGCCCAAATAAGTTTTGAAAGAGGAGGTTTTCACTGAAAATGAATCAAGAGAACATACATACCGACTATATCAGTGCTTGAAACTCCTTCTGTACGCTTGATCTGCTTATAGCGACCAACCTTCTTAGCAAGGGCATAAGCATCAGTACCATCGGGAAGAAGACAAGGGTCATCCCCATGAATGATATAGTCTATGTTATACTCATCAAATAGTTTCCTCATAAAATCTTCAGTAATAGCATAGGGGGCATCAGAGATGACTTCATCCACCCACTTAACAGCACCGACCATAATCATCCTAGGAAAAATCAACAAGAACGAAACTGAGTTAATTCTTTTGATTAAAGTCTATCCAAGTAACAGATAAAACAATAATAATAATCACAGACAAGCACAGTGAAATGAGATCTAATGGTCATGATTTTATTTGTTAAATGCCTTCTATTCTCTCAAGGACAATGGTATCAGACAAAAAGCAAAATGAAGGAATGAAGCCATCAGTTGATTAGGAAACTTCTGGTGGAAATGGTGTTCAGTGCTGAGATAACTGTTCTTTTAAAAGGTAACTACCCAACCGTTTGCCACAATAATCAAATCACGATATCCTGAAAGCCAAACTCAGGGCCGGCTCTAATGTTGTACTTAATAAGGCTTGTGCCTTAGGCCCCCAAGTTTGGAGGCCCCATTTTTAAGAAATAATAGGTTTATAGGTATTTAAAAAAATAATATTTAGTACTTTTAGTACAAAAGTAGACGTCCACATATAAAAGGAAGACATTTTTTTTAGCTATGTAAATAAAGCAATTGTTTGGCTTACTTAAAATGGGTAGTATGAATAGTTAACGTGTGAACTGGAATTGATTTGACAAGAAAATAGTACAAGTAGAAGATATTACTCTAATCGATATACCCAATCAAATAAAAAAATTCTTTTCCAAATGCTTATATTGCTTATAGAATAATATTAACACTTATCTCAGCGAAAGAAGTATTTCAAAATTAAAATTGATAAAATCTTAGCTAAGATCAATAATGTCTCAAGAAAGATTAAATGGGCTGGCTATATTAGTTGAAAAGGAATTATTTGAAAAAATTAATTATAAAAATACTATTAACAACTTTGCATCTTAAAAATCAAAAGAATAGACTTCAAAAAAAAAAAAAATATTATAACCTTATTAAAAAAAAATTAGGCCTCATATTATACTTTGGCTTTAGGCCACACATGTGCTTGAGCCGCCCTTGGCCAAACTTCACCTTGATCTGAGGTCTCCTCTTAGGTAGTTGAACACTGTATAGAGCCTTGTTTCTGTAACCCAAAAAACCCATCCTCACCCAAAAAACACTCTATAGAGCCTTGTTTCTGTAACCCAAAAAACCCATCCTCACCCAAAAAAACACTCTATAGAGCCTTGTTTCTGTAACCCAGAAAACCCATCCTCACCAGTTTCCCACTGTAGGACATGTCTATACAGTGACCCAAAATAAAGAAGATTTCCCAGGAAAAATACCAGTTATGCTTTAAGGTTTTGGAAGAAAGATTCGCCTCCTAGTAGAGCTTTAAGAATTAGCTTACCAATCAATCAAAGAGAAAAAATAGAGAGTAACACTCAAGCATAGCAATCAAACTGTAAGGACTGGGATTGGAAATGGGAAAGAACTAAATAAATGAAGTGGTGCGACGTCCTTTGTACAGTAATTAGAGGGATAATTAACAGTAATTTGAATTAGCAGGAGGTTAGCTATAAAGTAGAGACAATTGAGATTGATTACAATGGACGGCTAAGATGCAAATTGATGGAGGTATAAATACTTCTGAATTCGGTGTGGGGTGCATGGAATATTGCTGGTATGTTTCTGTAATCGTGCTCTCTCATACTCTCTCTCTTCTCTTTCCCCAATTTCTCAATCTGATCTCTCTTCTTCTCTTCTTCCTAATCCGTTCTAATTCTTCCCTTCTCACTCAATTCTCCTTCTTATCATGAAACTAGTTACGAGATTAGCTCCAATTTGACTATCCTTCAGGTATGGGTTACTCGAGGTGTGGATTTCAGCTGAAGAACTGAGTTGATTCGAAGAAGTCTTGTTTAAGCTTTGTTGTTGCATTCTATCCTAGTTCTGTTATTATCAGTATCCAGTTGTGGACAATATTCAGTGGATTGTTGAAGTATTCCAGTTGTTTCGAGTTGTAATTTCTTGTTTAGTTTGAAGAGTTAATAGTAAACTTGCCTAGCATTCCTTGAGATCATTAAAAAAACTAAAGCATACTACCTCAGCAAATGGCTTTTATCAGTTCAAAGATACAGAATTCGCATAAAATGAAGTGCTCATTGGGAATAATAAATTCGTCAAAAAATATGACAGAGCAACTGATCTAAATAAGACGGATAATGCGGATGGAATGAAATACTGAACACGCATAATATATTTTTGAATGATAGGAAAAAATGTGTGAATCCGAAAATGTAAGAGAGCGCAGAAAACACCAAACCTCTCGTGAAGAGGAGTGACAGGCGGGCCTTTATTGGCAATGATTTCAGCATCGCTAACTACGCCAACGACTAATTGGTCGCCGAGAGCCCGAGCTTGTCGGAGAGCATTGCAATGGCCGTAATGCATCATATCAAAGCATCCATCCATATATACCCGTATAGGTCTCTTCTTCTTCTTCTTCGGCAAAGCAAATCGCAATCCCAACACCGATAACCCTAGCACCACCCCTCCCACCAACCACGTTGCAACGAACCGCGAACTCTGTTGCACGTTCTCCGAATGTCCCGCTTCTGAACCCATTGTTCCACTGCTCCAAATTATAGTCCCTAATTCAGCAAAAAACCTACTAACATTCCTAATTTCTACTACTGATAAGGCTAATGAATACGTTAGTTTTTCTCAGATGAATATGCTATTCCCAGATGCTTGTCTCCAGATTTCTATCTGTGTTCCGTTCTAGACTATAGCGTAAAAGTTCAAAAATGTCCTCTTTTTTTCCGTTTATATATCTCCGTCTCCATCTCCTTTAGAATGGTTCCCACTCAAAACAGTGCGTCTTAGAACTTGACCGGACACTTGTACAGCGGTCACACAAACGTAGCGTAACAGCTACTTCACCCATCGTTGGTTAATTGCATGACCAACCTTATAATTCATTGAAATTACGGAAAAGGTCCAAATATTTGGAAGTCATTAATACTGGGGTGGTAATTTGAGCCCAAACCCATCCAATCTGCCCAACCCGCGCGCAGAGATTAATGAGTTGGGCTACAAACATTTTAGCTCATGGGTCAATTTGGGTTGAGCTCAAGTTAACCCGCTATTTTTTATAGTCCATTCTGACCCATTAAACAGCCCAAATACAACCCATGAAACTCATTCAAAACAAAAGGATCTCAACACAACTTATCTAGAAATTTATTTAGGTGCCCCAATTTCACTTCTTTTTTTTTTTTTTTGTATTTTCAATTTTCTATACTTTTGTTTTTCTGCACCACCCCCTATTCCCCCCACCCCACCCACACACACATACACACAAAGACTCCCTTCAAAAAAAATTACTTTTTTTTTTTGCATTTTCAATTTTCTCTTTTTTATTTTTCTACACCACCCACCCTACCCCAACACCCCACACCCACCCCATGCGAAAACCCCCTCAAAAAAATTTTACTTTTTTTATTTTTATTTTCAATTTTCTGTATTTTTATTTTTCTGCACCACCCACCCTACCCCAACCCCCTCCCCCTCCCCCCTCTCCGCGCAAACAATTTACTTTTTTTTTGTATTTTCAATTTTCTCTTTTCTGTTTTTTCGTTTTTTTCTTCACCACCCACCCCAACCCCCCAAACTGATTTAGAGGGGTAGGCATTCCCGTCCGCCCTTACACAGGGCCCCTCCAAGAAAAAAGAAATGCGGTACCGGCTGTGGTCACACGCTGGACACAAATTCGTCATTCTTATGCTTTAGCTTAAACGCTTAAACGGGACAAACCCACCCCCACCCGCAAAATATTTTTCAACTTACACCTTTTACGGTAAAAAGCTTTTTTATGCAAGATGAGCATGGTTTTAAAACATTGATCAAATTGGGTGGGTTGGGTTATGACCCATTGTTTAGCCCATCTTAACCCAGCCCATGTTAGCCCAAGTACACTTTGGGCTGGGTTGGGCATTGATCCATTTATTGACCTAATCCATCTTGACACGCCCAATTTCAACCCAGCCCGCCCATTTGTCACCCCTAATTAATAATTTGGCACAAACATGTTCATGTCGCTCAATACTTGGTCCAACTATGCCCTTATTTAAAACGCACCGTATGGAGGGCATCTTTGGTCCGCGCGCATATTTTTAAGGTATATTTGGCTCATTAAAACTCTTAAGCTTTTGTGTTATTGAGTTATTTTGTTTTATTCATGACAATGTAATGAAAGTTTGTAATGATAAAATCGTCTCAAATCGATTGATTTCCTTGTGTGAATCTTAAGTACGAATAAAGAGAAGCAAAGTTTAGAAAAACTTAAACTATTTTATATAGGTTCTCTTCAAACAAAATGGTTTAGGTTTTTTTACACTTTGTTTCTATCTGTTCGTATTTAAGATTTACATAATGAAAGCAATTGATTTGAGGGTGATTTTATAATTATAAACATCTATTACATTGCCATAAACCAAACAAGATAACCCAATAACATAAAAGGTTTATGATCTTTAATGTGCCAAATATGCTGTCAAGTGTGTGCATGGTACAATATATATCATCCAAATAGGGTCGTTTAAAATAAAGACATATTTGGAGCAAGTATAAAATGCTAGCGGTATGTTTGTGTCAAAGTATTAATGATGAGTAAATCCGCTCAAGTTTGCATAGTACAATAGCATATTTAAATTTTTTTTTTCTTGAAATTGAGAAATGGACCGTCTACTTTTAAATGTGCACATGAACGTTTGGCTTAATATACAATTTGACATTATTATTTGTGCAGTTTTATAAAACTAGCATTCTAACATCATAATTTCACACTCTCGTCTCCCTTTAAACAGCCAACTCTCTTCTTTTTTTGCAAAAAAAATCACTACAACACTACTTCATTCTTGCAATTTTATAAAACTAACATTCTAATATCATAATTTCACATTTTCTCTCCCTTTAAACACCCAACTATCATTTCCTTTTGCAAAAAATCACTATAACACTACCTTCATTCTTGAACGACCCAACTTCTCCCTTATTGTTACGGAAGATCGTGGGTTAACTAGCACACAATCTCACACAAAGCAAATAGAGAAGAAAAACCAACAGAAGGATTTAACGAAGTTCGGCTAAGCCTAATCCTCGGGTCAGAAGCAGAGAGAGTTTTCACTATGAATGAGAAGAAAAACACAATACAATCTTTCGAATCCCCAACTACAACCCTTATATATAGATCTCAAATAGTCTCAAACTTATAAGAGAAAGGTTTCCCAATTTGACAAGGACAATCTTTCCTAAATCTATTAAGACAATGGGTATTCCCAAACCTATAGGGATTATAGGTCTTCTAAAAATACAAGAAAATAATTCAAGCCACAAAATAACAAATCTTCCCTTTGGCTTAAATTCTCTTCATCAACAGGAACAATGTCTCTCTACCTTTCTCCAGCCCTCTCAAGGACTTTACCCATTGCCGCACACATCAACCAAGTCTAGGCAACACCTAAACTTCTTAAGAGACTCAATCTCTTTAGCCGTAGCACTAATCCGTCGATTTGGTTTTGTACTCGGAATAGCTTCTGGATAGCTATAACACTCAAATACATTAATGGCCTCTTCAACTGCTAAAGCAAATCCCACAGGATTCGTATATCCAAGAAAATTATCGTCAGCTACATTTGCAAACCTTTATGGTGGGTTGATCACTCTCTTCTCTCTGCATGTTGCAATGATATATGGTTGTTGTTGTGCATGTGCATAAACATTATCATCCTAATCAATATTTTGCACTTCCTCACTTCTCTAATTTAGAACTATTGGGCTGAGCTAGTGGAGATATTCAATTTCCAGCTCTATGCAGTCACTGACACCACGATCTATTTCGTATATTGGCTCTCCCTCTGACTGTCCAGTGAGGTAGATTCATTGAATGTTACACACCTACTGATAATTAGCCTTGGAGTCTTTTGAATAGTGCACCACAACCTATAACCTTTCACTCCAGTTGCATACTCTAAAAATATGCACTTCCCCTCGGCTCAAGTTTTCCATCACTTGTATGAGCATAAGCATGGCAACCAAATATCCTTCAATTTGAATAATATGCACTCAACCAAATTGTGGATGGAGATCTGTTGACCAAATAACAAGCTGTATTGATTGCTTCAGCCAAAAAATCCTTGCTAATACATGAGTGTGAAAGCATGCTTCGTGCCCTATCACATGAGCATAAGCAGGACAACCAAATATCCTTCAATTTGAATAATCTGCACTCAACCAAATTGTGGATGGAGATCTGCTGACCAAATAACAAGTTGTATTGATTGCTTCAGCCGAAAAATCCTTGCTAATACATGAGTTTGAAAGAATGTTTCGTGCCCTATCACAAAGCGTTATGTTCATACGTTCTGCAACACCATTCCGTTGGGATGTTCTGACACAAGTGCGGTGTCTCACTATGTCCTCTTTACTGCAGAAATTATCGAACTCATAATTGCAAAATTCCAACCTATTATCAATACGAAGGCGCTTAATTTTCTTTTCGTCTGCATCACAACCATCGTCTTCCATTTAACAAATGTCAGAAATACCTTATCTTTTATTTTCAGAAAATACACTCACATCATCCTTGAGTAATCATCAATCAAAGTCATAAAATACCTGGCACCACTCTTGGAGGAAACTCTGTTTGGACCCCACAAGTCTAAAAGTATATAATCTAACTTGTCTTTGGTCTTGTGCTCGAACTTCTTGCTGAACTTTACCCTAGTCTTTTTACCAAAAATACAATGCTCACAAAAATTCAAAAATTAATTTTTGTACCCATTCAGCAAATTCTGCTTACTCAACAAGGACAATCACTTATCACTCGTATAACCAAGTCGCAAGTGCCACAATTGAGAGTAGATAACTTTTCCCAGAAGCTACAACAGCTTCCCTTTCAACTATATTGGCCTGAAGATGATACAATTTAGAATGCAGTTTACCCTTCATGAGTACCATGGAGCCTTTACGCACTTTAAGTATTCCATTATCGGTGTGAAGCTTATACCCTTGATCATCCAAAGTCGAAAGAGAAATCAAATTTCTCTTTATCCGATGAACATGCCAACACTAAATGTTTCTAATAATTACATTGAACATTCTCAAATCTGATGTTACTAATCCCCTCCAATGGTAATGGATTATTATCTCCCATGTAGACAATCCCATTGATCTGCTTGTAAGTTTCAAACCAATTATCGTGTGGACACATGTGGAAAGTATCACCAGAATCAATAACCCAGGAGTTTTGCCCATGACTAGAACTCACAGCACAGACTGCCCCTACATAGTCACTATCATCAGAATTATTGCCAGCGTCAACAGTATTTGCCGAATTATCTATTTTCTGCTTCCCCCATTTCTCTTTTAGCTTAGAAAAATCTCCCTTGTAGTGACCTTGCTCCCCGCACTCATAACAGTTTTGCTTCCTTGCTCTAGAACTCGATCTAGCAGTTGACTTTTTCCTGTTAAAGTCCTTTTGTTGTGTTCTTCCTCTACTCACAAGACCCTCGCCCTCAATTCTGCTGCATGGAAAGATCTTTTTCAACTCTTTAGATTTCAATACATTACTAACATCTTCTAGTGAAATGTTGTCTTTCCCATATAGCAACGTATCAGCAAAAGTATCATAAGACGATGGTAAAGAATACAACACAATCAAGGCCTGATCCTCACTCTCAATTTTGATATCAACGTTCTTCAGGTCCATTATAATTGAATTAAACTCATCAAGTGAGTTTTAACAGGTGTACCTTTATTCATACGGGGATTGTATCACCTTTTTTTCAAGTAGAGGTGGGTTGTTAGCGATTTCTTAGAATATAAATCTTCCAACTTCTTCCATGCCATTGTTGTAGAAGTTTCTTCAGCAATTTCCCGAAGAACGCTATCTGTAACGCTCATGAAGATCACACTCGAAGCCCTCTCCTTCAGGTATGCCTTCTCCGTCTCTTTCATCTCTTCGGAAAAATCCTCATCAATTGCATTTCATAACCCTTGTAACACCAAAAATGATTTCATCTTAATCTTCTATAGACCGAAACTAGAACCCCCGTCAAATTTTTTTACAATCGTACTTTGTTGAAGATGATGAAGACATCTTAACCCTAGAATCTAGATTATATGTCAAAATCCGAACCTTTCTCTGATAACAATTATTGCGAAAGATCGTGGGTTAACTAGCACACAATCACATATAAACATAAAGCAAATAGAGAAGAAAAATTAACACAAGAATTTAACGAGGTTCGGCTAAGCCTAATCCTTGGGCAGAAGCAGAGAGAGTTTTCCACTATGAGTGAGAAGAAAAGTACAGTACAATCTTTAGAATACCCAATTACAACCCCTATATATAGATCCCAAATAGTTACAAATCTATAAGAAAAAAGGTTTCCCAATTTGACAAGGATAATAAGTTTTTATTTCCCAAATCTACTAGGACAATGGGTTTTTCCAAGCCTATAGGGATTATGAGTTTTTTAAAATACAAGAAAATAATTCAAGCCACGAAATAACACTTATAAAACTCATGGCCTATATCCTCATCTAATTCATGTTTTCTTCCTGTCAATAAGTTCAAGATGCACCAACTAGAGCAAGTTTAAATTTTCCAGAACGAGCTTGAACAAAATTTATCGTCTAATAAGTTGGTATATCTCATATGTTGATATATAATATATGATTGCTTGTTGGTTATCATTTATGCCACAAGTTATTTTAATGCGACCTTTGGATCATCTTTATATCTATTTGACGTTGCACTCTTCAAATTTGGGATATATTGACCTCTTAGAGTTACGTTTTACTACTTGATTCTAGATGACTTTTTCAACTTTTCACAGGTGAATTCTTGATATAAGCTGTTGAACAACGATTCATAAATAAAATGTGGTTGACCAAATATATTACTTAATATCTAAATGAACACTCATTCTCTCGCCATCATAGTAATGGATCATGACTCGCGACTATGTCAATAGTAAAATAGTTTATATATTGAAAGAATGAAACCATATGAATACAATCAACAATACTATTCTAATCATCATGATTTAATTTCTCAGTGAGGCTGAATTGTGATTAAAAATAATATAAATGCCAACAAAACAAAGAGAATTTCAACATTGTTATGCGATGTAAAACATACGTAACACCTAGTACATTTCACATGGTTAGAAGTATATATAATGAATGTTGTACCAAGGATTACACGAGTATTCATTTTTTCCAATGCACACGCGTGGATAAAATACATAACAAGTATATTAAAGATAATTTCAATATACTATTTATTTATTTTAAAAGTTTAATCACTATATATAACTCGTATCCCGCTCTCTCTTCTAAGCACTCGCAATCTTTTTCTCGAAAAGCGCAGTAATCAAGAGCATTGAATAGGAGTTTTTTATCCCCTAAATTTGTACCCTCACCAAACTGTCCTTGATCTGACTCAGCAAAATTTGGAGGTGTAGAATTACATATTTGCTATGTGAAGCTTTGTGCAATGAGCTCAGCCTCCCACTTACAATTTCTTTCTAGAAGTACATTGACACTGAGTCGATGAAAATGCCAATGATTTCACTGTGGTAGGAAACATGATTGGATTTGAATGAACTACCCGCTTTTGACTTCTAGATATTGGGTTGGTCGTTAGAATCATAGGCAAATATAATTATCATGATAGCTTGGTGACTTTGTGACGATGGATGGATTTTTTTGATTATCTAAAGCTATCAAATATTTTAGGACTAAATATATTCAGAAAAATCTTGGAATAATCGACAAAATCAAATAGGCTACTCAATTACTGAAATCCTTTATCCAATGCTTCCCTTTGGCTGTGAGGTATGACTAGTTTTACTTCAATAGAGAATTAAGATCTTTATGTAAATTTTTAATTATGATAGGATTAATCTTAAAATGTCAAATAGGCAGACTAATATATCCATGGCTACTTGTAGATTACATATAGATTTCATTGTTAGTCTATAAACATCCTTGCTCTATTTATACATATATAGTGCCAATAAGCATGATCTTTAGTTAGTCATATTGTTTACCTGTAAAACGGTACAATTGAATTTATAACTTGGCTTATAGACAAGCGAATCGATTTGATCCCAAAATAATAAATAAATTAAATAAAATGCAAGACTTAGCATTGAAATCGAGATAAGACAACAAACAGTTTGGTTCCGGGAGTAAGGCTTTCTAAGACACTAATAAGAATATCAATAGACTGAAAATAAAGTATTATTGAGCTTAGAATAATGTGTAGCATTAGTTTGTCAAAATTTGCGTGTCTTACAATGGCTGTTGAACTTACTATTTATAGCTACACCTAGGGAACAAGGTCCTAGGATCAATCCCCTCTTAAATGACAATTATGGGGGCTATTGATGAATACATAACGGTAGGTTATGAATGTCAAAATTCTCTATAATGGATTATGTATTTAACATTGAGGAATATTCTTCATTGAATGTCATCGGGTGGCAAATATTCGTTTGTCCTTGTTAGAAAAGTTCCCTTCGGGATCTACTCGGTGCCAACCGAAGCCGCTGTCCTCGGCCTTGGTTTTCACTTGATTCGTCTTCCATCTATCTCTGGTTCCATGTGTCGCTCTATCATTTAAGTATTTAATATAAACTGATTTTACCCTATACATATAGTCTCCCCTGCTTTTCGGTGGCACATATTTGTGTCATCAGGAAGTTGGTGAAGATTCATTTCTTGGCGGAAATTTTTCTGATCCCTTCTGAAAAGTTTCTGACGCTTGATTAGATGCATGTCTCTCCGTATTTAATACCCCGAACATGCGTCACTCCATGATTTAGCAATATTTTTGCTAGTTCTCGAGGTAAAGGCCACTATTTTAGCTGCCTATTTCTTTAACTATACTCATCATTCTTCTTCTTTTCCACTTTAGAGTTCTACAAACTCTCTCAACTTCTTTGCATTCAATTCTTTCTTGATTTCACTTTTCTTTAATATTCTTCTTCAAAGAACTTTTATTACCTTCTGCTGATCATGGCTTCTTCCTCCAAGAACTCAGACTCTCCTAAAAACAAAGAAAACCCTGTTGTTGCTGGCCCTCCTATGGTGAGCACTATCATTCCCAGAAGACTCGCCGCAACCAAGGACTTCGAAGAGAAGTTTCCTTCTACAAGTTCTCGTACATGGGTTGTTGGCATATACCCTTCTTCCATCCTTCCTTCTAGCAATCATGCTATGAATGAAGATGTGATTGTCATGACCTAAACATCATCGCTCCCGAACTGACGGAGCGAGTAACATTCCCTAAGAAGGGCTTTATGTGTGTTTATACGTACCCATTTACTTTGGGTACATTTTCTTTGAGTAGGGGAATTAACCCCGTGATTTTGGATCTGTTCCGCAGATACAAGATTTGTTTGGCATAGGTGGGCCCTTCGGTTTGGTGAACGGTAGCCTGTCTACGGCAGTTATGCCAGGAGATGAAGGAATAGCTCACCTTGGCTCGCATAATGAATCTCTACTCCCCCAAGATTTTCCGTGGGGGAATATAAACTTTAGGAAACGTGGCCACCGTGTTTCACTCACTAGCATGGATGATGACAATGACCGTTGATTGATAGAGCGGTTCATTGTTGTTGCCACATGGGATATCATCCCGGCCACAACTTCAACTTTCCCTGAGTCATGGACTCATGCACGTAAGTTTAAAGCCTGTTTTTTCTCTGAAGAAATGTTGTTTCATATTGTTACCGATCCTTCTCTTTTCACTATTTTAGCAACTCGGTGGACACCACCAAAGGTTGAAGGCTTGGACCAGTGGGTCCAGAAGATTCTGGACATTACCACACCTGATACCCGCTGGTGGAAAGAGCTGGCCCTCAAATACAGGTAGAAGGCCAAAAATCATGATAAGTTGGCTCGTGAAACTAATCTTGTATTTATCTCATTTTTGTGTACAAGAAAATTGGTTAACTTATTTTTCCGTTGAATCCAGGTCTTCCGCAGGGCTCTCTTATCATACTCGAGGAGGATGTTTTAGCTGATTCTACAAAAGTTGTGAGGCTGCTAAAGGAGGCCTTCACCCGAACAGGTTCCACCGAATCCGCTTTGGGTGCAAGTGCTTCCGCTTGGAGCCCTCGGCCGGAGAGCAAGCAACCAAAAAGAAGGCGCACTTCCTCGGCTAAGGGCAAAAATAAAAAGGTGAAGAAGGTCGTACCCGATCTAGTTGGTGTCACTGTGGTGATTAATGATAATGGGAAGCCAGCAGTGAAGGGGCTTCCCTACAAAGGAGACAACGACCTTTATCAGCTCAACGAATGCTCAATCTGAAGAGTTTGTAACCCTAACCGAGGACGATGCCCAAGCGCTCTGGGAAAATGTGATTTAGTGGAGAATGCCAATTCTCCCTTTCCAGTCCCAGTTGCTGCTCCCAGTACTATAAGGCTGAGTATCAGGCCTCTTCTGTCTTTGGTTGATGAGCAACCTACAACTAACACTGCTTTGCCGCAGCTACTTCTCAACCCACAATACCATAAGCTTCATCTCCTTCCACGTCGGTCATCCCTTCATCACCAGCAACTGCTATATCACTCCCACCGATTGCGGACACCTGAGAGGATGATGTCCCTCCTCCCCAGTACCTAGACCATGGGAATTTGGGGCATAACTATTCACCCCATTATGCAGATCCATAAATGAGGAAGAGTGTCTCCCTCTCGGTCTTTACTGAGTGCCATCTGTTGTCCCGGCCAGTGGAACTCGCCAATTACCTGAAGCCGCTGTCTTCAGAGAAAGACAAGAAGAAAATACATTCTCATTCAGGGGAGTGTATGATAAATAATGTCATGCACAACGCAGTAGCGGTATGGTACTCGTTCTCTTTGTTGTATGTTTTCTCTTGATTTGTTATGACATGATTTCTAACCTGGGTTTTTGATTTGCATGCCAAATTCCTTGCTTCTGAGGGCCTTCAGAAGTTGATCATTGATAAAGAAAAGCTTACGTCCGAGCGAGATCAACTGTTGGCCGAGAGGGACCAAGATGCTGCTCACCTCCGGCACTAGAAGCACAAGCTTCTGAAACGACTGAGTTGGAGGCTCGGTTGCAGTAGAGCGAGCAGGAAGTGTAAAATTTCAAGAAGCCTAGGCTAAATGGTTTGAGGTCCAAAATGTTGTACTTGATGCTGCCGAGCGCAAGGCTGCCTCTACCAAGAGATTGAATAACTTGGAGGCAGCCTTGAACTCCAAAGCTGAAGAGGCTGTTGCTGCTGAGGAGAAGCATGCCCATATGGAGGATAAGTATAAGAGGGTCATGGAACACAATAAATGTTCATATATCCACTATCCGTGACCTTGATCTCAGCCTTAGGGCCACAACATCAAAGCGGGATAGCCTTTCGACCGAGGTTGATCGGCTTAGATCCGAACTCCAGTGCCAGGAAGATTCCCTCACTATTGAGAAAACACATTCTATGTATCGCATGGGGAGAAAAACCTTGGAAGAGGCCAAAGCGGGCGTTATTGATTTTGATGCCGAGATCGCCAAGGCCCAAGAGTTGGAGTCAACTACCCGAAGGCGCCTCCTGGCTCGACCCGATGCAATTAGATATTCTGATTTCGGTTCTGAGTTCTCGGGAACTGAGGAGGAACTTGAAGAGGATAATGATGAAGGCCAAGATCCCGAGCCAACGGCAGATCCACCTACTTCTCCTGGGGGCGCAGATGCTTCTCTACCCCCCGAGTTCTGGGGATGCAATAGTTTAGTTTTTTACTTTCTTTTACTTTTGTTGCTTTCTTTTCATACTTTTGTACTTGTGCTGCTTGGCACGTTTGTTATATAAAAGTGCTCTTCGTTTAAGCATTGCGCAAAGTTTACTTTTTTGCATCGAATTATGCAAGGCTTCAGGTGCGTTTTTCCCTGACAACATTTGGGTTCCAGGCATAAACTCTTTTGGAACCAATCCTTTACCGTAAGGGTTTCATAAGAGAGGGACCTCTTATATTTACGATGCTTTTGAAGAGGACGTTTCTTGTTCATTCCGGCACTAGCATTTGAAATACTTGATTAACTTTCAAATGATAAAATTAATTCATCGTTTGGAAAAAGAAATAAGATAAAAATAAAAGGACTTTATTTTATTTCTTCTATCTTCAAAAGTACATAAGCATTCATTTTGCTGAAAAGAAATTGTCATTACTTGTGGCTAATTTGTACAACTTGTTTGTACGGGGCTGGCCTCGCAGTCCCTGGTCCCGATGATACACTTTTGTTCCTGGATTTTGTAGTCCTAATTTATGTGGCAATCAGGTTTCCGTGTTCTCATATCATTCCTCCTAATGTTCGAATGCGAATAATGCGAATTGGAACACTAGAAATCTTGCTCCTTTGAAGATTCCACTAGTGAATGGTTGGATAATCTTTGGTCCGATAACAAGCTTCATTTCCCGTTAGGAACTTTGCTACCAAGCCAAAGGTTATCTCACCACCCCCTAGTGGCTTGTAGTGAAGGGCACTCATGAACGGTCAAATAGATTTTGGTCTGATAGCAAGCTTTGTTTCCCGTTAGGAACTTTGGTATCGAGCCAAAGACTATCTAACCATCCCGGAGTGGTTTGTTGTTTCCATGCCTTGTCATATTTTTGCTGATGGCGTTTCCTTCGTAGTATGATTTGCGTTGCTGCCTTGTTAAATATCTTGGCAGAAAAATCCAATTGGGACAAAAATTAGACGAAAGGAAAAAAAGTGCAGCACATACTTTCAGTATAAGTAATGCTCATCAGCAATAATACCTTTTGAGGTGTGGCACATTCTAGTTGCTCGGTAATTTTACTCTGTCTTGATTTTTCAATTCATATTATCCTTTCCCGGTGACCGCTGAAATCCGGTAGGGGCCTTCCCAGTTCCCACGTCGGACCCAGATTCACTGCGTTGAGCTCTCGGGGTGTTTTGAGTCACTTTTCTTATAATCAAGTTCCCACTTTGATATCTTTTCATTCTTTGTTTCTAGGCCACCATCCTTATGTGCGCCAAGTCCCTGCATTCGTCTAGCAACCCTAATTTGACTAGCAACGCTTCATTGTTTGTTTCTTCATCTGCCTAGAAATATCTCATGGTAGGTTCTCCCATTTCCATCGAGATCAAGACTTATGCTCCGTATCGGGAGAGAAAGGTGTCTCTACCGTGCTTGACTTGGCCATCGTCCGGTATGCCTATAGCACTCCCGGTAACTCTTCGGGCCATTTGCCTTTGGCTGCTTCCAATCTCTTTTTGAGGTTTTGAATAATCACCTTATTTGTAGATTTTGCTTGGCCATTTGCACTCGGATGGTATGGTGAAGATGTGATTCTTTTGATTTTCAAGTCTTCAAATAATTTTGTGACCTTTGCGCCTATGAATTGTGGCCCGTTGTTGCAGGTAATCTCCTTTGGTATCCCGAACCGGCAAATTATATCCTCTCACAGGAAATCGACTACTTCGCATTCGCCGATCTTCTGATAAGGACCCGTTTCAACCTACTTAGAGAAGTATTCAGTTAAAATCAAAACAAACCTTACCTTGCTGGGAGCCGGTGGAAGAGGACTGACTATATCCATTCCCCATTTCATAAATGGTCATGGCGATAATACCGAGTGCAATAGCTCTGCCGGTTGGTGTACTAACGGCATGTGGCATTGACATTTGTCGCATTTCTGAATGAATGCCTTAGCGTCTTTTTTCCATTCGGGGCTAGTAGTATCCTGCCCTAACTAACGTTAACACTAACGAGTCTATACCTGAGTGATTTCCACAGACTCCTTGTGAACTTCTCTCATGACGTAATTAGCCTCGGGGGCTCCCAAGCATCGGTCCAACGGGCTTTGGGACGACTTTTTATACAACTGGCCTCCCCAGAAGCTGTAGCGAGCTGCTTTGGTGCGGAGTGCCCAGGATGCCTACGGATTTTCGGGTAGTTTGTCGTGCTTAAGATAGTCGATGATTTTATTTCTCTAGTCCCGACCAAATTGGTCGCATTTACTTCACAATAACCGTCCACATCCAATACCGAATGTATGAGCTGTACGACCGTACTGAAATCTGATCCTTTCATTTCCATGGACGAGCCCAAATTGGCTGGTGCGTTTGCTTCTGCATTTTTTTCTCTCGGGATGTGGGTGATTGACCATTCCTTAAACCATGATACCAGATTCTGAACTTTCACCACATATTGTTGCATACGTTCTTCTTTGGTGTTGAAGATCCCGTATACCTAATTTACCACCATTTGGGAATCATATTTGATTTCAATGACCTCGGAGTCTAGTCTCGGGGCTAGTTCAAGTCTTGCAATCAAAGCCTTATACTCAGCTTCATTGTTAGTCAAGTGAACAATTTTTATGGCCTACCTCAGGGTTTCTCCCGAGGGCGTAACTAATACTACCTCGAGTCTAGAGCCTTTTGTTACACCCCATATTTTCGTAGGTAAGAGTACGTCGTAAGACAATTGATGTAAGTTCAGAAATAAGATCATTTTTGAAAGTACATAAATTAAGTTAATCATATTACCGTGGAGGTTACGAATCTATAAGATCATGAATAACAAGTACCAAGAGGGTTGGAAAGCTTAGAAGCTAAACGAAAAATAAGTTTCGTCAAAAGTCGATAAGCTTGAAATGTTATAACATGCACTTTGGGGTGAGAATAAGGTTCTTAACATGATACGAAGGTTATGTTATGAGTTATTTTAGTCGTATGATAGTCGTGTGTTACGTTTTGAAGCAAGCGATTTGTGGAACAAAAGTTGGCAAAGATCATCACAAGTTACATTCATAATATGTTGAAACTTAGGTCAAATGTAGCAGAGCTTTTCTCCTAATATACTTGGAATTACAGTATGATCCATATATTATATTGAAGATATACGAGTCTAGTTTCTAACTCATTAGACCGTTCATCTATACAACTTCGGAGTAGAGAGATATTTGCATTTTCGCGAGACTACGCAAGCAACTCCCAATGGGACCCACTTAGGCAGTGGTCGACCTACTTCACTTTAAAAATGATTTAGACGACATTTATTTCTCATTTTTCGACCCAACCTTGTCCCTACACTACTTCTAATCCTCCTAAGCAGATACCATAAGGGTTTGAAGTGATTCCAAAGTGATTACACCATATTTCAACATCAAAAGTTAGTTCTAGAGAACAACACCTCTTTGAGGTTGTGTTGTCATTGAGGATAGTTGTGGGTTGTGTTTGGCTGAAATTTCAAGTTGTTGCTACTTTCTAAGGTGAGTATAACAACCTACTAATTGTGCTTAAGCTTTCTTCTATGTTGGTTAAGTTGTTAGGATGATAAACTACAAGATAATACTTGGATTAGCTTGAGATGTTGTTGTTCTTGATGGATTGATTTGAAAGTTGCTCTTATGAAATTTAAATGGCTGGAAATTATGGAAAATAAGTTGGATATGATATTGTTAGTATGCTTATGTTGGTTTACATGTCAATCTTTGGTAACTAGAAAAAGAAATGGCTATAAAGCACTTGGAAGTTGTCCACAGTGATATTATCTTGTGTTGGGCTATTTCAGGTAACTTTGAAGTTGAGTAGAAGGTTGGAAATACTTTAAAAGGAATTGGTTATAATACTGGATATATTATAATCGGGTTAAAGGGTGGTAAAGGGATTCAATCCGAGCTTACCGCTCGTCATGATATGTTGATGACTTGTTAATGAAATATTTTGTGCCATATTGTTGATGTTGTTCTTATTGTATCGTTCTGGGCGTTGTTGTTGGTATATGATATTGGAGGAGGCCCTTGTTATAGGGGAGATGCTGCCCTAATTTACATAAACGAGCTACTAGTTTAAGTTGTGAATTAGCATTTACTCAGCACTGATTTTAAATCTTCTTATGCTATGGTAGATTGAGTTGATTTGTTTAAAGAATTTCTTGGAAGGTATTAAGGACTCAACAGATTTAAGGTATGTTAAGGCTATCCCTTTTTTCCTTTTGGTATGATGCATATGATACAAACAAAACGAGCAAACACACAACTTTCACAATTGGACTCTATTCATAGAAGTACTAGGGGTGCCTATGTTCTTGATTCCCCATGTGTCCTATTATTATACCGTCTGGTCATGGGTATCAGAAAATATTTAAGTTTAAAAAGTTTATTTCATGATATTGACCGAAGGCATATTGATCTCATGACATTTTGAAAGATCTTATTGACTTACTTCCTTATGCATTATATTCATTTATACATGTATATTGACCCATGACCAGATGGCGTTATATACGTGATAACTATGGATTTTAGCCTATCTTATGCTCTCTTTTGCTTAGGTTTTGGATAAAAAATGTGTAAAAGTATTCCCGAAAACTGACTTATTGTGCTTGTCTGTAGGGTTTGGTCAAAATGAGGCAAGAAAGCCATAATCAACTCATGAAGGAGTTAAAATTGCACAAGTTCAAAGCTGAGGTAAAAGCGCTGACCGCGAAGGAAAAGAGCGGCCGTGGAAGATCCACCGCTGAAGCGGCCTCAATTATGCGGTCCACGGAATTGAGGTTCAGAGAAGGTGTTTTTAGTGCAACAAAGACCGCTGACCGTGATGAAAAAGGGCGGCTGCAGAATACCTAACGCAGTCGCGGTGGTATTTCCGCTGAGAGCGGCGATCAAGGTTCAGAGACCCTGCAAAGTGAGCCTAACTGAGGAGCGCGGTCCACGTCCAAATTGCGCGGCTGCGGTTGAGGCTAACGCTGAGGTGGTAACTTTTATGTTGTTCGCGAAATCAAGTCCAAACTAAGCACAAAAGTGAAGAAATGGAGTCCGCGCTTGTTTTGCGCAGCCGCGAAAGTCCTTACGCTAAGGCGCTCATTATTTCGCTGACAGCGGAACCTCCGTAGGGGTATTTTTGTCCAATAATTTCAGTTGTGTATAAATAGTTTTTTTTTACATTTTTAGGTTATCTTTTGTCTGAGGAGCTCGTGAACAGCCGTATTTTTACTACTTAGAGTTATTTTAGAGCAACTTTAGCTATTAATCTTAGATTTTGTTCTTGTAATCAACTTTTATGGCTTATATTTCATTTCCATCTTTGATTTCTACCTTGATTATGAGTAGCTAAACCCATTATCTAGGTTTGTGACCCAACCCTAGTGTGGGTATTTAATGGGTCTTCAATTTCAGGGCTTAATTGTTTATGGGTTAATGATATTTAGCTTGATTCATGCTTTAATTGCAGAATTGGTGGTTGCAAACACTGATTCGTGCCTTTATGACTTATACTCTTCTTGAGAAAGGGGGACTAAGTCTAGGAAATTCAGGCTAACAAGGAATTGGGGTGCATTCAAAAGATTGATAGCCCCAATTAAAGGGTTAAACCTAGAGATAGTAATACCCGACTTGAGCCAATTTTACTTGCAATGTTTGAACACCCAATTGGGCTTGAGAAAGCCAATTAGGGCAAAGTCACTCAAACTACCGAGAGGTATAGAGTGAGTAACTATGTGTAAAGGTTATATCATGACCCCAAATATAACAAGTTTGTCCTAAATTCTAGACCCCGTTAGATACTCGCCTAGGTGTAAGTCACTTCCCTAGTGCTTTTTATCAATTAAGAAAAATCCTACAAAAACATTGTACTTAGATTACTTTCAGCAATCAGTAGCATTAAAAGTAGAATAGAAACAAATACAAGCATGGTTAGAAGTGCAATTAAGAGCAACACGCATAGCTAGATGAGATAGAAACCCAACTCCCAACCAATATTAGCTCCTTGTGGATATCGATCCCGACCTTTCGGGTAATAGCTGCATCGACCACTCTTTGCCATTTTATAGTTTAGGGTTGGAGCCGATCAATACGCGTATATTATATGTATATGGGGTATGGGGAAATGTTATGACGTTATATACGCACCACCACTTGATCAGTTGGTATACGTTGATGATTTCGCCCACAGAGGCCGAGATGATATGATGGAATGCCCTTAGAGGCTTGATGATGTTATGTACGTATATACCTATGCATGATATGCCATTTATATGCATATGCATGATATTATAAATGTTTCATGATTCACAGAGCTATTCAGACGTACAGGTTGAGTCCTTTACTCCATGTTTCTTTCATGTATTTTATATACTGCTTTCATGCCTTACATACTTGGTACTTTATTTGTACT
Organism: Nicotiana attenuata; assembly: GCF_001879085.1. Lineage (NCBI taxonomy): Eukaryota > Viridiplantae > Streptophyta > Magnoliopsida > Solanales > Solanaceae > Nicotiana > Nicotiana attenuata. Next base: position 44,469,764 of record NC_031998.1, read on the forward strand.
GACGCCCCTTTTGCTGGGGACGCTGCATTTCATGCCTACAGGTCCTGATACACAGCCGGATAGACCTTCCCGGTAGACAGAGTTAAACATCAGCTTGGCTGGCAAGATCTACTTCCTCGGGGTTACCAGGTCTAGAACTTGGAGTCCTTTTTATATATACAACTTTGATGGGTAGGTCGAGGCCCTATCCCGATCATAATACAGTTCAGTTATCTCTAGGGGCTTGTAGACGAGTCTTGTATATTTTGTATGTGAGTATTGTGGCCTTGCCAACCCTGCGTACATGCTAGTTGGGTATTGTTGATTGTAGACATTCATGGTGGCCTCGTCGGCCTTGATTTTTAAGGTAGACCTCGCCGACCTAAGTTTAGGGTTACCCCTCAAGAGTACACATTTATAGAGTGGTACGCTCGGGCCAAATATGGCACCGGGTGCTGGCCACGCCTCCCCAGGTTTAGTACTTGACACCTTTCACGTTGGAAGCCCCGTCCGTGAACAAGGTCCAGGCTCTTGATGTCATTTCTGACACCATCATTGCTTATTTGGTGGACAAAGACAGTAGTCCGGGACTGAAATCGTCCACGAAGTCAACCAAAACTTGTCATTTGATCGCATTCCTAGTTTATACTCGATCTCAAGTTCACTCATTTCGACTGCCCACTTGGCCAGTCGACGTGAAAATTTAGGTTTGTGAAGGATATTTCGCAGAGGAAAAGTTATCACCGCGGCTATCGGGTGGCATTGAAAATAGGGCCTAAGCTTTCGTTCGGCAACTATGATAGCTAAGGCCCATTTTTCGAGGTGTGGGTAGCTAGTTTCGTCTTTCGTTAAAAGTTTACTAATGTAATAGATAGGAGATTGCACACCTTCGTCTTCTCGGACTAGAACGACACTTACCTTTACCTCAAAGACCGCTAAGTAAATTAGCAATTGCTCACCTTCCTCTGGTTTTGATAGTAATGGAGGGCTTGATAAGTACCTTTTCAGGTCTTTTAGGCACTCCGGAGTCCATTCGAAGTTGTCGTTCTTCTTCTTAAGAAGTAAGAAGAAATGATGGTATTTTACTGAAGATCAGGGAATGAACCTGCTTAGAGCAGCCAGTCTTCTAATTAACCTTTGGACTTCCTTCATATTTGTCAGCTGGTTAGGAATGTCCACGATGGCTTAAATTTTATCGGGATTGACTTCTATCCCCCTTTGTGACACCAGGAAACCCAAAAATTTACAGGAGCTGACTCTAAATGCACACTTTTTGGGGTTAAGCTTCATGTTGTGCTTCCTTAGGATGTCAAAGGTTTCTTGGAGGCGTTTCAGATGGTCACATGTGTTCAACGACTTAACCAGCATATCATCTGTGTAAACATCCATTGTTCTCCCTATTTTCTTTTCGAACATTTTGTTCACGAGCCTTTGAAAGTGGCTCCGACGTTTTAAACCCGAAAGGCATCACATCGTAGCAATATGTGCCAAATATCATTATGAACGAAGTCTTTTCCTAATCCTCCGGGTTCATTTTGATTTTATTATACCCGAAATAGGCATCGAGGAACCTCATCAACTCGTGCTCGACTGTTGCAGCAATCATTTGATCAATGTTTGGCAATGGGAAGAGTCTTTTGGGCATGCCTTATTTAGATCTTTATAATCTACACACATGCGAAACTTATTATTCTTTTTTGGAACTCCCACTACGTTAGCCAGCCAGTCGGGATACTCTACTGCCTGGATTGAACTGATATCAGGCAATCGAGTTACCTCTTCTTTGACAAACCTGTTTTTGAGCTCAACAATCAGGCGCTTCTTTTTCCTTACCGAAGAGATGTTGGGGTCCAGGCTTAACTTGTGAACATCCACCTCCGGCGGAATACCTGTCATATCCGCATGCGACCATGCAAAACAATCAACATTAACTTTAAGAAATTTTATAAATCCTGACCTGATCTCGGGGTTTAATCTTGTCCCTAAGTGGAACTTCCTCTCTAAGAACTTCTCGAATAATGCGACTTGTTCGAGTTCTTCCGCTGTGGATTTGGTTGCGTCCGTTTCTTCCGGTACCTGAAAATACCTTGGTACCTGGTAAGATTCCGATAGCTTCTCCCCTATGTCGGCTTCGTTTGGTTCGGGAACGGGCATCGATTCCTGTAATTTCTATGCCACATGTTCCTTCCCTTTACTACTAGAAACCGAGATCGCGTTCATCTTCCTTGCCGCCGTTTGATCTCCTCCTATTTATTTAATTCCCTCTAGAGTCAAAAATTTCAAAAGTTGATGGTATGTTGATGGCACAACCTTCATCTCGTGTAGCCATGGTATGCCAAGAATGATAATGTAGCCCGTGTCGCCATCTACCACTTCAAACAAGGTAGTCTTCATGACCCCTTCGATGTTTGTGGGCAGAATCTCCCATCGGTAAGTTGAACCTGACGAGGAGCTTTGTAGCCGGAATAATGCTTCTTGTTAGCTTGGCTTGCTCAAGCACTCTCCATTGAATGATATTGACTGAACTTCCTTGGTCCATCAAAACATGTTTAATTTTAAAATCTAAAACATTAAGAGAAATTACTAGGGCATCATTGTGCGGTAGTAGGAGTCCGTCAGCGTCCTCCTTCTCTGTGAAGTTGATATCGTCCTCGGCGGCTTCTCGAAGTCTTTTGCTCTGAGTCACCGACACCTTTGTCTTTTTTGCTATTGAAAAGGTTAAACCATTAAGCTCGTTCCCCCCCCCCCCCCGAAAATCATGTTGATTATTAGTCGAAGAGGATATTCTCCTATCTTTGAGGGTTCTGTGTTATCCCGATTGTGGCTGTAGTTATTTTTAGCCCGATCACTTAAGAACTCTCTAAGATGGTCGTTTATCAGCAATGTCGCCACCTTTTCGCACAGATGTCCACAGTCCACAGTTCGGTGGCCGTTAGTCCCATGATACTTACACCATAGATGAGGATCCCTCTAACTGGGATTTAATCTCATCGGCCTCGGGAATCATGCTTCCTTAATGTTCCTCATTATCGATACCAGCTCCACCATGCTGATATTGAAATTATACTCCGACAGTTTGGGGTAGGTCGAATTCCGGGAGCCTGATATTTCTTTATCCTGCAATGATCGGTGTTCTGGCCACGATTAGTTCTCTTGTCAGTAGAGAACTTGTCCACCGACATAAAACATCTGCCATGCCCTTCGGCCCTGATGTGAGGCTATAATTCATGGTTTAGCACATTATGTGCCTTGCATTTTACATGCTTTAATGATAAATTACACTTTATTTGCGCGTAATAGGGTCTATTTTATGTGTAGGTGAATTGGAGATGAAAGTAAAGCAAAAGGGATACCTAAACGTTGAAAGTGGGCTCGAGAACAATGAAAAGGAGAGGCCAGGCAAAGGCTAGCTCAACCAGGCTTTAGCCTGGCGAGGCCAGCCAAAGGCCAGGCTGAACCAGGCTTTAGCCTGGTGAGGCCAGCCAAAGGCTGGCGGCGCCAGGCCTGGGGCCAGGTCCATTCCGAGTTTTGAAGGCTTATTTCGTCTCCTGGTTTGACTAGGACTTGGCCTACACGTTTAGGTCTTTTCCTACACAAATAAATAGACCTAAAAATGCCACTTTTGAGGGGGGGATCGAGTTTGGACACATTTTAGACCTAGGAAGAGCACGGAGCCGTCGTGGAGACCGGAGATTCGACGTAAAGAGGCAAGAACACACTAGGAGCAAGTCGGAGAATTCTTCTACGAGTTTTTCACTTCCTTCTTCCTATTTCCATTATTGGTTATGAATTCTAGTATTGCAGTTATGCATACTATTATGAATAGCTAATTTGTTATCTAGGGTTTTAATAGAACCTATTGGAGGATGATTTTCCCGTTACGTTAATATAGATTTGCTATAGCTTTTTCTTTAATTGTTCAACTACGTTTATATTGTGGTTGGTTAAAGAGCTCTCAATCGACTATGCCTATTTAGTGTGTATTACTCGGGAGAGAGTGCATATTTAGGTAGTTGTTGAACAACATCACTCCTAACGTATATGAGGGATCAATACGGAGGGTTTAAAGGTGGGATTAGGGATAACGAAACCTTGGTGCGATCCGAGTGAGCCGTACTTAATTCCCCTAGCGTAATTCGAGAGAATATGTCTAGTAAATTGTGGTAATTACTCGGGAAAGAGTTACGACAGTCAGAGTGCTCATGATCGGTTGAGAAGACTTAGGCAAATTTATAGAAGACGTAGCGAAAAGGATTCCGACAATAGGGGAAATCATAACTCTAAACCTCCGCAATCTTGTATCCAATCCTTATCCTTGTTAATTGATAGTTTTACTGCTTTCTAGTATTTGTTAGTTAATTAGATAAAAATAAATATTATAATCTTTATAATTAGGAAATTGTTTGGACTTGTGTTTCTTAGCGCTATTGAAAAACTGTAGCTAAGCCTTAGTTCTCTGTGGGATTCGACTCCGGACTTGTAAACCGGATTATATTTGCATCGACCGCTTTGTCCTTTTTATAAGGCATAGTTGGGCGTGATCAAATTTTGGCGCCGTTGCCGAGGAACTAACTGTGTAGCTGTAGGTGTACATATTGCTAGGTTGCAAGTTTGAACTTTTATTTTTATTTTCGTGTATTTGATTATCTATTTATTTTTAATTTTTTTTATTTTTGATCTGAAAGACATGGCATCTTGGAATTATGAGAGTTTTGATGTTGGTAATTCTACTTTTGATCCCCCTTATGCATTTAGTGGAGGAAACCACCCAGGGCAAAATTATCAAAATATTCCCGAGAGTGAGTTATGTGCACTAACTCAATCTTACGTGTGGAATGTGTGTGATATGTGTGGTGGTCAAGATGGTCACTTTCATGGTTGTGCTTATATTTTTTATCTTCCCCCAACCCCTGACTTTGATGGTTCTTCTTTTTCTTGTGAAGTTAATAGGAACAAAGAACCCGAAGATTATGACCTGAAAGAGATCAAGGATATGCTAAAGTGCCTGGTGGAACAATATGATGAGATACAACTGCGGGTACAAAGGCAAGATGCAACTATTCGCAACTTGGAAGCTCAAGTGAGTCAACTAGTCGAAGATTTTAATGCTCAATATGCCAATATTATGGATAGTAGCCAGGAGCAGTGTGCATTAGAGATGGAAATTGAGGTGCCAATGGAGGGGTCCAAAGTAGAACCCCAACACTCTAACCAGCTAGAATTTAAGGATGCCGATGTTGAAAAAGTAATACTAGAGTCAACCAGGGACGTTGAAGATACAAATTTAGTTGACTCTAGTGTGATTGGTGTTGAGGAGGTTAAAAATCTTAAAGTTCATGTATTTGAGCGCGTTGGACCTCATTCCAAATACTTCTCTACATTATGTTCAGATGGTGAAATGGAAACCGATCTGTATGAGCCAATGCAAGAGTCAAAGGAAGAGGTAGATGAACCTTATATTCTGAAAATTTCAAGGCCGTCTGGGCAAAGTGACACTCCTCGATTGAAAGCCAAAAAGTTCATAAAGTATCATTTAATTTTTGGCTCGCAACAATTTGTATCGCCTCAAGAGCATGATCATAGAGCAGAATCAAAACTTGGGGTCCAATTCATAAGTTCGAAGTGGAGGCAGAAAGTAATTCACGTCGTGCCGCAACGTTAAATCAAGCGCTTGTTGGGAGGCAACCCAACTTTACTACTTTCTTTTATTTTTTATTTTTTTTATTTTTTATTTTATTATTGTATTATTTTTGTAGTGTCGATTTTTGATTTTCTAGGAGCATGGAAAGCTAAGATATTGGAAGGATCCAACAGCAAACCATATGGTTGGAACTAAGTGTGAGGTACCCGCACGAAGGACCAAGCCTGGGAGAAGTCTGAGTACCCCATGAGCTGCTAGTGCTTCGGTTTTTGACCTACCAGGGAGTTTCTTTTACCCTCTTATTAGTTATGGTGTGCATTGGGGAAAATGCATAATTTTAAGTGTGGGGTGAGGAGATTGTTTGGGTGACTTTCTATGCTATTTTAGCTGTGTTAGTTTAATTGAATAATGCTTTTGTTTTTTAAAAAGCAAAAAATATTGGACTGTTCCCGACGATGGATCTATTAGACAATTTTCTTGAGGGATTTAAGTCCAAAAAAAAAGATTTTCTTGGAAGGTAGTGTAGTAATTCCCCCTTGGTTTTTCTTTGTGACGCGGTTCTTTTCCAAGGGTTTTGTTTGAACCGGGTGTAGTTAGTTTTATTTCTTTTTAGGAGTAGGAGCTAGTGTGAGATGAATTGAATTGCAGCGATATCTCTTGACTTTGTTATACCTTGAGAATAGTGAGTACTTTGGTTGTGACGCTTAGGCTCAATTTTTGACTCCTGTATAAGTACCTTAAATCGTATGATCTTCAATTTGCTTAACTGCTTTGACTAGAGTGTCTTGATAAATCCAATCCTGAGTGAGTTATGTGCCATGTGTGCGTGAGGTTTGGTTGTATTCAGTGCATTGCATTTGATGTCTAGAACTTGCCCGTGTATTTGCAAAGCGAAATAGTAGTTTTGCTCAGTCTTGGAAGTGATATAGGCGTTTCTTTGTTGAGCCAGATATGTATATATTACCCGCCTAATTGTTATGTAACGTAGTTAACCCCTTTGAGTCTGTAATCTTATTTCTTTGGCAACCACATTACAAGCCTTACCCAATTGTTTGAATTAACCATCTATTTAAATATTTTCACCTCTCATGAGCACTTGAATTGTTATGAACTTTGTAAAAGTTAAAGTGTGGGGTGGTTGGTTTGGCTTTTGAGTGAACTAATGAAATAAGGAGAAAGGTGCACTGTTTTGAAAAAAATAGAAGCCACTTGAATTGAAAAAGAAAGAAAAGAAAAAAAATAGTTTTATTGTTATGAAAAAAAAATATATTTCTTGCTAAGTGGTGATTCTTGATGTAATTGTGCTTAAATAAGTAGGGGGTAAAATATAGTGAAGTTAATGTGGAGTTTGGTTTGACATAAGTATGGGCTTGAAGGTTAAAGTGTTTGTATTAAAGTGCTTAAGGGAGGTGTAGTCACTTATATCCAAATGTATCCTACCCGACCAGCAGCCTACATTACAACCAATGAAAGTCCTATTTGATATTAGACTGAATGAACTCGATTAGTTGAGTATTACACTACGGCAAGCTTATGGTGCATCATTTGGGGCATATGAAGGTTATTTCTGAGAGCGAGTGAATTTTTTTCTATCTTGAGTTCCTAATTGTTCTTAAATTTTATTGTGTGTGGAACTACTCTATTTTGTTGTGTGAGGGCACGTGATTCATGATGGAAAGGTAATGTCATTGACCTTCATGTTAGAGTAAGTGAGTGAGTGGTGAATAATGCATGGTACTTGCGAGTCAAATCTTGAGGTGAAGATGTTACACCCTTGTGCTTAGTCTATTTTAAAGATTCTTGGTGTGATGAGTTAGGAGAATTGCTTAATAGGTTGTGTCCATGAGTGTAGTTTGATTGCTCAAGAACGAGCAACGTTTAAGTGTGGGGTATTGATGTGTGGCTATAATTCATGGTTTAGCGCATTATGTGCCTTGCATTTTACATGCTTTAATGATAAATTACACTTTATTTGCGCATAATAGAGTCTATTTTATGTGTAGGTGAATTGGAGATGAAAGTAGAGCAAAAGAGATACTTAAACATTGAAAGTGTGCTCGAGAACAGTGAAAAAGAGAGGCCAGGCAAAGGCCAGCTCAACCAGGCTTTAGCCTGGCGAGGCCAGCCAAAGGCCAGGCTGAACTAGGCTTTAGCCTGGCGAGGCCAGCTAAAGGCTAGGTTGAGGCTGGCGACGCCAGGCCTGGGGCCAGGTCCATTCCGAGTTTTGAAGGCTTATTTCGTCTCCTGGTTTGACTAGGACTTGGCCTATACGTTTAGGTCTTTTCCTACCCATATAAATAGACTTAAAAATGCCACTTTTGAGGGCGGATAGAGTTTGGACACATTTTAGACCTAGAAAGAGCACGGAGCCGTCGTGGAGATCGGAGATTCGACGTAAGGAGGCAAGAACACACTAGGAGCAAGGCGGAGAATTCTTCTACGAGTTTTTCACTTTCTTCTTCCTATTTCCATTATTGGTTATGAATTCTAGGATTGTAGTTATGCATACTATTATGAATAGCTAATTTGTTATCTAGGATTTTGATAGAACCTATTGGAGGATGATTTTCCTGTTACGTTAATATAGATTTGCTGTAACTTTTTCTTTAATTGTTCAACTACGTTTATATTGTGGTTGATTAAAGAGCTCTCAATCGACTGTGCCTATTTAGTGTATATTACTCGAGAGAGAGTGCATATTTAGGTAGTTGTTGAACAACATCACTCCTAACGTATATGAGGGATCAATACGGAGGGTTTAAAGGTGGGATTAGGGATAACGAAACCTTGGTGCGATCTGAGTGAGCCGTACTTAATGCCCGCTAGTGTAATTCGAGAGAATATGTCTAGTAAATTGTGATAATTACTCGGGAGAGAGTTACGACAGTCAGAGTGCTCATGATCGGTTGAGAAGACTTAGGCAAATTTATAGAAGACGTAGCGGAAAGGATTCCGACAATAGGGGAAATCATAACTCTAGACCTCCGTAATCTTGTCTCCAATCCTTATCCTTGCTAATTGATTGTTTTACTGCTTTCTAGTATTTGTTAGTTAATTAGATAAAAATAAATATCTTTATAATTAGGAAATTGTTTGGACTTGTGTTTCTTAGCGATATTGAACAACTGTAGCTAAGCCTTAGTTCTCTGTGGGATTCGACTCCGGACTTGTAAACCGAATTATATTTGCAGCGACTGCTTTGTCCTTTTTATAAGGCATAGTTGGGCGTGATCAGGCCCTTTCGTAGGGCAAAGACCGACCCTTAGAAGATCGTAGATCTGTGTCAAAATCATCGTTCGACTTTTCCTTGTTCTTTTCTCGATCCCGACCCTTGGTTGGTGCCGGGAAACTGAGCTGGCCGTCTTATATTCTTATCTTTGATTTGTAGCGATTGTGGACATTTGCCCATGTAGTTTCCTGGAACTCAAGTAGGCTTTCTTTCAATTCTCGGGAAGCGTCGAAGCTCCTCAAGTTCAACCCCTTAGTAAATACCTCAGCTGCCCATTCATATGGCACGACCGGTAGCAGCATCCCTTCCTTATGAAACCTGGTCACGAACTATTGCAACAATTCTGACTCTCCTTGCACAATTCTGAATATGTCGGCCTTTCGGGCTTTTTTCCTGGCTCCGGCATGGGCCTTGATGAAAGAATTCGTGAGTATCTCAAAGGAATCCATTGAACGTTCAGGTAAAAGTGAATACTATGTCAGGGCTCCCTTCATGATGGTTTCCCCGATCTTCTTTAGCAGGACTGACTCAACCTCGTGCAGAGCTAAGTCGTTTCCTTCACCGCCATTATGTAGATGGTGATGTGCTCCTGAGAATCCGAAGTCCCATCATATTTTGGTACGTCTGGCATTTTGAACCGCTTCGGGATTAACTCTAGTGTCGTGCTCGGTTTGAACGATATCTGGGTGTATTTATTTGAGTCCGGTCCTTTCAACACTGATGGTGCACCCGAAATTTGGTCCATTCGGGTGTTTATTTCCCTTATAAACCGTGTGAGCTCGATTTTAAAGGGGTCATTCCCATTGTTTTTACCAGATCCACTGTCGTTCCCCCGGCCCCGTCAAAGCCGACCTTATCCCTCAGGGTGTTGTTATCAACCCTTTGGGCTGTTTGATTTGCGGGAGCACCTGGAGGAACTGAACCTCTTCCATTCGCATTGTTGGAAGCACCCATCAACGCTTGCATCTATTCTGTCATGGCCTAGTCTTACCGTAAGAGATGACCCATGATGGCCTTTTGTTGTTCTCTTAAGATCCTTACTATTTTTGCAACGTGCTCGTCTTCGGCATCATTAGGAGTCGCCTCACGTACATGTCGTGGATATTGCCCGCCATGGACCGGCATGGATATGTCCTCCTCGTTGCGGGTGTCACTGATCGAATCTTTGTCCTAAGGCAGATTTCCTTGTGCCTCAACGTTGTGTGCGATGTTGACATTTTTTTCCGCCAACTGTCTAAGCCCCACGGTGGGCGCCAAACTGTTTACTCGTAAAACGGTACAGTTGAATTTATAACATAGTTTACAGACAAAGGAATCTATTTGATCCCAAAATGATAAATAAATAAAATAAAATGCAAGACTTAGCGTTGAAATCAAGACAAGACAACAAACAGCTTGGTGCCGGGAGCAAGGCTTCCGAAGACAACAATAAGAATATCAATAAACTGAAATAAAGTATTATTGAACTTAGAATAATGTGTAACATAAGTTTGTCAGAATTTTCGTGTCTTAGGATGGCTGTTGAAGTCACTATTTATAGCTACACTTAGGGAACAAGGTCCTAAGATCAAACCCCTCTTAAATGATAATTATGGGGCCATTGATAAATACATAACGGCATGCTATGAATGCCAAAATTCTCTATAACAGATTATTACGTATTTAATGCTGAGAAATATTTTTCATTGAATATCATCGGGTGGCAAATATTCGTTAGTCCTCGTTAGCAATGTTCCCTTCGGGGTCTATCCGGTGCCAATCAAAGCCGCTGTCCTCGACCTTGGTTCCCACTTGCTTCATCTTCCATCTATTTTCGGTTCCACTCTATTATTCGAGTATTTAATATGAATCGATTTTATCCTATTCGCCCATATGTTAGTTGTACTATGTGTTTTGACTAGGTAAATGTGTATAAATATTTATGTTGTAGAGCTTGTTTTACAAAATCGCGCAATATACATGTATTGAGTATGACGAAAATTACTTTTTCCTCGTACCAAACACATGAGGTCAATACGTGTAAATGTTGTCCTGCTCGGTAATGTGTCGGTTTATAAACACCCCCCCCCCCAAACCCCACGCCAAACATACTCCGTCGCTTTTGGTTTCACTTACGGTAGAACTCCTTTTCCTTTCAATTGGGAAACAAAAGCATTATTCCAACAGAATTATTCCTTCTTATAAAATTCCTTTCCGCCGATTGCCCCACTTCCTTTACTTCTTCCTTATAGTTCCCTGAGTTGCGATCCGGCTTTCAGATTCTACGGATTGAAGCTTAAGTTTATATAGCTTGATCTTATTCCTTTGAACTATTTATTTAGTCATATAAGTATACAACATGGCGTCAACGGAGGGGCTGATGCCAATAACAAGAGCATTTTTGGCTTCTTATTATGATAATTACCCATTTAGCCCTCTCTCTGAAGATGTTTCTCGTCTTTCTGATCAAATTCATTCCATGGCTAATGATCTGCACAAGGATTCCCCTTTGACCGAAGGTAATCTTTTTCGTCAAATTTACACTTTTATGAAGTTAATAGTAGTGCAATAGAATCATCATCTATTGAATTAAATTCAAATGGAAACTGGGCGTCTATTCACAACTATTGATATCGAACTCATGAACAAAAGTGTTAATACAGTAAGAAAAAAGGTCTTTGATATATATCAGGGGACAGTACCCAATGCGGTCTGTAATGGAATTGCACAGAGAGAGTTATGCCCAAGGATATAGTGGACCTTTAGGATGAGAATGTGTAATGGAACCCACTTGCTCCTTGGTTTGAGGTGGCTGGAAGCCTCGAACACATGCAACGAGGAGTACATTGCTCTGAAGAATGTTGTATTTTACTGAATAATTTGGTTTTTAATTCAACCATAGTTTGGAGCTAGGCGGTCGGCCCGAATCCCTTTCGCTGGAAAATTAGGTTGTGTATGTAAGTCCATTTTTTTTATGTGTATATATTATATGATGATAACCCTTGGCTTATATTTGATGTGTATATATTGCATTGTGTATTTTTTTTGTTCTTTGAATCCCCTCGGTGAAAATCCTGCCTCCGCCACTTAATTCAACGCTTCTTATTCCACATGTGAGGTATGTTGAGAGCCTTCTTTCGGAGCGTGGGTTGAGAGGCTGGTCTGGAATGTGAGACCAGGTTATTGGTTGTCTTCGGAAGTATTTTGTTTGCGTTGAATACATGTGGTGACTTGATCACATGACTTGATTAGCGCAGCCACTTAAACTTTGCATTTGTTTCATGTTAACCACTGATGTAGAACTTTTAAGCTGGTTCTCAAATAGGCGAGCAAAGTTTGTGGATGCCATGCCCTCTTGAGGCTTATCTCCGTGGGAGACCACTTGAATGGTCTTTGTGATTTGTTTATTAGAAGTTAAAGCATCTCCATCCACATCTGTTATTCTCAGATTTCACGACATAGTGATACGGCTAAAACATTACCAATAGCATGGTATTCCTTGAAGTGTCTCAAGTGCTTTTAGCTAATACTAAGCATGTTTGAAGATGTGCTACATTCAGGATTACTGCATAGCTTGGCTAACCTTGTCTGAGACATGATTAGCAACAATATTCTAATAGAGGACTGCGAGGATAGTGATATTTACAAGAGCTATTCACTTACTGACTTAAAAAAAGTGCTCTTCACTTAACATTGATTAATATTAATATATGGCAGTTAACATTGAAGAATATAATCCCTTAAAAGATAAAGAGAACTGTGCATGTTGCATTTACTAATCATAAAATTGATGCGTGGCAAACTTCATTCAGGCGGAACAGCTGTTCTTATAGTACGAATATGTGATTCTGACCTCATTGTTGGAAGTAGTGGATGGTCAATTAAGAATCTGATTTAGTGCTGCAATCTCTAAGTTGGCCCCTAGAAAATGACATATTATATTTAATCTCGTTTATTTTCAGTACTCTTTTACTAATTCTCTCAGTAATTTTCTTAGTATTTTCCGTGATTTATGTTACGGAGGATTAGCTGAAAAGCGTTTTTCCTGATTGATGTTGTCTACTTACTAACTTGCAGATACTGAAATGAGAATGAGATTATGTTAATAAAGGCAGTCCTGAATTTCTTTATCTGTTTGTGCACTCCACTTGTGAGGCAACTCTCATTCGATTTGATTTGACAGGAGAAAGTTCATTAGTCCGTGAAGCAGAGAGCCCCCCTCCTCACAAAGTTGATGAGAATTTGTGGAAGAATCGAGAACAGATTGAAGAAATACTTTTCCTATCGGAAAGCTCCAACTGGCCACCAGTGGTGAGATATACAGTTGTCAGAACTTGAGTTTTAGCTTTTCTGAAAAGGCCTCAGTTGACTGCTAGTGATGTCATTTGTTTTTGGCTTAGTTAGTTCTAATCACTCTGTCCCAAGGCTTGCTTCATTCCCGAAAAATATGATTTTTTCTGTACTTACTTGAATTCCTCACACAGGGTTGAGCAAAGATAAAAAATCTCTGTATTTGTCTCGAAAGAATAAATATTTCATCCTTCTCTGGTGTTCTTCAGCTCAAATCGCAGTCAACCGCTGAAGATGCTGAACTTGCTTCTCTTCTTGGAAGGCTTGGGGAAAAATTTCGAAATACATTGAAGGTTGTGGAGACTTTCCAATCAAGGAATTCCGAGTTTGTATTCAACACTGGTTGGTATTTCTGTGCTTCTTAATTGTTGAGCTACTGCCAATTTATGAATAATATTCAGATCTATTTAGATTGTTTGCTTTTAGTCTGAATTTGTTAGTTTATGAGACATCATTACTCTCTATTCCTGATAATTAAGTAAAAGAATGTTGTCACCTGAGTGCTCCTTCTTGAGCCAGTATGGGCAAATGCTCCTTGTTTGTTCTAAAGTCGAACTCCGCTATGTAAAGGGGAATCAAATGTTGGATGAGTTGTGGTACCTACTAGGTTCCAGTAAAATGATATGATGAAAAGGTAAGAAACATTAGGTATAAGGGCATTGGTGATGGATTATACCTTAGGAAGCTTTAAGCATAGGGAGTGGGGAAACATGGGAAGCAGGGTCTATTTTCAAGGCTAAATAGGTGACTTGAATGCAGTGGAGATGGGAGGAGGAAAAAGAAAAACTTATAGGAACCGCTTTGAGATCCCTTATGCATCCACCACAAAATTAGAATTGCATTACACAATTGAAAGAAATTAAGTTGCTTACACTTAACAACAACAACAACAACAGCTACCCCTCAGTCCCAAACAAGTTGGAGTCGGTTATATGAATCTTCTCTGACCACGTTACTCCATTTAAATTACCGCATGTCAATATTATGCAAATACACATAAAAAGTATTAGAAGTTATGTATATTTCTAAAAATATAAAACTTTGAAAGGCTAAACCACTAATAGAAAGCATAAGACCTATAGTAAAGTGCTAATGTTTAAGACATATTCTTTACTAATATGTACCGCCTATATAGATCTTTTCTTCCATGTGCCCTATCTTTTGCTAAGTTGCATGGATCCCCATGATCAAACCATGTCAAATGACCTTCCTTCATTTTATCCTCGATATGTGCTACTTGAACTTTCTCGCGGTTGTGATCATTTCTAATCTTGTATGATCACACATCTATCTTAGAATATGCATCTCTGTGATATTCATCTTGTGGATGTGTTGAACTTTAGCGGCCCAACATTCACTCTCATATAGCATTGTTGGTTTTATAGTTGTTCTATAGAACTTACCTTTCACTTTGTTAGGCATCCTTCTATCACATAGCACTCCTACAACGCTTCTCCATTTCAACCATCCGATTTGATTCCATTTGTAACGTATTCATTTTGTATTTCCATTCTCCTGGAATAATGAGCCTATATATCTTAATTTTTTGCATTTAGGCACCATAATCCTATCTAATATCACTTCAATTTCACTTTTTGTATGTTGACTAAACTTGCAGTGCATATATTTAGTCTTCTACTCTTCCTAAGACCCTTACTCTCTAGAGTGGTTTTCCACAATTCAAGCTTTTCGTTGATACCCTCGCTGTTGTCAATTAGCACAATATCGACCTCAAATATCATACACCAAGGGACTTCATCTTGTATTGTGTTGGTCACGTCATCCATATCATACACCAACTGACTTCGGCTTCCAAAATGCTCATCGGAAGTATCAACATGTAGTCTGCACCTACACTCTTTTGTGTGGCCTACACTCTCAACAAATAATCTATCCTCTCATTCTCTATCACTAGTCCCCCACCAAAATGCACCGTCATCAACATGGTTTGCTCTGCCACCCTCCTCCTTTCTTCTCCTTATCACCACTGTCAACCTACTCCCCTTTTCCCTGCAAACCACATGTTAATCGCTCCTCACTTCTCTTCCTCTCCTTGACTCTTTCCCCACCTCCATGATTTCAACTTCCTTAGTCACCCCACCACCATAATCAAAAGAGTGTTCATGTGTGAACCCACCATTTGGAGTTGGTTAAGAATACTGAGACAGTTGAATTTAAAGCTTTTGTTTGGAAGATTCTAGCCCTTGGCATAGTTTCTTTGCCTTTATCCGAGAATGATGACGATGATCTTAAACTCAATTCCAATTATCATAGTGTGAAGTTCTTGATTACCACTAGACAGGAACTTGTTCAGCTTCATAACAAGAACATTGTTTTCGGAACAGTTCTTGAATGTGAGTCCTCAGATTTAGAACTTTTATCTTTTTAGTTGGCATATATGCATGTTTAGTGAAAAGGATGCTTTGATATAGTGTATGTTGTGACAAACTCAAATGTTGCTTAAGAAAAGAGATACGGTGTTGTAAATCTCCAGGATATTGTTAGCAGAACTGGAATTGTTAGGATAATGACAGAAAAATCAAGGCTTAAAGAATCGTGTCAGTCGCGTAAATGTGCAGCATTGGTCACTGGAGAGTTAGTGACACCAGAAAGATCGCTGGAGAGCTGAACAGTGTTTGAACGATCATAGAGCGAGGAGCGACGCTTGAACAATTCCGGAAAGGAGCAAAGCATGAATGGTTGCTGGAGGGAGGAGTGATCCTGAATGATTGTCCGAGAGTAGTGGCACCGGTTGTTGGAGAGAGGAGCAGCGTCGAATACTAAAAGAAACAAGAAAAGAAGAAAACATCGGGCTGGCTCTGCACAGTAGCTTGAAGCGCAAAACAATTGAATTTTCTTCTTAAAAATCATAATTGGAGTTATCTCTGCCATCCCATCTTGTCGTAGTCCTTCATATTCAGTTTCTCATCCAATTCACCATTAGAGATATATTCCTTTATTTGAAATGAAACTACTTCCGTTCCATCAAATAGTCAGCGCTTCATATTGGAGCACACTTAGACCTTTGAAGGTTATTTCTTGGTGTTGGATCTATGTTTTCAGGCTTCAAACATTGTCATAGTATACTATCCAATATAGAAGGAAAGAAATAGAGGGGGTGTTTGGAATTGAAAGAATGTTTGCCTGAGTAATTGGAACTTCTATTGTGGGTACATTTTTGGAGTAAATGTAGTATCTCAGTCATATATGATGGCTGGTTGCTCCTTTATGTTTTTTTTTTTTTAAAAATGACTGGTTGCTCTTTGTACACATATGTTTTTGTATGTGATTTTCTACTTTGTATGTTTCTTGTGTATGGAGTATTTTCCCTTCATATTAAGAAATTTTTTACATTTACAGAAAAAGAAAAGTATTACCCAAAGTTAGGTGCCCCTGCGCTTATTATCAACTATTACAGTATGTGGTTACCAGACTCCTACAAAGGCAAGCACCAAGTTGAAGAGATGTGCAGTACATCTCAGCAACTTGCTATTGTCTTACACGTTCCAAAATACAATATAATTATTCGACTTCGCTTATCATCTGGATGCTCTTATTACTTCTGTAGTGATGACGTACATGCCACAAGATTTCCGCGGTACTCTTATTAGGCAGCAGAGGGAGCGTTCTGAGAGAAATAAGCAGGCTGAAGTTGATGCTCTAATCAACTCTGGTGGAAGTATTCGTGATCGATATGCTCTACTATGGAATCAACAAATGGAACGGTAAGTAATATTTTATCATATCTTCGTGATGGTGCAACCAGTATATGATTTGATTTTGACTTATGCTGAGATGCTACCAAACAGGAGGCGGCAACTGGCTCAACTGGGTTCTGCTACAGGTGTCTATAAGACACTGGTGAAGTATTTAGTTGGAGTGCCACAAGTATGTTGCAATTCATTTAGTAGAACATAATGGATTTATAACCTTTCCCTACCATGTTCTTGTCAATGTTTCTATAATCAAGCCCTGTTGTTTTCATGCATTAACCTTTTGTTTAGAGTAATACTTAACCTCATGGATGCGAAGTGGCCATTTGGAAGCCCTAATGTTAAATTAAATAGTTCAATTCAAAATATATTCATGCCAGTGATGGTATGTTGATTCTCTGGTCTTCAGTAAAACTATTCACCTGTACTTTATCTTGCAGGTACTGTTGGATTTTGTTCGGAAAATAAATGATGATGATGGGTATCTATTTTCTCTGCATTTAGCTTATTTATTCTTTTTTTTTTTATTATGTTCTTTATAACTTTGCTCATTCTTCAAGAGTTGAATGGACTATATTAATGCTGGCTACTGCTTTTTGATAATTGTCTACCTTTAGGCCAATGGAAGAGCAGCGACAACGTTATGGTCCACCTTTGTACAGTCTCACGAAAATGGTGCTCAACATTCGACTTTTTCTTTCTCTACTATGGCGACGTTTTGAAGCTAGAAAACTGTAAGACTTGTCTATATGTTGTACTTTCAAATGATTGAATGAAGTTGCATTTGATTATTTCTTTCAGAAAGTTCGCGTCCTTGCTTCACAGGGTAGTCAGCATTTTTCAACTGAACCTTGTAGTGTTTCCTTTTGGGCAGATCAAAGGATCAAATGACGGTCTTGGAAGAAGCAGTAGATGTATACACATCTGAGTTCCAAAGATTCATCAAATTCATTGGGTATTTAATGCTTCCAGAACCATACTTTCTTATCTTTAGCTTGTACCTAATCATGTTATCACTTATCAGTATAGATTAGCCTAGTATCCTTTCTGTCTAAGTATTGCTCTATAATGTCTTTCCTAATATGATATCTTTATCTCATGATTACTTAGAGAAAACGTTCAAGTAGCTTCTTAGATGACCTTCACATCATTGTAAGCAACTTATACAATGTGTGGAAGCTAAGGACAGAAGAGAAACAAAGGGAATGCTTACAGTTTGTCCTCTTTCTTTGGTTTGCTCAAAAGTGGAGGAACAAAATTTAAGGGGGAAAGCTATTTTACCTTTGTGTTTCACAATTTTAGTTTGGAGAGAAACATTTCCCTATCGCTCTTGACTTTTCGAACCAAATAAAGGAAAGACTCATTTTCTCCCTCTTTCTCCTTCGTGCCTTCTTTTCATTGTTTCTTCTAGCTATTGGCCTCGAGGCAAAGATGAGCTATCTAGACTCCTATCAAATTCAAAGGTTAAAATTTTGAATTCCTTTCAACTTTTTTGTAATGATAGCTAGGAGATGATAAAGGGTAGATGGCATCTAAAGGAATGTCTCTGTGTATATATTCCTACATGTATAATTTAGAGCTAGTATAACCATACTTTCTCTTAATGAGACATTCCTCCGCTTTCAGGCGAAAGTGAAGATAAAAAAATAAGAATCGACCGTTCAAGTATTTTCCCCCTCTAGTGGTCATTCATTCTTTTGATGACTCGCAGTCGAAAGAGTTGGTTGGCAGTTCAAACCTCAGAGGGAGTTGAAGAGAGGCCTTTCAGTTCGTTCAAAGGCACTAGGGATGAGCCATTACAGACGGTCTGATGCTTCTGGAGTTCGCTCATATCGAATTGTCCAAAAGCTCATCAACCTGTCCGAGGGAGAGGTTGTTGTAGTTTTCGTAGTTGCAAGAATTTTTTTCTCACGATTGGGTTGGTGTTCAGTGTACCGCTTGTCTAGCCTATGCTTTGCATGAACATCAACATATTTCAGCACAGTGAACACCTCCCTTGGCTTACCATTCCCAAAATGACAGAGCATAGAAAAGCTAAGAGACATTAGCTAGATCATCATTAAAAGGAGATTCCTTTTCTCCTGATGCTACTATCAAAACAACAAGGAGTTTTCAGCAAAAAATTGCATGCGAGGAAGTTGAATGCTATATGGGCAGTGAGTGCTACCAAAAGATTAGTGTGATAAAAATGCAGATGTTAAGATGGATGTGTGGTCGTCATACAAATTAGACAATATAAGAAATAACCATTGTTTTCACAAAGTATAAGTAGCACGCGTAGGATAAAGTCGGAGAGAGTCGCCTATGATTGTTAGGCATGTCCTATGCAGACCTCCAAATGCACTGCCTCCATTTACAATTTTACATTACCTTATCAAAAAAAAAAAATAGTGGAATAGATATAGAAGATTTATATAGTTGATAAGATATAATTGTTGTTGCTGCTTTAAAACATGGTTGTGAAGTAGCTCTACTACCTACAAACTATTGAGGGCCTTGCTGGGGGCTGGGGCAAATACTGGCCCACAGGGTGCCCCAACAGGGACCGAATGAAAGACCCAAGCCTACATGAATGACATGAACCATCAACGTCCTACAAATGAAGACTGCATCTATTTGATCCATCATCACATGGCCGTCGTGTAACTCCTCGAGAATCATGTCATTCACTTGTCACGTGTTGGCACCAGAGTCATAAATACTCGAAGTAAGCTCCTGGCTTGCCCCTATCTCTAAAGTGGCTTATGAACGAGCGGAGTGCTTGTGGCCGTGGTAGCTGCGAGCCTCCTGGGTCTTGCTCTGTCGTTAAGCAGAGAAAAATAGGGGAGGAAGAAAGAAATTTTGGAGAAAGGTCACTCTTATAAAATGTCTCTTCTCCCCTGATCTGGATCCCAATCATCCTCCATTACTAAGGTCACTCGCTGGAATTTTCCTTCTCTCTAGCGCGTATGAGAATTTCACGTGCTGGCAGAAGTGCGTCCTCCTAGCTTGGTTGACGAGGTATTTGACTCCTTGGTTGGACTTAGACTTGCTGAATGATGGTCCGTGTCTAGAGAGAAGATGGACCTTCTCTAGCTAGAAACTTCCCTTTGGTGTCAGCCTGCTTGTTCACTCAAGCACAAGGTCATTTTACTGCAGCCCCACATTTTCAAATCTGAAAGAAAGTTTTCTGATTCACGTTACAAACATGTAGCAAAAATTATGCTGTTGCTTTAAATAGGCTTGCATGAAGTTACTACGGCTGCTCTCTTCTCTCTGTGATTTGCTTCAAGTCAGGCTAACCTTCCATAATGATTTTAAGTTTTCCGCTTGATACTTCAATATAATTCGGCTCTGTTCATATATATATATATATATATATATATATATATATATATATGCAAAATGTAAGGGAAATTACTATAAGCACGAAGAGATTGTTAGAACAAATGAATTGGATACTTCACAGACTCTGCGTAAACGCGGTATGCTTTGTGCACCGGGCTGCCTTTTATATATTCTAAAAACCATTTTACATTTCTTATTTAGATGGAGAGATAATATTTGAAGTATTTATTTTAGATTTTAATGATAAGCTTTCTTGAACTCAATTTTTAATTTTCTATTTTTGGTTACTAACATATATATTCATAATATTATTTTAACAATTAATTTTTCTAATTAAGTAATAATTTCATTGATTCCTTAACTATTCTCAGGGGTGACCCCACCTGTAGTGGCGTACAACATCTTAATATATCATTGTTTCAATTATATTTATTGTTTATTAATGCCCTCTTCAATGCAAACTCCTAGGTGATGTCACTGTATGCATTAGAGCGCCACATAGTCAAGCACAAAGTGCATCCTGGGCTTCACGTAGCTTCAGGCTTAAGTGTGCCTCAATCTAACCCTTTACTGATTGTTATAGATTTTCTGTGTTTCCTAGCCAAATCTTAATCTTGTATGCCAAAACATGTTGATAGTGACTCACATCATAAGAGGAACACTTTGTCATTGAATCGGAGGGTGTAGTGAGTATGTGTATAATTTGGTACTTGTTTCACTGGCTTTACTTACCTTTTACAGTGACGTATTTGCGAATTCCCCTTTCTTTATTACTGCGGAAGAATCTGGTGCATTAGACGCCAGGTATGTCCAATATTCCTTTCTATGGTGGTTTCATGTACATTTTGCCATTGTTGGACTAAAATATAAGACAATACTTGATATAAGTTTCAGAACTTGATCTAAAGCTTTCTTTTGGTTTCCAAATGCAGAAAAAGTGACGAATACAAAGAAGTGAGTGTTCCAGCGGGAAAAACTCACGAGGTTTGTTTTTACTTGGAGGATTACTTTCTCCAAGTCTATTCCCTTTTAGATAGGTGCTGCTCATTTTTTAACTCCTAAGCTGGTCATGTCTGTTTGTAGTTTTTTTCTCTCTTTGTGTCTATGTATGTGAATGTGTGTGTGTCTTTATAAATAGTTGTTGGTCACATGTGTTGCACGTGTATTCTATGTCTATTTTCACAGAATTTGTATTAAATATAATAAATTTTTTAACTGCTTACATACTCTTAAAATATTTTTTCTGAGTTATATAATGAGATTAAATAAGCTTGTGAGATAGTATTTGTAATTACATTACTTTTATTTCATGAGCGATAAAAATGTTATGTAGTCGTATCTCACCCAATAGTTCTTTATGGATGATATTTGTGATCTGTTCCCTTTTTGGTTGAATGTTAAAACTCCAAATCTTTTGTGTAAAAGTCTCAGAATGTGATATTGGCTTAATTTTAAAAGTTTAGATTATTATCAATCACTAAGGGTGTGTTTGGTATGAAGGAAAATGTTTTCCTAGAAAAGTTTTCATGGAAAATGAGTGGTTTTATCACTTATTTTTCCTTGTTTGGTTGGTGAATGGAAAACTTTTTCCGGAAAATATTTTCTAGTGTTTGGTTAGAAAGTAAAAAATATTTTTTATGCTACTCTCCTCACCCCCTTTCCCTAAGTCCCATGCTTCCTTGCTCCCCCCAATACCCAACGTTTTCAGGACTCTATTTTCTTCAGTAATTTAATTATTCTTCTAAAAATTCACACAAACCCAAATGAACTAATGTGTTGCTTTACTTTTTTACGCAAATCAACGTTGAAATTTATGTTCAATAACTATAAAGAAAATATCCTGCATCTGAATGTACCTTGTGAATGTACCCTTGTGAACTCTACAGAATAACTATCGTACTGCCAAACTCTGAATTTGATGTATTGTTTGGGACAATGTATCAAAAAACTAAGCTGGGCACCTTAATTTGAGATAATAGAATATTTTTATAGTAATATTAACGGTGAATAGTAAAAGTTTATTCGCATCCGAGATATTAACCCAATAAATGTATGCACATATCTATTATTAACACAAAACCATAGGTAATTCATACATATCCTCATTTATTGAAATGAAAAAAAATCTATCTATAACATGAAAAGAAAGTACTATTAATAACATTTTTATTTAGGGTGGGGTGGGGTGGAGTAGAGGTGGGGTAGGGTGGGTAGGTGCGGGTGTGTGGGTGGGTTGGTGGGGATGGAGAATAGGGTGGGAAGGTTGAAAAAGAGTTTTGGAAAATGTTTTCCCTTCTCTTGATAGGGAAAACATTTTCCTCCAATTGGAGGAAAATGAGTTCACGAGGAAAATGTTTTCCAAAACATTCAAGCCAACCAAACATGGGAAAATTGGAAAACATTTCCCGGAAAATGTTTTCGTTCGTGCCAAACGCACCCTAAATCTTTCAACAATAGTTAAAGAAAATAGATGTTCTTCTTCCTGGTAAATATTCTGGATTCTTTTGTGATGGGACTGCTAAATTTGTCAAGCCTGGCAGTTTGTAATTTTCTAAATAAAAAGCTGTGGTTCTATTTGAATTCTGTGTCCACATCTGCATCAATACGTTTGCATCACATCGTTGTTAATGTAATTCGTTCTCCACTCTTTCTAGCTTTCTTCACTCCTAAATTTCAGGTTGAAGTGATTCGCACTGTATTCATCTTTTAACTAATCGTACTTCTTCTGAACTTCAATTCAGAACTCCTTTTGAACTTCTTTTGGCGAGTCAGCTACCTATGACCATCCAAGTGTACCTATGACCATCCAAGTGTCTTGTTATCTTAATCTTAGTGATTACTCTTTTCATAAGTCAAGTACAAGATCTAGGTACTATATATTGCTTGGTTATCAACCAAGTGCGGGTGACTTTGGTGTTTTGATCCAACAATGGACAAAGTTTATATTTCAAAGCATGTTCATTTTAGATTTTGCTTAGATAGTCATACATTTTCTCTATTTGTCTTTGAATGACCTAGAACCTGAAAGTTTATATTATAGAGCTTCATTTGGGTGTTGTTAAAACTATGTACAGTTGATTTATAAATATGTTATGTCAATCTCATCTTAGGTTTCATTGACGGTGGACGCCATAAATTCATACATTGCTTGGGATTTCGCTTTGGTTCAAGGCAGAGTGGATATGGTAATATCCTTTTATCTTCCTATAGATGTGCCTATTTGGGTATTATTGGTATCCAACTTATTTTATAACAGCTTCCTTTTCTGTATTGGTTGCTTTTATGCTATATGCTATCTTCTTTAGTTTCATGGCCATTTGTTGGAAATTGATGCCCGGCTAGTTATCTCCTGCTTCTTTTGGCTACGTCTCTGTGGTCTATGGAGTCTTCCTAAAGGATTTTCTATGGTTTCCGTCTTACCCAACTATGTATGTGACTCTTAGAGATTTCAGTGGTTTCCTTTGGTAAAAGAGGAGAAATTCCAGCTAACATGGTTGTTAAAATGTATACCCATCTCATCTAAAAGTTTAAGCTGGTAGAGAGCATACTGTTATTTACTTGATTTTGTTTTCAACAAGTTCCTTCACATGTGGGTCTCTGATTCATTTTCGTGGGGCCAAAAACTTGGATTCTTTTTGATAATGAGTGACCGTGAAACTCAACTCCAGGAATCCAGGACCTCTGTCTGCTTTGATACCATGTTGAAGTGTTGACTACGGGTGTCAATGGTTCGTTTCGGCTGGTTATTTTATAAAATTTGTACTATACCAATTTTTCGGTTATTCTATTATGAATAACCAAATTTAGACTTTTCGAAACCGTCCCAATCATGTCGGTTTTTCTTCGGTATCCGTACGGTTCGGTTAATTTTCGGTATTTTTTTAAATGTCATGTAAAATTCACCAGTAGACATAGAATGCTATAACATACGTTCTTTTATTGGACTTGGCAAAACTCTCTAGACATTTTTACTGTTTAAAGGGTGATGAATTAAAAAGATATGAAAGATGGCTAAAGTATAATCCATCAACTATTCTACAGCAACGTAAAAGAAACCAGGTAAAAGCAAAGAAAATATAAATCACATGAGTGGAAAGATATTAACCAAGTTGGGACTCAAGAATATAGTCTATAGAAGATTAAATATTCAAAAAGATAAATCTAAATCATATGAAAGGAAACATATTCAATACATAGTAGTTTGCTAATCATAATCGCTAGAATACATTGTGTCTTGCTAATACAGATACTTGAAATAACTTAGTTTAAGTAGAAGTAGCATGATAGGTTTTAGGAATTAGTATTTTGAGTTTAATTACTTGTTGACTTGTAATAGTTTTCATAATTCCAAGGCCCAAAGAAAAATTTAATGCTTTATTATTTTTAAACTTACTATATAAATATATTTTTCACATATAAAATTTATTCGGTACAGTTCGGTAATTTTTTCAGTTTATTTTTATAAAATAAAAAACCTACCCTAATTATCGGTGCGGTTATAGATTTATATAAAAACTTATAGTTTTTTTAAAAGAAACCTAAAAATCGGTTCGGTTCGGTCGGTTTAATCGGTTTTCAAGTATCCATTGACACAATATTGACCATCTCATCTAAAGGCTTAAATTGTTAGAGAAGTGCATTTTATGTACTTAATTATATCTTTGACATCATATGCTTTCTTTGATACTTTCTTCACATCAGGCTTACATTCATCTTGTCTCCATCTCGTATCAAATATTATTTGGCAACGGCTACTGCATCAGTAATTTGCCTCCTCTGTATAACAGCATTCTAGGATTAAGAAATCAACTTGCATATAACCTTTTTTAACCTCTCTGACAGCTGTTTGGTAATGATACACTGCCTGCCAAACTTACAGGCCTAAAATCTTTCACTTCCACTGCATTAAAAGAAGCATCAAAACTTCTTTCAAATATGAAGTAGACGGGTTCTCTCTTTTGACTTACAGATTTTCCTACTGAAGCAAATTTCTAGCTCTTGAAGCCTGAAGAAACTATTTCCTTATCCTCTTTATTACGTTTGTCTTGCTATCGGACTTCTGTTTTCCTTGTTCAAAAGCTACTTAAGCTGCATATAAGCGGCACCAGTTAAGAGAATGCTGATTATTCAATCATGTATACTTGGAGAATGTGTGATAGATCTCTTGCATACTAACATATGTTTTGTCAGTTAACACAGACATGATACTAGCAGATTTATTTAACCAAGTTATCTGGGCTTCATTTTTCTTGTAACAGGACATTGGCTTTAGCATGGAGTTTACGGATCTTTCCGGACAGAAGACGGTATGAAAGTGTATCACCTTCACTTTATTTTCCCCTTTTGTCATAAACGCATCTGTTAGAATTTCTTGGTTTACTGGCTAGCATCACATGCCTTGATTAATCTTCTTTCTTTTACAATATAACTTCTCCTTTTTCTCTTCTCTGACTCAAGTTCTGGTTTTGAACTTTTTGAAATGTCAATCAAACGCTCAACTCACAGCAAATCTTACCTTATCGACGATATGATGCTGACCAAGTGAGTATACTTTGCTGTCTTACTATTCTAATTAGTAGATTTGCAACCTCACCTCCTTAATGCCCATTTCATCCAGGGGAACTTTTGTACGGTCCTTGCTGGACACTACAAACTCATATGGGATAATTCTTATTCTACATTTTTCAAGAAGGTGAGTAATACATTATTGAAACCTAATTCATTGAGGTTATGACGGCCCCTTTACAATTATTCAGTCCTATCCTGTTGGCGTATCAAACAACAGCTCCTTTTCATTGCCTATGGGATTTTCCTGCTTCGGTAGAACTTGGTCTAGTAAGATAAGTTGTTTATGTAGCGCTTCTGTTGGCCTCAGCACTGTGGTCGCCGTCATGAAAATAATCACCTGTTAATCTGCACTGGCATCGAACAATTGATTGCTTTGATACTTTGCCTATTTTTTTGTAAAAGAAACATAACCGTCTTGGGTGATTATTTTGCTTTGATTTGCAACAGGTCCTGCGGTATAAGGTGGATTGTATACCTCCTGTTGTAGAGCCAGCGCTTTCATCAGATCAAGTAGATGAGTGAAAGTATTCGTTCAGATTTTTTATTGCTGCCAATTGCTCATGAAGATATTATGTCTCATTGTTTGTATACAAAGGCATTTTTCCTTGTTTGTACTGCTTGGGTTATACCAGATTAATCCACCCTGTGTTGCTTAGTCCCGATCTCTTGCTGTAACCACATGTTGTATTGATTGATGCCCAGATCAAGATAAAGTCTCAGCATTCACGACTTTCATTATACTTCTAATGTTGACATTAGTTGGATATTTAGATTGAGGTCCATGAATTGGCTATTTTTCTGATTAGGCAAGATTTATTAACTGTTTGATAACAACAACAAATGCAGTGTAATTCCATAAGTGGGGTCTGGGGAGACTGTGTACGTAGACTTTACACCTGCCTAGTAAAGACCCTCGGCTCAAGGAAACCTCTGGATAATAATAGTGTTATTTCGAAGGATTTGCAATTAAGAGGTGCTTTATCGAAGACTGAAGCTAGGGGACAGCAAGTAGAGAAACATTCTCTACTCTTTCAGTGAGTAAGAAAAGCAATTCTTCTGGAATTTAACCTATTTTTTAGAGCAATTCTTGATTCACCAACATTGTCGAAAACACAATACACAAGATACTTATTCAGTAACTTCTTATTATGTTGGGAAAAAAGAACTATAATTAAGAATAACGTCTTGTTACAATCTTTGTAAAAGGGACACCATCGGCCTTCAATGTCATTTAGCTGGTGATAATTAAATTAAGGCATTCTTTTCTACGATAAACTAAATTAAGAAATTAAACTATGTGAAAGAAATAAAAAGAAAGGCAGCCTCTGCATGTTCGTATTAAAGTGCTTCTTTTCTTTTCCATGAATAAACCAGAACAACGGCGTGAGGATGGAAAATTTGAACTCGATCCATGCACCAAATTATGTTACTCCCTCCGCTCCACTTTAATTGATTTTTTGGCCTTTTTCATATGATCTACAATATTTGATTTTTTCAGCTATCAAGAAGGAATTAATTTCTTTTTTCTAAAGTTGCCATTGGAGTAAAGAGCCTAAGAGTATTTGTTATATTTTCAATGCACAAATTAAGGTTAATATGATCATTTTAGTTGTTATTTGATGCTAAAAGATGAATCCCTTAATATTCGTAAAAACATGCAAAAGAAAATCAATCAAAGCGGATAGGAAGTATTTGTTAAGGTTGAGCAGTAAATGAGGTAAATTAATTATTAACCCACCTTACATAGGAGTTATGCACTTAGTTTGGTGGACGAATTGGGTTCAATTAAGTATTTTTCTTGTGAGGATTACATGATGTAATTTACATCTATAGAAACCGTAGGTTGGACTAGTCCACATTATATTAGGAGTAGGATAGTTCGGTTAAAATCCGAATCCATATTGAAATAGGTTTTGTTATTTCGACTCAAGTAGGTTTTGTATTATTATAAATACTGATGCTACTATCTATTTTTTTGTGTCGAGATTTTTCGTGGGTACTCGAATCCTTCACAAACAACCATGATGAATCTACCATCTTCAATCTTGGAAGATATTTTCTCAAGATTATCACCAAAAACAATTATTATTTGCCAAAGTGTTTGCAAATCTTGGCTAAACCTAATTTCACACCCTGAGTTTATCAAACTTCATCTCTCAAAATCCCATACCAACCTCATCATCTATAATATTAATCATTCTCGTTCAAGTCTCTTCAACTTTGTAAATTTGGAAGATAAACCTCAATATCATCGTTTCACTTTTGAACCAAATTATAACCTTAACATCAAAACCAACTTTCCAAATATTAATTTCTATCCAGTTGGCTCAATACATGGTTTGGTTTGTTTATATTATAAGCCTCTTGATAATAATGTTCTTGATACTGTTTATATCTTCAATCCAACTACTCGAAAATACATCGAACTTCCTGAGCCTAAAGGGCTAAAAAATTGCCCAAATTTAGTAACTTATGGCTTTGGGTTTGATCCTGTGAGAATGGAATACAAGGTGATAAGGATTTATCAAGTGGAAACTCATAATATAAATAAAGAAAAATATTACACGTCTGAAGTTCAAGTGTACACTCTTGGGACAAGGTTTTGGCGTAGTGTAGGGTATATTAAGCTACGTTTTGAACGTAGATATTCTGGGGTATATTTCAATGGAAAGCTTCATTGGTTGGTTAAAGATGTTGAAGAAAATGAGTCAATTTGTTTTATTGATATGTGCGACGAGTTGGACGAGTGGACTTTGGATACTGATGAAGAGTTTAATCGGGAAAAAGATATGACATTTTCCACGGCTCCTGGATTAAACAAAAGAAAACATCAAAACTTGTGTTCACACCAATAGAAACTACCCAAATAATAGGAGTTTGGGAGTGTTGGCAAATTATCTTTGCTTATGTGACAATAACACAAAAACTCATCTCGATATATGGGTGATGAAGGAATATGGAGTGAAAAGTTCTTGGACCAAAGAAATTGTTATAGACATAATCCCAGAGTGCAATTGGTTTTGCTACACAATGGTACATGTCTTGAAAGTTTTTCAAGATGGAGAGATCTTGTTTCAGTTGGGGGAAGATGTCTTGTTTACATATCATCCTGAGAAGAAAACTTTGACAAAAATTGAGTATTTTATTAGTGGTAGTTTTTGGGCTTCTACTCATGTCTCAAGCTTACTCTCACTCAACAATTTTGGGACAGAAGTTAACACTTTCTAATTGTTACTAGCTTTGGTATAGACGTATAGTAATTAATGATGGTATAATATATTCTCCACGTGTTGTGCTTAGGGGTCGTTTAGTAGGGTGTATAAAAATAGTACTGAATATGATGAATTAGTTATGCTGGGATCGGTTATGCGAGAATTAGTTATGTTGAAATTATTTTTTATCGACAGTTTGGTTTGGTGGATTAAAAATAACATGCATTTCATATATATATTTATTTTAAATTATTTGTTTACAAAAATATCCTCCGCATGCTTTGGAGAGGATTTGGAAAAGGTTTTGAATTGACAATTATGTGTTTTTACCTAAAAATCATTGTATTGCTCACACCATAGTTTGCTATGTATAAAAATAGTAACGAATATGGTGTATTCAAGTAAAAGAAGTTTAATGACTTTGTGGGGCGATAGAAACATTACAAAACGTTTATGGGCTAAAGAGTAGTTTCTCCAAATAATAAGCGAAACAAACATTTCCCCAAAAAAAGTAACCACACATTATTTGCACGGATCGTATGTATCATTGCGTCTAAGCGTAAAACAAACCTAATATAATTAGTCTTTGTTTGAAACTGCAATATCTAAAGTTTAGTACATATTTTTCGGAAATATTTCGGAAAAATGACCGCTGTAAAAATATAGCCGAAAAACGTATAAAATTTGTATATTTTATATATATATATATATATATATATATATATATATATATATATATATATATATATATATATATATATATATATAAGGAATTTCACTGATGTCGTACAATATTCTAAGCCGTGTAGAAAAACTCATCTAGCCACATAGTGATCCCACCCCAATTCTAGCGGAAAAGCACCTTATTTGTGGAAAGCCTTCCATGGTTTCCTTATGAAAACATAAATTTTTATTTGGGTATAGACGGTATCTCTTTATTCTTCGTGATATTGACCACATTTCTGATCCCTATTTGCATTTTAGTGGGTTGGTCTGGTATGAGAAGTTATGGGAAAGAGTATATTACAGCATTTCTAATTCGTGAATTTATAATGATCGCCGTGTTCTGCATGCTGGATCTTCTACTATTCTATGTTCTTCCCGAAAGTGTGCTAATCCCTATGTTGTGCGGAGCTGAGTATCTTCTATTCGCTGGGATAAAGCCTTTCCTCTGCAGGGGCCACCTTCAATCCAGAGGCGAATCCAGGAATTAAATTTTATTGGTTCAAGTTTTAAGGTTTTCATAATTGAACTCATTATACTTTTAAAATTATGAGTTCATATATACTATATTTGTAATTTTAATGAATTTTTGTCAATAAACTTTTATCCCGTGTCGAAAGTTATGGGTTGAATTTAACCATAACTAATACGCTACATCCGCCCTTGCCTCTATCTAGTTCTTTTTTTTTGTGTTCCCAAAAGCTTACTCGCTGGGTTTTTGAGATCCATTATTCGATCTCCCTCTATCTTCTAATTTATTGTAAATTTTTATATGTTGAGATGTATGAGACATTTTGTTCGACCAAAAAGTGTTAAGCTTTTTGTTAAACTAATTAATGATGAAATAGAGGGTGAATCCTAGTTAAATATAATAAACTCTAGATGTAATGTTAGATGATATTGGCGGGATGAACAGCGTTTGCGAATATTAAATAACGGATGTATACTCAATGATTATCAATAAATATTATAATATGAACATGCAATAAATGTAGAGAATGGCAATAGACGTAATAAGAAGGAATATATCACCCAAATGTTAGATGACTTGGGTGATTCTTTCTTTTGACAGCAACGTGGAATGATGGAAAGTGAGGATGGATAAGGAATCTTTGGATCTAGCAAACAAAGAATGAATAGTGTATGTTGAGCCAAGTAGTCAGTGAACAAGACAATATTTGTATATTCTTCCTAGTCAACTCTTTACAAAGTGCTCTTATCAAGAAAAGTGAAGATCTCCCCTTTTGTTCTTTATCTCATCCTATTTATAAGGGATAACTCTAAGAAACCCTAAAAAGTACAACATAAGGAATATCTAATGGAATATTCCTGATGTCTATTGTTAAGCTATCCTACCTCGGCCTCCTTGCTCCATTTACTTAACCTCGTCAATAGTCTTTCTTGAGATGACTCTTCGCCATTGCGTCGTGGTCGACTCTGTCCTCGACTCTATTTGTCTGCACTTACCAAGACATCCAAATTTAAACCCATACAGTTAGTCCCCCGCTTGTTGAGGTCGTGATCTTGTACGTCCTCGATAAGCGAATCCGGTCTGCGTCTATTTAGGAGGAATTTGGTTGTGTTGATCGAGTCGACTCGGTCGAGGTCGAAGAAATGGCGTGGCCAGTAGGGCTGCGGCTGGCGTGGCCAATGTGAGTGACGTCATGGCCAGACGCGTCATCATTACGCATATTCCCACTGCAGTGTCTGTGCTTCTGTCGCTTCGATTTTGGTGCCATTGACGGTCCTTTGCTTCGATTCTTGTTCCACCCAACCCTGTAAATAGGTGGGGGGTTCCATTTTTTGAAAGTTTTCATCATTTCTCACTTCGCATGGGTACTGTTCTTCTTTGATCTTCTTCTCCGATTTCTGCTTTCAATTTCTCGCAGCCTCTTCAATTCCTGTCCCTTCTTTCTTACCCAGTTGTTATCTTCTTCTTTCGAATTTGTTGCATATGTTTCACTACGGAGATATGTCAAAATCCCCTCATATTCATGACGAGGTTTCCGATGCCACTCCATTATCGGTGGCCCTTCCTCCCAGCGGTGAGGTATTCATGGTTGTAGAGGAGGAGAGCTTCCCCACCGCGGAAGAGATAGTCCCCAGGAACCCTTTGGTTAGACATGACTTCCCAAAGGAACCTGCTCCTGCTCCTGCTCAGAAGCTTTCTGAGACGGGACCACCTCATATAGCCGACCTCCGGTCTAAATATCGCATTCCTCCCCACGTCGAAATTGTTCCGGCTGAAAGAGACACCGTAGAGGTTCATCAACCCGAGTATTGTGCTTTCTACGTCTATCCGTCCTTAATTGGTTATTCTCTTCCTCTCCTCTCGTTAGCGGAGGAGTTTTGCCGATTTTACAATGTCTGCCCGGCGCAACTCTCCCCTTATTTGTATAAAGTTTTCTTGATGCTGGCGAAGTATGCAGAGTTGGCCGGCTGTGAGGTTGACGTTCGCCACCTGCTGCATTTATTTTCGACTAGCTTTTATAGAGGTACTTTGATACACCTACGGCATCGTGGGACCAGAGGGTTGGTGGCCGGGATGGACGATAAGAGGAATCGGCGGTTCTGGCATAAGTACGATCTTCATCAAGATCGAGCACCTAGTAGCGGACCCCACTGGGTTTCCCGAGCAATGGAACTATAATCGTAAGTATCTTACCGTATGCTCGTTATTTTCTTTCATTCTTTCATTTTCGGCTCACTTGCGGCTTCCTTGTTTTTCAGCTGAGAGGCGTGCACCTTCTCCCGTCTTTGATATTGAAGATTGGGTGGCTCGCGTGTTACCCCACACCGTGGGAATTCGTGATTGGGCGTCCTTTCACAAGCGTTTTGGACCCAAGATCCTTTCCAGTAAGTGTCATTTCTATTTCAGCTTATTGTTGTTTACCATTGCTCTTTGATGCGACCTCCCTTTGGTGCTAGGTCGGCGAGTTTCCAAGAAGAAGGCTCCAGTGCTTGCATTTCGCCAAGCTATCGCGTCGGCTGGAATGCAATTTGCCTTAGTTGAGTCCGCTTGAGGAAGTCAGACTCAAGTTCCGCCGATGAGGGACTCCGCCTCTCAAACTGTTGCCGTGCGGGATGAGATCTCTTTCCAGCCCATCTATCATCTTGTAGACGAGTCATCTAACGGCGAGGAGTCACCGTCGAGGAAAAGGCGAAGGTGGAAACCGAGAAGGCCGTTGTCGCTGACGTCGAATCGGAAAAATTTATCGCTTTGGAAGCGGAATCTGCGCTTACACCAGTCGTAGAGACCGTTTTCACGGCAGGTGCCGTTATAGAGAGGAGGCCCTCTGGGGTTGAGGAGGTTCGTGGTAGCGGAGAGCTTACACGGGCCACAGAAGGTGGCGCATCATCGGCAGCCGGGGGAAGTAGAGCGGTTCCTGCGGGAGACAACGACTCTGGCTCGGATATCGACCCCGAGGAGGTACGGGCCTTCCTGGAGAGGAACACTCATGTGGAGATAAGGACGGAGGGTCCTAACCAGCACATAGTCATTCCCGTGGACTACGACCTTTTGGCCAACTCAGAACGGGCGGTGCCGGCCTTTGCTCCCCTATGCGCGGCTTCTGAGAATACGGCGCTACAGGCGATGAACGATATGGATCTGTCGTTGGGTATATCCGGCATGGCTCTGCGAGTAAGTGCTCTTTATTTTTAGTAGGCTTGGGTCACAGGTCATCCCCAAGAGAGATAGCTTCAAGTACCTTGGGTCGATGATTCAGGGGGACGAAGAGATCGACGAGGACGTCACTCACCGCATAGGGGCGGGCTGGATGAAATGGAGGCTTGCATCTAGAGTCTTGTGTGACAAGAAAGTGCCACCGATACTCAAAGGTAAGTTTTATAGAGCTGTGGTTAGACCAGCCATGTTGTATGGGGCAGAGTGTTGGCCGGTTAAGAACTCCCATATCCATAGGATGAAAGTAGCAGAGATGCGGATGCTGAGGTGGATGTGCGGGCACACTAGGATAGACAAGATTAGGAATGAAGATATTCGGAAGAAGGTGGGCGTTGCCCCTGTGGATGACAAGATGCGGGAAGCGAGGCTTGTCACACCTCCTTTTATAATACAATATAATAAAGGGAGTTATTTCCAACTTGAAGTGACAATCGGAACGGGATTTATTGTTAAATTTTCAGAGTCGCCACTTAGGAAATTAATGGTGTCCCAAGTCACCGGTTAAATCCCGACCCGAGGAGATTATGACTCTGTTATCAGTCCGCGAGTCAGAAATCCAGGTAAGGAATTCTGTTAACCCGGGAGAAGGTGTTAGGCATTCCCGGGTTCCGTGGTTCTAGCACGGTCGCTCAACTGTTGTATTTGATTTATCTGATTTCAAAACATGTTCTAGTTTATGCTTTTATTAGTAAACCGTGTTCATTTTTATTTTTAAGAATTGCAACGCCGTGAAAATGCATCTCGAACCACGTCGCACCAGTGCACCCGTGATTGTTAACACACTTTGACTACGTTGAGATTTGGATTTGGGTCAGATAAATGTGCACCCGAATTCAGGAAAGTGATATTATTAAAGTACGCACCTAAAGCCGCTACGCGTTTTTTATTGTTTTTGGGGAAGGTCGTGAAATTCGCTAAACGACCTATCCCGAAGTCTAAATATTTAACTTAAGCATTTGTCAAGGGACCCGCGATTTATTTGCTTAGCGACCTTGAGAAACTTGAGAAACACTATTAAATATTCTACTAACAAGAGAAGGCCCCAATCAATTAGTATGTCCATGTATTATGGCCAAGATACTCACATAGGTGTTGAACTAAAACAAAATACCCAAGGAACGTTCGAGTTTGTGGGCCTTAAAGCAGGCCCTTACGAGAAATCAGGCCTTAAAACAGACCTTAAATTTTCAATAAATAGTTGCTGTCCAGACATGGCCTTGTAGTAAGCCCAATAAGGAGACATTACCAATCGCAAAATCAGCCCAGCCTGGAGACAAGCCCGACCTAATATCCTTGTCACAGTTGGGCTGTTTGTTTGGCCCGGACTTGTAGATAATCGCAGGTCTTTGGTATTTCTAATGCGTGGATCTTATTAAGGTATTTGCCGAATTAAACTAACAGATTCCAAAGAGCTAATTTGACACTTATCATTGGCCGGTTTTAAAATACTATTTCGAACTCTATTGGCCTACCAACATGAATCAGTACGAAAGGCTACAACCAAATAATATGAACGTTCATAGCTCTTACAGTTCATACAAATTTCAGCTCATATTAAACAGTCCAATCATGTCATTAACCGCAGAAAGTAGACATTAGATTCTAGCATGTGAATTGCTATAATCAGAATAAAACTCATTGCACAGTCCATATGTACAGTCCAGTTATACAGTCCAGGGTTTACAATGTAAACACAAATTTAAAGCGAGCTTAACAAATGCAAATCCATGAGTATCTATCCTAGCAAGACAACTTGAACACACACATCTCAAGAGGTAAACAAATGGGCCTTCATTTCAATGTTCCAACTCAACGATACATCAAGTCAATCTCGAGAATATGTACCTGGAAATAAAATAGAAATGGAGGAGGAGAGGTCAGCTAAGGCAGTAATGAACAGCAGCCCAAATCCAAAGCAACTAGATCACTTTCAGATCCAAAATACCACAGCAAACCCAGGAATGACTAGCAGCAGATTAAACACCAAAAGTAGATGAAAACCAGATATGATTGGATCAAAATACACTCGAAATCAACCCAAAAGTCCCTGAACTTGAACCAAACAAGGTCTAGAAGATACTCAAACCATTTTTAACCTTCTGTTGCACTGAAACTTGATCTACAAATGAAATTCAAACTTGATCTAAGAGAGTCCCAATAGAGCAGTACATATTTTTGGATTTTTCTACTGTTTTTTTGTTTGTGGTTTTGAATTATATTTGTTTTTGAATTTCAGACCAGATCTGTCAATACTTTGGGGGGGGATGAATTTTAGGCCTCTAAACTTGTGAATCAAGGCAAATGAATGCCTATTTATAGGTGAACTTAGGTCCAATTTCAGATTTTTCCCTTTACCCCTTAGTCCCTATTCTAATTTCAGTGTTTGCCCTTTATTTTCTGACTTGTTACATAAGCAACTACCTTAAGTTTATTAGAACCTACACTATAGTCCATCCTAGAAGGTTCTATACTTGTTACAATCCCTATTCTATCCTTACCCCCCTTTAAAAATTATCAAATCTGCTGAAAGTACCCTTTTCCTATGCCTAAACTACCCTTCGAACCTTCTGAAATTACTAGCCTACATTAACTACACTAAACTTTCTAATTGATCCTGGTCCAAATAACTATTTCTGCAAATTAACCAACCACCAATCCAATCGCGAATCCTAAATTCAAATGACTACTGACTTTTTGGATAAACAACTACTAATAACAAATCAGAGTAAAACAGTGCTCACATAGTATTGATTAAAACTGTAAGCAAACAGATTCGACACACACAGCTAATAGAACAACTTATTCATGAAGCCTGGAGGAGATTTAAGCAACTCAAAACCTAAACTAAATCCTAAGCATGATTAATCCTAATCCTAAAGAACTCAGTCACAACTAAATTGACAAACGACCCAATTCTC
Organism: Nicotiana attenuata; assembly: GCF_001879085.1. Lineage (NCBI taxonomy): Eukaryota > Viridiplantae > Streptophyta > Magnoliopsida > Solanales > Solanaceae > Nicotiana > Nicotiana attenuata. Next base: position 44,506,088 of record NC_031998.1, read on the forward strand.
ATTATTAATTAAAAGACAATGAAGAATAACAAATAAGAAACAGGCTAATCTATTTGAACACTGGTTCAACCGCAAAATGAGGAGAAATAAACTCAAGCCCTAAATTGATTGCTCAAGAGGAAGTATCAGTCAAGAGGAAAAGACTAACGAAGGAGAATGAGGAAAGCTTACTTAGCTTGAGCACTTGACTGACTATGGGGTGAACTCCGACTGGTCATTTGTTTGAATCCTCCGGGATTCTTGACGCGTAACATCCCTAATCGTGTGTTTTCCAAAAGAACACACATGATTAGGGAAGTTATGGTCGAAAATCCCCAAGATTTTCTAATTTAGGGTTCTGCCGGATTTTGATCGGATATTTTGGCAATTCTGGCCATATTTGAGACACGTGGCTATGGGGGTTGGATAGAGGAGGCCAAGGCGGTCCCATGGTGTTAATTTGGGACCGTTTGGCATAACCGGCGACTTGGCCGGAAAACTTCGAACGGATATTTGACGAGTTCTGGTAAGATTTGAGGGCAACGGACAGTGGATTCAGGTAAAGGAAGGGAAGGGGAATCTGGGGTGTAATTTTGGTGGTCATCGGAGCATCGCCGCCGCCGGCGGACGGAGGAGGGACAGTGGCAGATGGTGGGGCTAGGGCGGAGGAGGGTGGTGGTAACGCCGGTGTTACAGGGGAGGTACGAGGAAGATGAAACAATGTTTTAGATTTTAGGTTAATTTTCGGACAATTTTATGGGATGGTTTGGGTCCATGAGGGCCGTAGGATCATGGGGAATGGACGGGCAGGATTGAGTGACGCCAAAACGGCGTCGTTTTGCCATGGGGGGGGGGGGAACTGGACCGGATTGATGATTTGGGCTGGTCTGGCAAAGACTTGGGGCATTGGGCTGGGATTAATTTGACAGTGGCCCAATCTTGGTGGCCTGATTAAGCTCAAGTAAATTTCATTTTATTTCTTTTGATTTTTATTCATTTATATATTTTTTTTGAAATTTGTTAAATGCAAAATTAAAAGTAAAAACCCCAAATTAATTCCAAGATTACACTAATTCCTAATTCAAAAGTAAAATAAGACAAATTAAAAGTATAAATGCAAAAGAACAATTTTTGTTATTTTCTTCTTTACTAATTAATTCTAAAATGTGAAATTAGAACCTAAAACAAATGCGGAATGTATTTTTTTATATTTTCCATATGAATTAAAATGCACAAATAAAAATGCAACAATTACCAAAGAACGCCACAAAATTCACAAGAATTTATAAAATACTAGAAAAATTGTTTTTGTTTGAAATTTTGGGAATTACTGCTTAGGGCAAAAATCACGTGCTCACAGCTGCCCCTCTTTGTCCGGAAACACGAAGAGTTTTCGTGCAAAGACAAGTGAGCCGAAATGAACGATTTTTGCCCGGTTGCATATTCCGTGTGAAGCAATTTTTGAAAAAGCTTGACCGCACCCTGCCTCAAAGGTTGCCTACATATCCTGGGCTAAACAGGAATCAGGTCAGTGTAGTTCGGGAAGGTTTGGTAGCTGGGACTACCAGGAGCTGTGATTTCACTGCTGTTGTTGCTGCTACTGCTCGCTGACCTCCTTATTACACCGTGTCAAAACAAAAAGAAGCTAGTCTAAGCTATGAGTTACAAAAAGGTCCTATCTATGCCTTCTAACTTGCTCTTTGTGTTGCTTTGAACTTGTATCTTTCTACTGGGGATTCTTGC
>NC_031998.1:44510517-44513779 GCF_001879085.1 Nicotiana attenuata
ATTTTTCGTCAATCAGACTTAGTTGTTCCAGGCGGGTTTTAACCCATTCATCATCATCAATTTCTGCCTCAGCAATGATTCGGAGGGACGGGATCTCAACCTCTGCGGGTATTACTGCTTCGGTTCCATACACCAAGGAATAAGGAGTCGCTCCTACTGAAGTGCGGACAGTAGTGCGATAACCCAACAATGCAAAAGGTAGTTTTTCATGCCATTGCCTTGACCCTTCGACCATTTTCCGAAGTATTTTCTTGATATTCTTGTTAGCTGCTTCAACTGCTCCATTTGCCTTAGGACGATACGGAGTGGAATTGCGGTGCATGATCTTAAACTGCTGACATGTCTCAGCCATCAAATGACTATTGAGATTTGCACCATTATCTGTGATGATTACTTTCGGGATCCCAAACCGGCATATGATATTTGAATGCACGAAATCGACAACTGCCTTCTTAGTCACAGATTTGAAGGTTTTTGCCTCCACCCATTTAGTGAAATAATCAATAGCTACCAAAATGAATCTATGTCCATTTGATGCTGCTGGCTCAATCGGTCCAATAACGTCTATTCCCCAAGCAACGAAGGGCCATGGTGCCGACATTGTATGCAATTCCGAGGGCGGAGAATGGATCAAATCTCCATGTATCTGACATTGATGACATTTGCGCACGAAACTGATGCAATCCCGTTCCATGGTAAGACAATAATACCCTACTCGGAGGATCTTCTTTGCCAATATGTATCCACTCATATGAGGTCCGCAAACTCCCGCATGTACCTTAGCCATGATAACTGTAGCCTGTCTGGCATCTATGCATCTCAATAACCCCAGATCTGGAGTTCTCTTGTACAACACTCCTCCACTGAAGAAAAACCCGCTTGCCAAGCGTCGAATTGCTCTCTTTTGATCTCCTGTAGCCTGTGTCGGGTATATTCCCATCCGAAGATACTCTTTTATGTCATGGAACCATGGCTCACCATCAAATTCTTCCTCCACCACGTTACAATAGGCATGCTGATCTCGAACCTGAATATGTAATGGATCCACGTAAGCCTTGTCCGGATGATGCAACATTGATGCCAATGTGGCCAAAGCGTCAGCAACCTCATTGTGCATCCTTGGAATGTGTTTATAATCTATTGACTGAAACCGTTGACAAAGTTCATACAAGCACTGCCGGTATGGTATGAGCTTCAAGTCCCGTGTTTCCCACTCTCCCTGAATCTGGTGTACAAGAAGATCCGAGTCACCCATGACCAAGATTTCTTGAACACCCATGTCTATAGCCAGTCTCAGTCCCAGGATACAGGCTTCGTACTCAGCTATGTTGTTGGTGCAATAGAAACGGAGTTGAGCAGTGACAGGGTAGTGTTGCCCTGTCTCAGAAATCAGTACAGCTCCTATTCCGACACCCTTGGCATTGGCAGCTCCATCAAAGAACAGTTTCCATCCAGGCTTCTCGATCTGTTCTAATTCTTCAGTATGCATTACCTCCTCGTCCGGGAAATATGTTGTCAAAGGCTCATATTCGTCATCAACGGGATTCTCAGCCAGATGATCAGCCAATGCTTGTGCTTTCATGGCGGTCCGCGTCACGTAGAAAATATCAAACTCCGTAAGCAGGATTTGCCATTTCGCCAGCCTCCCTGTGGGCATAGGCTTTTGAAAAGTATACTTCAATGGGTCCAACCGAGAGATGAGATAGGTAGTATATGCTGACAAGTAGTGTTTCAACTTTTGCGCTACCCAGGTTAAAGCACAACACGTTCTCTCGAGTGGAGTGTATTTTACCTCACATGATGTGAACTTCTTGCTGAGGTAGTAAATCGCCTGCTCTTTCCTTCCCGTGATGTCATGCTGCCCCAGTACACAACCAAACGAATTGTCTAACACAGTCAGGTAAAGGATCAGGGGCCTTCCTGGCTCTGGCGGGACCAACACTGGTGGGCTAGCCAAATACTTCTTGATCTTATCAAATGCTGCTTGACATTCGTCCGTCCAGCTGACCGCAGCATCTTTCTTTAACAACTTGAAAATGGGTTCGCAAGTAGTCGTAAGCTGGGTAATGAACCTGCTGATGTAATTCAACCTGCCAAGTAAACTCATCACATCTTTCTTGTTCCTTGGCGGTGGTAACCCTTGGATGGCTTTGATCTTTGACGGGTCTAATTCGATACCGCGCCGACTTACCACGAATCCCAATAACTTCCCTGATGGAACTCCAAACGCGCATTTTGCTGGATTAAGCTTGAGGTTGTACCTGCGGAGTCTCTGGAAGAATTTCCTCAAATCCTTAACATGGTCACATTGTTTCCTTGACTTTATGATCACGTCGTCCACATAGACCTCGATTTCCTGATGTATCATGTCATGGAACATGGTAGTCATTGCCCTCATATACGTTGCCCCTGCGTTCTTCAACCCAAATGGCATGACCCTGTAACAATACGTCCCCCAAGGCGTGATGAATGCTGTCTTTTCCGGATCCTCCTCATCCATCAGAATCTAGTGATAGCCTGCGTAACAATCCACGAAGGAAGCAATCTCATGTTTGGCACAATTGTCAATTAATATATGGATGTTTGGAAGTGGGAAGTTATCCTTCGGGCTCGCCTTATTGAGATCACGGTAATCAACACATACTCTGATCTTCCCATCTTTCTTTGGTACAGGCACCACATTAGCTAACCAGGTAGGGTATCGAGTAACTCGTATGACCTTCGCCTCAAGCTGCTTGGTAACCTCTTCTTTGATTTTCACACTGATATCGGTTTTAAATTTCCTCAACTTTTGCTTGACAGGCGGGCATGCCGAATAGACAGGCAATTTGTGGACCACCAGATCGGTACTCAAACCTGGCATGTCATCATATGACCATGCGAAAACATCTTTGTATTTAAGCAGCAATTTAATTATCTCTTCCCTGAGCGGGACTTCCAAATGGACACTTATTTTTGTTTCCCGAACATTCTCCTGATCCCCTAAATTGATTGCCTCTGTGTCATTCAAATTAGGTTTGGGTTTTTCCTCAAATTGATTTAACTCTTTACTGATTTCTTCCAAAGCTTCCTCATTATCGTATTCCCCTCCATCCTCACACTCAATTTCCTGTATTACTATTTCACATCGGTTGTCAAGACTAGGCCGGCGACTCCTTACGCATGACACATCATTGGAATCAGTATAAAAGGGACTGTACAAAAGAGAAATGAAAATAAAGACTATCAGGAGAGAAGAAAGGAGGAAATTGCATTTCATTAT
>NC_031998.1:45168157-45168855 GCF_001879085.1 Nicotiana attenuata
ACTACCCGCCTCCCTGGCCATCTAAAGGCGAATAGGCTGGATCAAACCGTCAATAAATCTCCTCACCCTCTCCCTCTCAGTGGGAAGTATGACGAGGGCATGGCGAGCTAGATCGATAAACCGGGTCTCATACTGGGTGACAGTCATAGACCCCTGCTGGAGGCGCTCAAACTGCCTCCGATAAGCATCCCTCTGAGTAACGGGAAGAAACTTCTCCAGAAACAACTCCGAAAACTGATCCCAAGTCAAAGGCGGCGACCCTGCTGGTCTGGCTAAACAGTAATCTCTCCACCAAGTCTTGGCGGATCCAGATAGACGAAAAGCCGCAAAATCGACTCCATTGGACTCCACAATGCCCATGTTCCGAAGAACCTCGTGGCAGCTGTATAAGAAATCCTGGGGGTCCTCAGAAGAAGCTCCGCTGAATGTAGCAGTGGAGAGCTTGGTGAATCTGTCCAGCCTCCACAAAGCATCTGCGGACATAGCGGCTCCATCACCAGCCTGTGAAACTACCCCCGGCGGAACTGCCGCAGCGGTCTGAGCCGGTGGAATCTGAGTCTGGGGAGCTACCTGCTCCGGAGTACGTGCAGCAAGAGTTTGGGCTCCTCCTCCAGCCTGGGAAGTGGCTGGTGCTGCAGGAAGCAATCCTGCTCGGGTGACATTCTCCATGAGGCCAACCAACCGGACCAAGGCGTCCT
>NC_031998.1:45170776-45186557 GCF_001879085.1 Nicotiana attenuata
ACTCTACCCAAAACCCATAATTTCTACCTTGATTTCATGTTTTAGGGCTAGGATTTCAGTAATTAATGAAGGAAATTGAAGAAAACAAGTTAAACAATGCTTACCCAAGAAGCTTTGATGAAGAAGTGCTCTAAAATTCGCCCTAGGACTTTGGAGAAGGAAGAGTTCGTGAAGTGATATGTTTTTCCCGTCACTGGTTCTGTTTTTTGACATAAAAATTAACTGGGCGGATTTGCCCTACGCGATCGCGGATACAGGGATGCGATCGCGAAGGGTTATACAGAATGGGCAACGTGATCGCGTGGGTTGTAATGCGATCGCGTAGGGGAATACTGGGGGTCCAAAACTTGGTCTATGCGATCGCAACCCTACTGGTGCGAACGCATTGAAGGAAGTGCTGAGGCAGTGCGATTGCGTGATCAAGTACGCGAACGCGAAAGAGCAAAGAGCCAAAGGAACGCGATCGCGGGCTGAAGATTGCGATCGCGTAAGAGTTAATCACTGAGCAAAAATTGCAGAAAAATCTGCTACCATTCTAAGTGCAAAAACACCCCGAACCACCTCCAATTCACTCCCGAGCCCCCGGGGCTCCTAACCAATCACACCCACTAACTCAATAACATCCTACTAACTTACTCGAGCGATCAAATTGCCAAAATAACATCAAAATCATTGAATCAAGTCTCAAACTCATCATTTCTATTTCAAACTTCATAAACTTCAAACTTTAGATATTTAGGTCCGAAACACGTCAAACGACGTCCGATTTCGACCAAACTTTACAGAAAGCGCTTAACACATATTTAAGACTTGTACCGGGCGTCGGAACCAAAATACTAGCCCGAGACCACAGTCTTTTAATCAATTTTCATTTCCATTTTCCTTAATAACTTCAGAAAAATAATTTCACAGAAAAATTCATTTCTCGGGCTCTAGACCTCGGAATTCGACTCCGGGCACATGCCCGAGTCCCATATTTTTCTACGGACCTTCCGGGACCGTCCAATCTCGAGTCCGGGTCCGTTTACCAAAAATGTTGACCGAAGTCAACCTTAAACATATTAATATCAAAATTCTTCAAATTTTTCACAGAATTCACATATTTCAACATAAAAGCTTTTCCGGCTACGTGCCCGGAGTGCGCACGCAAATCGAGGCAAGTAAAAATGAGGTTTTCAAGGCCTCGGAAGCACAGAATGAATGAGGAAACAGGTGATGACCCTTTGGGTCGCCACATGCTCCTTGAACCCAGACAGTGTAAGGAGCCACCCTTCTCAGATGCTTGGGCCTTATAGTAAGTGAATGATTTATTTTACAACAAATAAATTGTATACGGTTGAAATCGGGATCTTCTATTGCATGACAGATCGGGACTGAAATATAATAGATTGAAAATCGACCCCGAATCCCATTGAACCAAGATACGAGATTAGAATATATGAGTCTGTGACTCCGGAATCGCGACCCCGATTCTGAATGAGCTCGAGGGAATATTGTCAGACCAACTAACGGAAGGCAGAAATATCCGTAACCGGTCGGATATCACGGCAGAAATCTCGGATAAGAGACCGGCTAATTAGCAAATTATGGAATTTTTTACCTTTTATCGAATTGTACCTAAAATAGAACTCACATACTATATAAAGGGGGTCTGATAATTTGTAAAGGACAGAGTAACACGCATCCCAAAGCATTATAATATTATTTTCTCTATGCAAACTAGTATTCTTTTGTATTTGATATCATCTTAATTACATCCAGTTCGAGTGAGACTTATTTTCCAAGGCTATAATTGTTCAAGTCACACAGTTTAATTTACTTTATTTTTATGCGATTTATTTATAATTCAATTTATCGCTTTGTGTCAAATTAATCCATGTATCCATAAAATCAGTTATAAATTCAATTGTTATCCAATTTTGAGGATAAACATAAATACTAGTAACAGAGATTAATTTTGTATATATTAAAAAGAATAAAAGAACATGATACACTATTAAGATTCAAGGATATGCTCCTTGTAGTCGACGGTCTTGTAGTTCTCGTTATTCCTTTTTGTCGGCGACTTTGTAGTTGTATAGGCACTGTTTCCGAATATGAAAAAATAGAATAAGTTTGAATTACTTTAAAGGTAAAATACATAAAAACGACATGGATTTGGGTGAAATTCAAAAATAGTCAAATTTACAAGTGATAATTGAAAAATAGTCATAGTTTCAAAAGTAATCAAAATTTAGCCACTTTTCATGTAAAGATAAATCTGAACGAAAACATTGTTTGAAATCTGGAAAATATTCCAGCATAATATATTAGTCTAACAACATAATATAATGGACTTCCAATCAGTGACGGAGCCAGGACTCCGAACAAGGGTGTTCAATATTATAAAGAAGTGAACAGTAAAAAATTTATCGAATGGGTTCATCGAAATTTGTTGAATCTAAATGTAATGTCAAACGGGTTCATCAAAACATTTAAATCTAAATAGGAATTAAATTATCGCCGAAACTCATGCTAACGATATGTTGGATTAAAACTAATACAATGGTTTGTTTTGAAGTAATTATTTTTACAAAAACAAAAAATGCTAGTAAAAAGGGCATTCTAAGAAAGAAAAGGCAAAAAAAAAAAATCATGTATAATAAATAATAAAGAAAAATGATAATTGCAAAATAATTATTTTTCAATGACTTTGCAAATGCTGACTATTTTTCAATTACTAGCTAGCCCGTACTATTTTTACATAAATTTTCCACGTGAAGCACGTATGTATACGTATCAGAGGGTACTATTAGTTTTTACTTTAAATAAGAATATGGAGGTGATAGATCGTCCGTAAAGTTAAGTGTGTTAACGAATCGGACAAATTTAGAAGATAACTTATGTATTTTTCCTACTTTAAGTTGATTGGTGAATTTAAAAACTATAGCAGCATAACCAAATACATAGTTAAACGTTAAATATATAACATGTTTTATAAGATTCTAATTCTTCGTTCTAATCTTTTAAACGTTAAATGATTTTTTTTATTGGTTACGGTTCCATATTTAAAGATTTTGCAAAGTGGGAAAGTAAGAAAGTGGAAGGATCATCAAAATGCGCTTTTCTAGAGGATCCGAACACGTAATTCAATAACATTTATGAAGAGTTCGGGCAAAGCTCTAAACGTAACAACTACAACAACTTGTCCTTGTGATAAACAGTGGCAGACCCAGGATTTTTTGCAAGCGGGTTCAATCTTAGAAGTACATAACTTTAGTCGTAAAATAGTAGTTGTCAAGTGGGTTCAAATAAGATTTTATACAAAATTTACACAGCTTTTAATCGTAATTTATACATATATACAGTATTATTTTTTGATGAAGTGGGTTCAGTTGAATCCACTTGCCACCACGTGCGTCTGCCACCGATGATAAATGTGTGAGTATTCTGCATGTATTTGTACATGTGAGCGTGTTTCTACTATAAGCGACATTATAATTTTCGATTAATTAAACTAATTCCAGTCCGTGAAGCAGAGATAAGTTCAGCTTTGGAGAACAATAACGGAGTACAGGCACAATGGCGAAGTCAAAAATTTATTTAAGGGGATTAATCCAAAAAAATCTAGAGTGTCGCGCTTAAGATTTGAACTTGTTACGTAAAACAATTCTGAACCCCGTTTACAATTACACTAGAATCTCTTATTATATTAAGGAGGTTCAACAATTCATATATAACAAAAAATCGCTTTAATTTACGTTATTTACACAGTATTCAATTGGAAACTGTGATTCAATTTGTCGAAGACATATTTTCTCCTCAAATGCCTAACGGCCAATTAATAGCTAAAGATTTGAGAATGTGTGAGAACTTATATTCTCGAAACCAGAATTAGTTACGAATATCACAACCCGAATTTTACACCCTCGGGAGTCGTAATGACACCTACTCGTAGAAGCTAGGCAAGCCACGAAATTTAGAAATCTTTAATCTTTTCATTTTTAACACTTTTAGCTACTTGTAACAACAGGTGATAAGCAGTAAAATAATAGCGGAAGACGAAAATTAAGCGGAAGACCTACATAATACCCAGGAATGATACGAAAAGCTAACATATGTCTCTACCCAGAAACCGGTGTCACAACATTCACGGACTGTCTATGATTACTACATACAAATGTGTGAAAGAAAGGAACTCAGTCTGTCTCGGATACAAATGATAACAGAACGAAATAGTAGATAGAAGAGACGCTGGGCCTGCGGACGCCTGCAGGACTACCTCGAGATCTCTGGACTGAAGGCTGGCTCCCAAGATACTGCTGCGCTCCCAGTACTTCTCCGGTATCTGCACAGAGTGCAGAGTGTAGCATCAGCACAACCGACCCCATGTGCTGGTAAGTGCCTGGCCTAACCTCGGCGAGGTAGTGACGAGGCTAGGACCAGACTCCAGATAAACCTGTGCAGTTATTTATATATATACAGCGGGAAAATAAACTAGAACAAATAATTAAAGCTGGGAAGGGAAAACATGCTTCAGGAATAACAGATAAAACAGAACCTCAAGAGAATTATCAAGAAACCAAAATTTAACTTCTAACAAGAATAAAGAAAACAAATTGCAGATTTCAATCTTGGTTCACATCTTGTTGCAGGCATGCAACCCGATCCCATTTCTCATATCTTGTGGTAGGCGTATTGTCACGACCCTAACCCCAGACCCGGTCGTGATGGCGCCTCTCGTGAAGACAAGGTCAGCCGACACATATCCAATTCGAAGTTAAACAACTAAACATCAATAAAACATGCTAAAACTTGATTTAATAACGCTAAACAGCAGATAATATCACAACAATGCGGAAGTACAACCCAAACACAGCCCGACATCGGGGTGTCACTAGTCATGAGCATCTATTAGAGTATAAATACAACTACAAGGTCTGAAATATACAAAACAGGATCAATGAACGAATAGGGAGAAAAGCAGTGCTGCGAACGCTGACAGCCACCTCGCTAAACTCCGATAACCCTGCCTCCAATCAGCCAAAAACCCGCTATCGGGTGTAAAAATACTTGCATCTGCACACAAGGTTCAAGGAGTAAAGTGAGTACTCCAACTCAGTGAGTAATAAAGGTAAATAACAACTGAGCAGTGAGAAATCACGTAAAGCAGACCATCATGCTGTATAGAAGCAGTGTAAAACCCTTTGAGAAAAACAGTGAAGCTGTGAAATCCTTAGAAAATACCTTAGCTCAGTTTAAACCTCTTTGAAAATGACTTTTTCAACAGTTACGCAATGATTGCAAAACAGTAGTGCCGATAAGCACAGAAAATCCGCCCCTCGGGCACAATTATCACAGTATAATAGGTAAAATGACAAGTAAATATGAAGGATGAACACATAAAGGTTTGCCCCTCGGGCAATATCTCAGAACAGTACCAGCCCCTCGGGCTCACTCTCAGAACACTCTCAGCCCCTCAGGCTCTCTCTCTCTCTCTCAGATCACTCTCAGAATAGTATCATATAGTAAGCGCTGCGGCGTGCAGCCCGATCCACATATCGCTGTGGCATGCAGCCCGATCCATATATCGCTGCGGCGTGCAGCCCGATCCATATATCTCTTCTACGACGCTCACTGGGGGTGTGCAGACTCCGGGAGGGGCCCCTTACGGCCCAAGCGCAATATCAAGCCACCTCGTGGCATTATCTCTCGGCACTCGGCCTCATATCACTCAGCACTCGGCCTCACATCACTCAAGCCACCTCGTGGCATATAAATGTATCTCAGGCCCTCGGCCTCATATCACTCAGCATATCCTCACATATGGCCTACGGCCTCACTCGGTCTGAAAATCATCACAAGCCCCTCGGGCATTAGTAAAACAGTAGTTCTCAGCCCAAAACATCATTTAGAAATATCGTTTAAGTTTCAAATCTGAATATAGGTGGTTGAGTTTGTAAAATAGAAAATATCAACAGGACTGAGTTCAAGTATAAGTAAGACAGTGAGGAAATAGTGATAAAAACTCCCCGAAGGGTTCAAGTAATTGGCACGGAGCCCAAATATGGCAATCAGCCCAAATCATGATGATAACAAGTAAATTTTTGTCAAATACACGGTAAATTCATCAATCGGGACGGACCAATTCACAATCCCCAACGGTGCTCTACCCCACGCTCGCTTTCCGGCGTGTAAGTCACCTTAATACAGCACTAAGATGTGCAAATCCGGGGTTTCAAACCCTCAGGATATCATTTACAATCATTACTCACCTCGAACCGGCGAAATCTCTAGCTCGCGACACCTTTGCCCCTCAAATCGGCCTCCACGCGTGTCGAATCTATCCAAAATCAGAACAAATACATCACAATATTCTAAGGGAACAAAGCCCAAGCGAAAACAATCAATAACGGGCACAAACCCCGAAATTACAAAAACCCGAGCCCCGGGCCCACTCCTCAAACTCAGAAATTTTCACATCAATAGATTCCTTATCTTCCCACGAGTTCATACATATTAAAAGTTCTCAAATCCGACCTTAAATGGTCCTTCAAATCACAATTTAAAAGTTCAAAATCCCAAGCCCTAGTTCTTCCATTTTTAGCTTAAATTCCATGAATTTCTAGGTTAATTTCACAATAGAATCACGTTTTAGGTTCATAAATCTTACCTCCAATCACTTCTCCTTGAATCCCTCTTCAATCTCCCTCAAAGAGCTCTCAAAATGATCAACTATGGTGGAAAAATGGCTAAAAATCGCGGATGAAATGTTTTATAACTTTCTGCCCAGCGCTGAACATTACTTCATCGCGATCGCGAACCAAGTCACGCGATCGCGAAGCACTAAATTTCCACCTCTCAAATTAACACTATGCGAACACGATGATGCTGCTGCGAACGCGATGCTTTAAATCCCAGAGCTACGCGAACACGACCCCAATGATGCGAACGCGAAGAGCAAAACACTGGAACCCTAATTACTTATACGCGAACGCGTAATACTGTACGCGAACGCGAAGCACAAGCTCAGGGCAGCCCAAATTCCTTCTATGTGATCGCGACTGGCCCCACGCGATCGTGAAGGCCAATTTCTCTGCAACATCTGACCAGCAATTTCTGCAACTCTCAAAGCCAAAAATGGTCCAATTGACCACCCGAAACTCACCCGAGGCCCCCGGGACCTCAACCAAAAGCACCAACACATCCTAAAACCTCATTCAAACTTGTTCCAATCATCAAAACACCTCAAACAACACCAAATCCATCAATTCTCATCGAATTCAAGCCTAAGTTTTCTAAAAACTACCGAAATACGCTTTTGATCAAAAACCCAACCAAACCACGTCCGAATGACCTAAAATTTTGCACACACATCACAAACGACATAACGAAGCTATAGAAACTCTCGGAATTCCATTCCGATCCCCGGATCAAAATCTCACCTACCAACCGGAAATCGCCAAAATACTTACTTCGCCAATTCAAGCCTAATTCTACACCGGACCTCCAAAACCAATTCCGATCACACTCTTACATCATAAATCGCCCAACGAAGCTAACCAAACCATAAAAACTCCGATCCGAGCTCATATACCAATAAGTCAACTCTTGGTCAAACCTTTCAAATTCAAAGCTTTCCACTGAGACTGTTCTTTCAAATTCATACCGATTTCCGTGAAAAACCAAACCAACGATCTACATCAGTCATAACACATTACACGGGGCAAGTCATGCCCAAAAATTAGCGTTCAAAGTGCAAAAGCTCAAAACGACCGGTCCGGTCTTTACATCCTCCCCCACTTAAACACGCGTTCGCCCTCGAACGTACCTAGAGTTGTTCTAAAAGCCAATCAATCGCTGAATAACCTTACCATGCATATACCCGGGAGTGATCCCACGTCACCCTATCTCACATAGGTCCGATAACACCTTTTAACTGAAATTACACAATCCAGTCTAGCCCATAAATCATAGAGCCACATTTTTCACTTCCGAACCCATCATTACGATTAGAATTTCACATTATACTCTGAATAAGCCCGAACAAGCTGTAATAACCCATACCTGTTAACTCCGGTGCAATCACATGATATACCACATAACTCAAACACTAGTAGCGATAACTTCTAATCACAGCAGTTGCACACAACAAACGAGTACCGGTAGAAAACCTCTAATCAACTAAAGTCTCATTCCAACACTTCCATATACTGTCAATGATAAATGAACACGCAATAAACCATAACCATTTCTCAGATCGGCCATCCATAAGGTTACTTCTCCTTTGGCAAGGACCATAGCAAATTTCTGAACCGAACCTCGATATTTATCCATCAAACATGCTGAAATCGAATCCGTTTGTATTCATTACAGACCCCAACGACCTCATCTAATACAGCACAATTACTCTGGTGACATGACACACCAAGACAGGCTAAAGCCACAACTTGCGCAGTCCGCGCACCAATAAGCAACAATCCGAACATGCTCACATCATGAAACTAACTCAAACGAAAGAGTTGTACCTCAAGCTCACCAGTATCATCACAACACATGGCTGAGAACTCGTCTCACATCATAAAAATAGAACACACGAATCTAACCCGCAAGGTCATATCTCCACATAGCTTCGCTGCAAATGCGCGATCCTAACCAAACATGGCTCCACGAGAGACCCCTCAAGTCACTATGCTCGAAATTGACAACCACGCACAATCTGATGTCTGGAACCAAAGCAAATCATTACACCCTCGGTGAAACAAGTAACATATACCACGCAAGCCCGATAGTACATAACCGATACGCCAGTCACTGAGCAACACCCAATTATTCTCCCCGCTCGACTTCCACTATGAACCCCAATAGAACTGCACCATATGTGCCATAACCAACAAAATCATAACGTCTCGCAACACAGAAAGGAAACTCATAGATCTCCCAGATCACTAGTAAGCTCAACAACTGTCGGATCAACCTATCCCTCAACAATACAATTCGGGGCCAACCAAGCCGGCTCAAGCTAGAACACGCATCCACATTGGCCTGCCAACGAACTCCTTGCCAAGGAAGCCTGAAGTTGCTCCTTCCACCACTATAACTCCTGCCAGAGCCATACGATACGGTGCCCGACACCAAATCAATACCAAAATCCACAACCTCGCCCGGCGACATGCCCGGCCACAAGAAACACATCCGAAAAGTCCCTCAACACCGGAACTGAATCAATATAAGGAGCCTCAGCACTGACACTCATCATAAGAGCCGAAGAAGAAAGACAATCCTTCCCAGCCGTCCACCGGGTCTTCGAAATATAAAACCACTCTACCAGGATATACTCCGACGCACCTCGCCACTCGACCCGTGGCATTTCCGACATAGCCCGTAGCGCAATAGTCCAGAATAATCCAACACGGAGACAACCAGTCTAACCCCAATATCATATCCAATATCTAACAGATACCAAGCAACGAAAGATCCACTCGGGCCTCCCAAATCCCGATAGTCGCTAAACAGTGCCGATACACACAGTCCACAACCACAACATAGCCTGAATATAAGAACTTCCGTCTCCAATCCACACGGCACATGAATCACCATATCCGATCCCAATTCCGCCATCCGAATACATGCCACACCTTTAATACCCAATCATTCCACGATAGATACTCTAAAATTTCCCTGTGCCACCAAGCAAACCCGAATATCACCCGTCGATCTAACAAGAAGGTGCCGCAATACTACCGAAGCATCATCAGTTTAATCACATTACCTTTTTTCTGAAACATATACTCCCGTCAAATAACTTCTAATTAGCAGTACCATTTCCTTGATTATCTGGGGCTACCCGTTGCCTAAGAGTCTTATGAACTTCCTTTCAGAACTGAACTGTAACTCATCTAGCCAAGAACTTCCATTGATCCCATCTAGAAGAAAAATCTTTACACGTCCCATGCCTCTCACATTCGTAGAAAATGCACCTCCCCAACCACAGTAGAAATCAACAAGAACTCTCCCAATTCCGTTTGCACAAATTAACTACCAGGACTGAATCCTTCTAACTAGACCAAGCTAAGCAAGCCATCAAAACCCAAGAGCAGTGCTGCAAAATACCTGTAAGAACTCATTACCTCAAACACATACAAAGAATTAATCATATCTTTTCCATACCGATTCGATCTACTATCAAGCTACTCCATCTATCTAGATTTCCTTCTGATCCATTTTCAACTTGATATCCCCTCTTTCTTTAGCACTACAATTCCTCAACCCAGGCTCACCACACGAGACCCAAGCATAAGACCACACTGTCTAAGACCCATAAGCTGCAGAATACTCACTCAAATATTCCCAGAAACACCATATTCCAAAATGCTTTACTCTGAAGAACTTCCAGCGAATCTAAGTTCGTTACCTTTACTTTCCTGATACTAATACATAGAATCCCATAATTCACATAGAAATACCACAAGTCTTGACCTCTTCCAATGAAAACAACAGTTTCTAACCACATGTGAGACTTTAGAGCACTCAATTGATGTATACAGACTCTTGAACACATTAGAACTATTCTCGCAAGTCACTCACTCTTATTCAAACTGCAATTTCCCTGACCCAACGAACGAAACCACCCGTGCCTTATTGGCACTCCGACACCGCCGAATGAAATCCTTATCCCAATACAACCAAGCAACTTCCTGCTCTATACACTGAGCATTCTTTACTAACAACAACTTAAGACATCCCGTGATTCTCTTACACTATGAAGCATACTATAACCTTTGCCGAAAAAAATTCCTTTACTCGAATCATCCTCGGTCTCTATTTCCGCGAGCCGTAACTGATTCGCCCGTACGCCTCAAGCTGGAACCAACATAGCACCTAACCGTGCAATCAACTACTCACAGCAGACTCCCCCACTTGGCTCGGAGCCATAGATCAAAATACACTCAATAACTCATAACACTTTGTCACGACCCCAGTTCACCCTCCATGAACATGTCGTGATGGCACCTAGTTCCTACAACTAGGTAAGCCTAACAGTGCGGAACAAATTAACTCAATCTTAGAAAAACAACTAATTTAGACTGAATAACTGAAAGAAATATGTATATAACTGTCATTCGGCATATACAACTCATAATAAGTGCGAAAGCGATCAAAATCTCAACCCAAAACCCGGAAACTTACGGGAACCACAGGCTATCAGAAACATAGTACACTGCTCTAATTCCAGAATATCTAAACAACTGAGAGAAAATAAATAAACTAAATACTAAAGCTGAAACAGAATAGAGACTCCTGGTTTGCGGACGCGGCAGATATACCTCAAAGTCTCTGTGTATCTCCTCGCCTCAAGGATAGTGTGCCTGAGTAGAGGTACCTGGATGATCTGCACATGAAAAACATGCACAGGAAGGGCATGAGTACACCACAGCGGTACTCAGTAAGTGCCAAGCCTAACTTCGGTTGGGTAGTGACGAGGAAGGCCAGGGCCCTACTGAGATAAAATATAATAATAAATCAACAATATGAAAACCTAACAGTAATAATGAGTACAGCAGTGAGATAAGACAGGTCAAGTAAGATGATAACATCTACACAAAGAAACAGAGTAAACACGGAATATGTACCGCTCAATACCAATGATAACAAGAGGATCTCCCAGGATACCGTCCTGTAGTCCTTTCCTTTTCAACTGTCCAGTGGGTCTCTCGGAATATCGTCCTGTAGCCCATCATATATGTAAATCCGAAGGATCTCCCGGGATACCTTCCCGTAGTCCAATCATCAATGTGCGGGGGGATCTATCGGGAATCTAACCCGCAGTCCCAAAGTAAAAGTGCAGGGAGATCTATCAGGAATCTAACCCGCAGTCCCAAAGTAAAAGTGCAGGGGGATCTACCGGGAATCGAACCTGTAGTCCCAAAGTAAACAGACAAGGGGGGGGAGCTACCGGAATCCCACATACGTAGTCCCAATATAAAAGCGCAACCACAACCAGAATATTCACGGAAATGAAGTACAAAAGACAAGCAACAGGTAGTACTGGCCTAGCATGCTTCACGTAGTACAGTTAAGGCAACTTAAGCAATTAGACAAGTTAAATCAACTAAACATGCTTTCCTAATCTAGCACATGCTATAATTGCAAGTAGAATAAAGCAAATATGAAAGGAACTCAATCACAATATCTTAAGTAAAAAAAACCGGATTTTCAACAATTGGCTCAAGCACGCGCTCGTCACCTCGCGTACAAGGCTCTCAAATACCAAATAACAAAATCCTAAGGGGAAAGGTCCCCCCCACACAAGGTTAGACAAGCCACTTACCTCGAACCGGCTCAATATCAACTAGAAATCACGCCCTTGCCACGAGTATCCGACTCCAAATGGCCCAAATCTATTCAATTCAATTACACATTGTACATAATATCGCAAACAACTGGTTTTCCTATTTAATTCAAAGCTACAGCGTGAAATTAGGTGAAATGACCAAAATGCCCTTCAGGCCAATGCCTCGGAATCGAATAATTTTCACATTTTCAGAACCTTCGTACTCTCACGAGTCTAACCATATAAAAATCTCCCAAATCGGAGGTCAAATGCCCACTCAAAACTCAATGGTTTAGCCTATGAAGTTTTACCCCAAATTCTTCCAATTTTGATCCCAAATTCAAATTTTAATGATGGATTTATCTACAAAATGATGAAATATAACTAGAAGGGATTAAAGAAATGTTACCCAATAATCTCCTCTTCAAAATCCTCTGAAAATCGCCCTTACCCGAGCTCAAATTGATTTTTCTAACTTATGAAATCAAACCCTCGAAATTTCTATATCTGCACAGGTATTTCCGCTTCTGCGGACCAATTTACCGCTTCTGCGGTTTTTCATTAAATTCCAGGCTTCCGCTTCTGCGGTATTAAACCGCACCTGCGGTTGCCACTTCTGCGATACACTTACCGCTTCTGCGGTTTCACACAAAGGGCCCAGGACTGCATCTGCGATAGGGGCCTCGCAGGTGCGTAACCACATCTGCGGTAGGTCTTCCGCACCTGCGGAAAAAGCTGAGGGAGCCCAATTCCGCTCCTGCGATGATCAGGCCACTTCTGCGGCTCCGCACTTGCGGAACCCAAACGCAGGTGCGGTTATGACAGGTACCAGCAGTCTTCATTCCAAAAACCTTCCGTCAACCATCCGAATTCATCTCGAGGCCCCCGGGACCTCAACCAAAAGCACCAATAACACCTAATACCTCATTCAAACTTGTACCAATCCTTAAACCACCTAAAACAACGTCGAAAACTCGATAAATTCAAGGATTTGAGCCTAAGAACTTCAAATTCCATCAAAATACATTTTCGATCAAAAACTTAACCAAAACACGTCCAAATGACCTGAAATTTTGCACACACATCCCAAATGCCATGACGGGCCCACTCCTCGGATCAAAAACTCACTATCGGAGCGGAAACTTCAAAAATTCAACCTTCGGCATTTCAAGCCTAAATGAGCTACGAACTTCCAAAATATATTCCAAACACGCTCCCAACCCCGAAATCACCTAACGGAGCTAACGGAACCATCGGATTTCCATTCCGAGGCCATCTTCACACTGTTCCGACTACGGACCACTTTTCAACACTTAAGCTCTCATTTAGGGACTAAGTGCCCCAAAACTCTCCGAAACTCTACACCGAACGTCCCGGCAAACCAAAATAGCAGAAATGAATTTAGGGGAAGCAGTTAATAGGGGATCGGGGCGTTAATTCTTAAGACGACTGGCCGGGTCGTCACATCCTCCTACACTTAAACATTCGTTCGTCCTCGAACGAGCATAGAGAACATACCTGAAGTAGTGAAAAGATGAGGTAACTGCTGCGCATATCCTGCTCGATCTCCCAAGTCGCCTCCTCGGCCGGCTGACCCCGCCACTGAACCTTCACTGAAGCTATGTTCTTTGACCTCAACTTTCTGATCTGCCTGTCCAAATTAGCCACTGGCTCCTCAACATAAGATAGATCCTTGTCCAGCTGGACTGAACTGAAATCCAACACGTGCGACGGATCATCGTGATACCTCCGGAGCATCGAAACATGAAATACCGGATGAACTCCGGCCAAACTGGGAGGTAAGGCAAGCTCATAAACGACCTCCCCAACTCGCCTCAAGATCTCAAAAGGGCCAATAAACCTCGGACTCAGCTTTCTTATCTTCCCAAACCTCATGACGCCTTTCATAGGCGAAACCCGAAGCAGAACCCGCTCACCAACCATATATGAAACATCACAAACCTTCCTGTCCGCGTAGCTCTTCTGTATGGACTGGGCTGTACGGAGTCTATCCTGAATCATCTTAACCTTCTCCAATGCATCCTGAACTAACTCTGTGCCCAAAAGGCTGGCCTCACCCGGCTCAAACCAACCCACCGGGGATCTACACCTCCTACCATATAAGGCCTCATACGGCGCCATCTGAATGCTGGACTGATAACTATTGTTGTAAGCAAACTCTGCCAGTGGCAAGAAATGATCCCAAGACCCTCCAAACTCAATCACACACGCATGGAGCATATCCTCAAGAATCTGAATAGTGCGCTCGAACTATCCGTCCGTCTGGGGGTGAAATGTTGTGCTCAACTCCACCCGAGTACCTAACTCCTGCTGCACGGCTCTCCAGAACCGCGATGTGAACTGAGTACCTCTGTCCGAAATAATAGAGACTGGAATACCATGCAGACGGACGATCTCCCGGATATAAATCTCCGCCAACCGCTCCGATAAATAAGTGGTACACACAGGAATAAAATGAGCGGACTTGGTCAGCCGGTCCACAATAACCTAAATGGAATCAAACTTCTTCAAGGTCCGTGGAAGTCCAGATACAAAGTCAATGGTGATGCGCTCCCATTTCCACTCCGGAATCTCTATCTGCTGGAGCAACCCACTCGGGCGCTGGTGCTCATACTTCACCTGCTGGTAGTTGAGGCATCTAGACACATAGCCAACTATATCTTTCTTCATCCGCCTCCACAAGTAGTGCTGCCTCAGGTCCCGATACATCTTCGCGGCACTCGGATGGATGGAATACCGCGAACTATGGGCCTCTGCTAGAATCAACTCTCGAAGACCATCAACATTGGGCACACAAATCCGGCCATGCATCCTCAATACCCCGTCATCTCCAATGGTCACATCCCTGGCATCTCCATGCTGAACCTTGTCCTTAAGGACAAGTAAATGAGGGTCCTCATACTGCTGCTCCCTAATACGATCAAATAAGGAAGACCGGGAAACCACACAAGCTAGAACCCGACTGGGCTCTGAAAGATCCAATCTCACGAACTGGCTGGCTAAGGCCTGAACATCCATCGCCATAGGCCTCTCTGAAGCTGGTAGATATGCCAAACTCCCCAAACTCTCCGCCCGACGGCACAAGGCATCCGCCACCACATTGGCCTTGCCCGGGTGATACAGGATAGTGATGTCATAATCCTTCAGCAGCTCTAACCACCTCCTCTGACGCATATTAAGATCCTTTTGCTTGAGTAAGTGCTGCAAACTCCGATGATCAGTATAGATCTCACAAGGCACACCATATAAATAATGAAGCCAGATCTTCAAGGCATGAACAATGACAGCTAACTCAAGGTCGTGGACAGGGTAATTCTTTTCATGTATCTTCAACTGTCTGGACGCGTAGGCAATCACCCTACCATCCTGCATCAACACTGCTCCAAGGCCAACTCTCGAGGCGTCACAATAGACAGTATAAGACCCCGAACCGGTAGGCAACATCAA
>NC_031998.1:45188161-45193077 GCF_001879085.1 Nicotiana attenuata
GATAACATCTACACAAGGAAACAGAGTAAACACGGAATATGTACCGCTCAATACCAATGATAACAAGAGGATCTCCCAGGATACTGTCCTGTAGTCCTTTCCTTTTCAACTGTCCAGTGGGTCTCTCGGAATACCGTCCTGTAGCCCATCATATATGTAAATCAGAAGGATCTCCCAGGATACCTTCCCGTAGTCCAATCATCAATGTGTAGGGGGATCTATCGGGAATCTAACCCGCAGTCCCAAAGTAAAAGTGCAGGGGGATCTATCGGGAATCTAACCCGCAGTCCCAAAGTAAACAGACAAGGGGGGGGGGGGGGGGGAGGGCTACCGGAACTCCCACCATCCGTAGTCCCAACTATAAAAACAACAACCACAACTAGAATGTTCACAGAAATAGAAGTACAAAAGACAAGCAACAGGTAGTACTGGCCTAGCATGCTTCACGTAGTACATTTAAGGCAACTTAAGCAATTAGACAAGTTAAATCAACTAAACATGCTTTCCTAGTCTAGCACAAGCTATAATTGCAAGTAGAATAAAGCAAATATGAAAGGAACTCAATCGCAATATCTTAAGTAAAAAAAAACGGATTTTCAACAATTGGCTCAAGTACGCGCTCGTCACCTTGCGTACAAGGCTCTCAAATACCAAATAACAAAATCCTAAGGGGAAAGGTCCCCCACACAAGGTTAGACAAGCCACTTACCTCGAACCGGCTCAATATCAACCAGAAACCACGCCCTTGCCACGAGTATCCGACTCCAAATGGCCCAAATCTATTCAATTCAATTACACATTGTAAATAATATCGCAAACAACAGGTTTTGCTATTTAATTCAAAGCTACGGCGTGAAATTAGGTGAAATGACCAAAATGCCCTTCAGGCCAACGCCTCGGAATCGAATAATTTTCACATTTTCAGAATCCTCGTACTCTCACGAGTCTAACCATATAAAAATCTCCCAAATCGGAGGTCAAATGCCCACTCAAAACTCAATGGTTTAGCCTATAAAGTTTTACCCCAAATTCTTTCAATTTTGATCCCAAATTCGAATTTTAATGATGGATTTAACTACAAAATGATGAAATATAACTAGAAGGGTTTAAAGAAACGTTACCCAATAATCTCCTCTTCAAAACCCTCTGAAAATTGCCCTTACCCGAGCTCAAATTGATTTTTCTAACTTATGAAATCGAACCCTCAAAATTTCTATATCTGCACAGGTATTTCTGCTTCCGCGGACAAGGGACCGCATCTGCGGTCCCGCTTCTGCGGACCAATTTACCGCTTCTGCGGTTTTTCATTAAATTCCAGGCTTCCTCTTCTGCGGTATTAAACCGCACCTGCGGTTGCCGCTTCTGCGATACACTTACCGCTTCTGCGGTTTTACACAAAGGGCCCAGGGCCGCATATGCGATAGGGGCCTCGCAGGTGCGTAACCGCATCTGCGGTAGGTCTTCCGCACCTGCAGAAAAAGCTGAGGGAGCCCAATTCCGCTCCTGCGATGATCAGGCCGCTTCTGCGGCTCCGCACCTGCGTAACCCAAACCGTAGGTGCGGTTATGATAGGTACCAGCAGTCTTCAGCAACTCTTCAATTCCAAAAAACCTCCGTCAACCATCCGAATTCATCCTGAGGCCCACGGGACCTCAACCAAAAGCACCAATAACACCTAATACCTCATTCAAACTTGTACCAATCCTTAAACCACCTAAAACAACGTCGGAAACTCGATAAATTCAAGGATTTGAGCCTAAGAACTTCAAATTCCATCAAAATACATTTTCGATCAAAAACCTAACCAAAACACGTCCGAATGACCTGAAATTTTGCACACACATCCCAAATGACATGACGGAGCTACTGCAACTCTCGGAATTCCAATCTGACCCTCGGGTCAAAAACTCACTATCGGACCGGAAACTTCAAAAATTCAACCTTCGGCATTTCAAGCCTAAATGAGCTACGAACTTCCAAAATGCATTCCGAACATGCTCCCAACCCCGAAATCACCTAATGGAGCTAACGGAACCATCAGATTTCCATTCCGAGGCCATCTTCACACTGTTCCGACTACGGACCACTTTTCAACACTTAAGGTCTCATTTGGGGACTAAGTGCCCCAAAACTCTCCGAAACTCTACACCGAACGTCCCGACAAACCAAAATAGCAGAAATGAATTTAGGGGAAGCAGTTAATAGGGGATCGGGGCGTTAATTCTTAAGACGATCGGCCGGGTCGTCACACACTTTTACTCTATTGATGCCACAATACCATAGTGAGATTAAACTCAAATCCCTTTGTAAGCTTGTGAAAACATAGATCATCTAGTATTTTAAATCTTCTACAAATCTCGCATTCCCTCACACAACAGTTAAGCCCACTCTCTAGGCGACCCAATTTAGATTTCAACACATATTCTTCACTTGTAAATAAGATCTTCTAATAGACAACATAAGGATCACACAACCAAAGAACACTCCGCAGGAGATAACCCACCTGCTTTGCCTCCAACTAACATTTCTGTATACCTTCCACCGTCACAAGCATTACGCAGTCACTTGATCTTCCTGAGTCCGAACTCATACCGCAATATGAAATTTACTTCACTCCCAACTGGGAAACATGAAGAGATTCTTCGCACATCCATAATTCGGGGCTATACCTCGAATCACGATGGAATTCAAGCAACTAATAGTTCTTCTATCCTCAAGCAGACCCTTCTCGACGCTTCCAAACCATATGGATACATCTCGCAGTACTAACATGCTCATCACACAATCATCCAGCTGTCACTTCCATTAATAGGGACACTACCGAACATATAAGTTTCAAAACACTTGCTCACACAATTAACACCTCGGTGCTCAAGCTATAGGCAAAAATCCGGCCTCAAGTCCTCCAGACTGGCCCAACATAAACTCACAGAGATTACATCTCGCCCCTCGATCGGGGAATCACAAGCCGTCAAGGCACATCTGATACCAAGCGCTCATGCGCGCATGTGTCACACCTCTTTTTTGCCACGCAACCCTATTATGAGGTTGAGTTAGAAGAGTTTTTCCAACTGAAGTGACGATTTGAAAAGGGATATTTATTATTTAGAGTCGCCACTTGGAATTGAGTTTTGGTGTTCCAAGTCACCTTTTATTCGAATCCCTTTCAAAATGAAGGTTTGACTCTTATTTATGGTCTACGAAAACAGAAGACTGAGTAAGGAATTATTTTGACCGAGAGGAAGGTGTAAGGCACCCCTCGAGTCCCGTGGTTCTAGCACGGTCGCTTTTATTGACTAATGTTCGGCGTAAATCAATTCTTGACTATTCTTGTATTTTATTGATTATGGCTTGTCTATTACCGCTTAATTAATTATTGCATTTTTATTAATTGTGTCCACCCAGATGCGGTATGCATACAAGATACTTCTTTGAAATTCAATGTTAAACCAAGCTATGGAATGTACACATGGTTATAACATAATTATTTTAAATTTAAAGGTACCAAGACGCGGGAATGCGCACATGATCCTTTTATTATTTAAGCATATCAATCCAAGGCTCGGGTATGAACACATGGGCTAATATTTAAAGCATGTGTAAAGCTTTTCTAGCATTTTTAGAGTATTTCAATTATTTTGCCTCTTTCAGATTCGAGATATTTATTTTTTATAATTTATTATTATTAAGATTGTTCGGCCAAAGTTGAGTGAACGCATACTCTGATTTATTTTGAAAATCATAATTACGTCACGTGAACGTGTACATAATCATGATAATTTGACTAATTAAGAGCGAGCCTGAGACATTCTAAAGCATTCATGAATTAGGTCCAAAGTTATGGCTTCCAGAAAGATTTTCTACTTGGAAAACAACTAACTTTGCTAACCTTGTCCCAAGAGGATGCATTTCAAAACCGAATATTTGGTTCTATGAAATTTTATTATAGCAAATATGCTTTAATCAATAATTTATCAGCCCAGCTAGCATTTGATATCAATTTCCGTTTCTTAGCTGTCCTATCTTTAAATTGTAAACAAAATTTATACAACAAACTTAACTATTTTCACTTATATTTATAGGTTACTAACCATTTCATACTTCAAAATAAATAAATAAATATTGAAAACGACAATGATTATATACATCCTACAAAACATCGTCAAATTCAAAGGAACAAAAAGTTCCGCATGCAAATTTTAAACGACGTGAAAAATATTAAATTAATAAGGGGAGGGAGGCATCAACAATTAATATAGTATAACATTGAGAAGATACGTTAATTTCATCAAAATGAAACCAAATCCATAGCAGGACCGCAAATACAAAGATTTAAGGCAAAAGATTAGACCTTTAGTAATAAAATCTTTCTTCTATTAACAAGCACCTCCAGTGAAATTACAACGGCTGAATCGGCGCCATATGAACCCCAACAATGAAAACCCGCCTGAACCTGAACAGAAAACGCAGCGGCACCGGAACCTCGAACGAAATCTCGAATTCCGTCTTCAAACTAAAATAACATAAAACTCCAGTTTCCAAATAAATCTTGACTATAAAATAACAATGGTTTTTTTTTTTAAAGTTCTGATGGTTTTTTCTTTTCGAACCCCCCCTTTCTTTTGTGAAGTCTCTTCATATATATAGAGATGTGTGTGTATAATGTCGTGTATGTGTGTGCGCGCAAGATCGTGTATGTGTGCGCGCAAGATCATGTGTGTGTATGTAAGAACGTGAGTGAAATGGGGGAGTGGGGAATTGGGAGGTTTTGTTTGTTTATTCTTTTTTTTTTTTGTTCCCCCTTTTTTTTTAATTAATTTTTTTTTTCAAGTAAAATTCTATAAAAATACTAGGACAAAAATATTGATTAACTTACTCAAGATTTACAAATATATATATATATATATATATATATA
>NC_031998.1:45198002-45239291 GCF_001879085.1 Nicotiana attenuata
CACATTTGTCTCAACCACAACTTCATCAATCAAAGGATCAACATCTTCTCGGAGCTCAATATCATCATTCACCACTTGCTTTTCATTTGAGGTCGGCATTGCACTACCTCTTCCACTTCTAGTTGTAACTGCCATCACATGATTGTTACCCCCCTTCGGGTTCACTACCGTGTCACTTAGTAGCGCACCCTTAGGTCGGGTATTTAAAGCTTGAGAAATTTGTCCTATTTGCACCTATAGGTTCCGGATAGATGTGTTGTGTGAAGCCAATTGTGCGTCAGAATCTTGGTTCTTTTTCATCATCTGCTCGAACATCATTTCTATCCATCCCATATCACTCCCGGAAGAACTAGACCCTTGCGACTGAAAGGGAGGTGGATTGTTTGGTTGTTGGAACATGGGGGGCCTTTGAAAGCCTTGCCCCCTACCACCATTATTCCACCCTCCTTGATTGTTATTGTTGTTGCTCTAATTGTTGTTGTTCCCGTTCCAATTGCCTTGATTGTTACCTTGATTACCCCAGTTGTTGTTCTGATTGTTATTGTTCCAATTGTTACCACCTTGTTGTTGATTATTGTTATTCCAATTTCCGCCGCCTTGTTGATTTCCCCAATTGCCTTGGGGGCGCCATTGTTGATTCCCTTGATTGCCTCTATTTCCTTGGTAGTTATTGACATATTGGCATTCCTCACTTTGATCATCACAGCACTCGTTCGAATAACCACCACCATCATTGTTGTTGTCAAATTTCTCACCATTACCTTGAGATTGTTGTTGCCCTCTTTGCCTCCTTTTTAGCATAGAAACATTTTCCATTGCATTGGCTTGGCGCGGATTTTATACTTGTTGCAATTGCGCCTTCGCCAACTGATTCATTGTTGTTGTAAGTTCGGCAATAGCTTGGCCATGATCGTTCAACTCCTTGTGCAAATGGATGACTGTGGGGTCACCTTGGGGTACATTCGCTCGGCTTTGCCATGCCGAAGAGGTGTCGGCCATTTCATCAAGTACATCACATGCCTCTTGGTAAGAAAGTTTCATAAAGTTCCCTCCGGCCTATTGGTTCACAATGCACTGGTTCGTGGTGTTAATGCCCCGATAAAAAGTTTGTTGTATCATCGCCTCGGTCATGTCGTTATTAGGGCACTCCTTCACCATTGTCCTATATCTTTCCCATATTTCGTGCAAAGGTTCCGTTGGCATTTGTTTGAAAGCTAGAATCTCATCCCGAAGAGCCGCCATATGACTTGGAGAAAAGAACTTGGCAATAAATCTGTCTGCCAATTCATCCCATGTGTGAATAGAATGATTTGGAAGCCTTTCTAACCAGTCCAACGCTTTATGCCGAAGAGAAAATGGGAAAAGCCTCAATCTCAATGCATCCTCTGACAAGTTTGTTTGTTTGCTGCCCCAGCAAGTATCTACGAACCCCTTCAAGTGCTTGTATGCATTTTGATCGGAGGCGCCCGTAAAATATCCTCTTTGCTCGATCAAGGTCAACATGACATTTGTGATTTGAAAGTTCCCCGCCCAGATTCGGGGAGGAACAATGGTACGCGCGTACCCTTGATTTGGAAGAACTCTTGGTACTGCTCTTGGCGGTGGCGGAGGAGGGTCTGGAATAGGATTGTTGTCATTTGCGTTGGCCGGACGGCCTCTACGTGGAACTTGAGGTGGTTGAACCTCTTCGGGCTCAAGATCCTCTACCTCCTCCCCCGCATTCACGTTGCCAAGAGGGTCGTTTGCGTTGAGATCCATAGTACCTGAATGATCGACACAAACAGAATTAGTAAACAAGAAGGAAAGAGAAGCAAAACACAAAACGAGCTAAACAGATAGTCAACACTGTAAGCTCCCCGGCAACGGCGCCAAAAAGTTGATCGCTGCCGACTCAACACTACACTAAGGTAGGAAGAGCGGGTCGGAACAGCTTTTACCCGATAGTGGATCGGGATCGATTTTCCACAGGGAGCTAGAGAGGGAGTTGTATTATCTGCTTAGTCTAGAATTGTAGTTGTGCTTCTAATATCACTTCTAATATTTTCGGTTTTGATTTTTATATCTTCTACTTTAAAACTAATATTTGAAGCTAAATTATGCTATGGAGATATTGCTAAGTTGTAATTAATATAGAGAAAGGCACTAGGGTCGTGGCATTACCTAGGTGGCTAATCAACGGGTAGATGCTACTAAGGGTAAATTGACATATTTGGAGCTTATGCTATAACCTTTGCTCAATTGTACCCACTCTCACACCTCTCGGTAAAGAGAGTGATTTTGCCCAATTGACTCTCTCGAGACCAATTTGACCAAGCAACTAGGGTTCAAGTAGGGTAATTACTCTCTCGAGGTTTAACCCGTTAATTGGGACTACCATATCTCATGGGTCCATCCCAATTCCTTGTTGGGTCAATTTTGGGGTTATAGACTCTCTTTCTCAATAAGAGTCAAACCCACCAAGTTAGAATCAGTGTTTGCAACCACCAATCCTTAATGAAAACCTAAAATTAACCCAAATAGCAAACACCCAATATCAATCTAGCCTTAGATTGCAACACCCATTAATTACTCACACTAGGGTTGAGCCACAACCCTAGCTAGTGAGTTTAGCTACTCATAATAGATGCAAAAATTAAAAAAATAGATGAAGAAGCAAACATAATAATTGGTTACTAAGGAATAAATACAAAATTAGAAGTTAAAAATGCCAAAAATGGCTAAACCCAATGTTCACACGAGCTCAGCATCCTTCCATATACATAACTTAACCTAAAAATGGAAAAAGGATCTATTTATAGTGGCTGAAAAACATGGACAAAAATACCCCTGCGGGGTGGGCGCGGGCCGCGCAAAAAGGTAGCGCGGCCGCGTAGGCTCTTGAAATCTTGAAGATTGGCTCTCTGAAGTTGAGGATAGCGGGCCACGCAAAAAGGTAGCGCGGCCGCGTGGGATCTGGCGCGGACCGCGTAAATGTGACCGCGGCCGCGTGGCTTGCTTTGGTCCCCAAATTTCATCTCTCTGAATCTCTTTACGCGGACCGCATAAAAATTTGGCGTGGCCGCGTGAGCTGAACGCGGGCCGCGTAAGTCTAACCGCGGCCGCGTTATGAGAGACCTGAATTAGCACTTCTCTGATTCTCCTAGTGCAGCCGCATACACTTTTGTGCGGTCCGCACTAGGATCTTTTTCCTTCACTTTTCTTGGCCTTTGATGCTTGAGCAGGTTTCACTCCGTTTTGAGCCGATCTTTGACAATTCAGTCCCTTTATCACTCAAACCTGCAATCAAGCACAACCTGTGAGCATTTTGGGATTATTTTGTATCAAATTATACTCAAAGCATAGGCAAGTAGGGGCATAAAACACGTTAAAATCCTACTTATCATTCATCAAATCCATAAAAGCTGCTGGGGCATTTGTCAACCCGAATGACATCACCAAGAACTCATAATGCCCGAGTGCGGAAAGCTGTATTAGGGACATCGGATGCCCTAATCCTCAACTGATGGTAGCCAGATCTCAAGTCAATCTTTGAAAATACCTTGGCACCATGAAGCTGATCGAACAAATCATCAATCCTCGGCAGCGGATACTTATTCTTGATTATAACCTTGTTCAATTGCCGGTAATCAATACACATTCTCATTGACCCATCCTTCTTTTTAACAAACAACATCGGCGCACCCCAAGGCGAAACACTAGTTCTAATGAAACCCTTCTCAAGCAAGTCTTGCAACTGCTCCTTTAACTCTTTCAACTCAGGCGGGGCCATACGATAAAGCGGGATAGAAATGGGCTGAGTGCCCGGAACCAGATCAATGCAAAAATCAATATCCCTGTCGGGTGGCATACTCGGCAGGTCTAAAGGAAATACCTCAGGAAACTCCCAAACAACGGGCACAGAATCAATAGAAGGGACCTCAGCACTAGAATCGCGAACATAAGCCAAATAGGCCAAACACCCCTTCTCGACCATACGCCGAGCCTTCACATAAGAGATAACACTACGGTTAGAATGACCAGGAGTCCCTCTCTACTCTAAACGAGGCAAACCCGGTAAGGCTAAGGTCACAGTCTTGGCATGACAGTCCAAGATAACATTGTAAGGTGATAACCAGTCCATCCCCAATATAACATCAAAACCAACCATGTCCAGAAGCAACAAATCTACACGAGTCTCAAGACCCCCAATCACCACAATACAAGAACGATGGACTCGATCTACCACAATAGAATTACCCACCGGTGTAGACACATAAACAGGAGCACTCAAAGAATCACTAGGCATGACCAGATACGTTTTGCAAAGTAAGATGACACATACGAGTACGTAGACCCTGGATCAAATAACACTGAAGCATCTCTATCACAAACCAGAACAGTACCTGTGATAACTGCATCGAAAGCCTCAGCCTCAGGCCTGGCTGGGAGAGCATAACATCGGGGATGGGCCCCACCACTCTGATCTACCTCTCTGGGACGGCCTACAGCTGGCTGGCCTCCACCTCTAGCGGTCTGAGCTACACCTCTAGCACCTCTACCTCCACCTCTAGCACCTCTACCCCCACCTCTAGCTGGCTGGACGGCCTGTGGGACACCTGGTGCCTGAACCATAGCACGGGAACCCTGATGCAGAGAACTGCTCGAAGCTCGAGGGCAATACCTAGCAATGTGCCTCGTGTCGCCACAAGTAAAACAAGCCCTCGGCTGCTGGGGCTGACAACCCTGGAAACTCTGAAGTGGTGGTGCACTGATAGGAGCTGGTGGTGCACTGTAGGACTGCTGATCAGAATACTGCATCTGAGAACCACGGCCACCTGAAGCACCGTGAGAAACCTGGAGTGCTGACTGAAAAGTCCTAGGAGGATGGCCTCTATCATACGAATCTCTGCCTCCAAACGAGGCACCACTGAATCTGCCTGACTGACAGGGTCTCTTGTCTGCCCTGTGACCACCCCCCTGTGATAAAACCATCTCAACTCTCCGGGCCACATTGGCCGCCTCCTAGAAGGATATCTCACTCCCAGCCTCTCTGGCCATCTCAAGACGAATCGGCTGAATGAGTCCATCAATGAACCGTCTCACTCTCTCCCTCTCAGTGGGAAGTATAATAAGAGCATGGCAAGCTAAATCAATAAATCTAGTCTCGTACTGGGTGACAGTCATAGATCCCTGCTGGAGGTGCTCGAACTACCTCCGATAGGCCTCTCGCTGTGTGATAGGGAGAAACTTCTCCAGAAATAGCTGCGTGAACTTTTCCCAGGTCAAGGCTGGCGATCCTGCTGGTCTAGCTAGGCAATAATCTCTCCACCAAGTCTTGGCAGATCCAGACAAGCGAAATGTGGCAAAATCAACCCTATTGGTCTATCCCCATGTTCTGAAGAACCTCGTGACAACTGTCTAGATAATCCTGGGGATCCTCAGTAGATGCACCGCTGAAAGTAGTAGTGAAGAGCTTGGTGAACCTGTCCAATCTCCACAAAGCATCGGCAGACATAGCTGCACCATCGCCGGTCTGAGCTACCACACCCAGCTGAACTGCTCAAACTGGCTAAGCTACTGGAGTCTGAAACTGGGGAGCTACCTACTCCGGAGTGCGAGTAGCAGGAGTCTGGGCTCCTCCTCCAGCCTGAGAGACGGCTGGTGCTACAGGAAGTAAACCTGCCCTGGTGACACTCTCCATGAGGCCCACTAGACGGACCAAAGCATCCTGAAGAACTGGGGTGGCAATAAACCCCTCTAGGACCTGAGCTGGGCCTACCGGAACTGTTGGAGCCGGAACCTCGACATCAAAGTCAACCTGAGGCTCCGCTGCTGGTGCTGCTGCTCGGGGCTGAGCTCTGCCCCTAGCACGGCCTCAGCCTCGCCCTCTGCCCCTCGTGGGAGCTGCTGTTGGGGGCTCGGGCTGCTTATCGGTAGATGAGGAAGCGCGTGTTCTTGCCATCTGCGAAAGAACGGAGTAGAAATTCGATTAGTATTGAGAAACCAAACCGCACGACAAGAAAGAACAAATGTGAAGTTTTTTTCCTAACTCGGTAGCCTCTAGGGATAAATACAGACGTCTCCGTACCGATCCCTCAGACTCTACTAAGCTTGTCTGTGAATTGTGAGACCTATGTAACCTAGAGCTCTCTGATACCAACTTGTCACGACCCAGATTTCCCACCCTCGGGAGTCGTGATGGCGCCTGCTCGTTGAAGCTAGGCAAGCCATGAAATTTAGAAATCTTTAACCTTTTCATTGTAAACACTTTTAACTACTTGTAACAACAAGCAGTAAAATAATAGCGGAAGACAAAAATTAAGCGGAAGACTTAAATAAACATAATACCCAAGCATGATACGAAAAGCCAACATATGTCTCTACCCAGAAACCGGTCTCACAACATTCACGGACTGTCTATGATTACTACATACAAATGTCTGAAAGAAAGGAACTCAGTCTGTCTCGGATACAAATGATAACAGAACGAAATAATAGATAGAAGAGACGCCGGGCCTGCGAATGCCTGCAGGACTACCTCGGGATCTCTGGACAGAAGGCTGGCTCCCAAGATACTGCTGCGCTCCCAGTACTGCTCCGGTATCTGCACAGAGTGCAGAGTGTAGCATCAGCACAACTGACCCCATGTGCTGGTAAGTGCCTGGCCTAACCTCGGCGAGGTAGTGACGAGGCTAGGACCAAACTCCAGATAAACCTGTGCAGTTATTTATATATATACAAAGGGAAAATAAACTAGAACAAACAATTAAAGCTGGGAAGGGGAAACATGCTTCGGGAATAACAGATAAAACAGAACCTCAAGAGAATTATCAAGAAACCAAAATTTAACTTCTAACAAAAATAAAGAAAACAAATTGCAGATTTCACTCTTGGTTCAAATGGGCGTACCACCCGATCCCATTTCTCATATCTTGTGGTAGGCGTACCACCCGCTCCCATTTCATCAAATCTCGTGGTAGGCGTACCACCCGATCCCATTTCATCAAATCTCGCGGTAGGCGTACCACCCGATCCCATTTCATCAAATCTCTCGTGGTAGGCGTACCACCTGATCCCTTTTCATTATCTCTTGTGGTAGGCGTACCACCTGATCCCATTACATTATCTCTTGTGGTAGGCGTACCACCCGATCCCATTACATTATCTCTTGTGGTAGGCGTATCACCTGATCCCATTCACAAGCCAACACAAAATCACAAGGAGTCCCGGCATGGGAAACAAAGCAATATAATAACTTCCCGGCAAGGGAACAACAATATCAAGTCAAACATCCCGGCAAGGGAGAATCAGCTATAACCAATCTTAGTTCAATTTCTACTCATCTCAGCTAACACCAAATACTCAGCCATAAGTACTTTCCATGAAACAAACTCAATTCTTACTCAAGATCGAGAACCATCAATTTAAAGCATCCTTAGTATCATTTAAGAATATAACAATTTGCAATTTAAGACTCACGGTCATGCTCGACACCAATGTATAGATACTCGTCACCATGCCTATACGTCGTACTTAACAAGAAACAAATAGCAAATAGGACTCAACTCCTAATCCCTCAAGTTAAGGTTAGACCGGACACTTACCTCAAACCTCCACGGCCAACTCAAGCCTCAAACACCGCCTTTCCTTTCGAATTCGGCTCCAAATCGATCGTATCTATACATAATCGACTTCATAACATCAATACACCAGATCAGCTATTTCTGCAATTTTTCTCAAGTCCAAAACTTCCCGAAATACATCCGAAACACACCCGAGCCCTCGGGGCTCCTAACCAAACATACGTACTAACTCAATGACATCATACGAACTTACCCGCGATCAAATCGCCAAAATAACCTCAATAGAAATGAATTAATCCTCAAAATCAAAGAATTTTTATCAAACTTCATCAAGTATCAACTTTAGCAATTTAGGTCCGAATCACGTCAAATGATATCCGTTTTTGACCAAATTTCGCAGAAACATCTTAAATCATATATAAGACCTGTACCGGGCGCCGGAACCAAAATACGGACCCGATACTAACATGTTCTAATCAAATTTCATTCAAATTTCCTTAAATAATTTCAGAAAACAATTTCCTTTAAAAATTCATTTCTCGGGCTTGGGACCTCGGAATTCGATTCCGGGCATACGCCCTAGTCTCGTATTTTCCTACGGAACTTCGGGGACCATCGAATCACGGGTCCTGGTCCGTTAACCCAAAACGTTGACCGAAGTCAAATTTAATTCATTTATTAGCCAAATTTTATCATTTTTCATAGATTTTCATATTTAAGCTTTCCGACTATACGCTCGGACTGCGCACGCAAATCGAGGTGAAGATAAAAGAGGTTTTCAAGGCCTCGAAAACACAGAATTTAATTTAAAAGCAAGTGATGACCTTTTGGGTCATCACAACGAACTTCGTCGTTAATCTTTCCAATTGTAAGAACAATCAAACTAATTTAGGATATCACTGCTTGTGAAATTGAGCCATGCAATCTGAGTGATTAGGCATTTCTTAGAGAGAAAGAAATCGAGTGGAGGAAGAAGAAGGAACTGTATTATTGTTGTTGCAAATGAGGCTGATACACAGCTTATATACAGACCTCTCTCAGCTCACACACGTGCACATCACATGACTATTAACTAACTTTAAAACTGATTTGTAACTACTAACTATCCAGCTAATCATAGTTAGTGCTAGTGCTAACAGTGCTAATATCTAATGCTCTGCACTACTCTGCCTCTGCTTCTCTTCATCTGCTTCTCTTTATTTCAGTACTCCCCCTCAAGCAGGAGGGTGAAAGACATCGAGCACTCCTATCTTGGATAGAAGAAGATGGTGTTGACTAACTCCCAAACCTTTTGTAAGAAGATCTGCAAGTTGAGACTGTGTGGCAATGTAGTTGGTCTCAATAAGCCTTCCTTTACCTTTTCCCGAACAAAGTGACAATCAATATCTATATGTTTAGTACGCTTATGAAAAGTGGGATTTGCAGCAATCTGGATGGCTGCTTTGCTATCACAGTGAAGTTGAATTGGTTTAGAAACAACCACACCTAAGTCTTGCAGTAACCCAACTAACCAGACAATCTCTGCCACACTTGCTGGCCTACTCCGATATTCAGCTTCAGCTGAACTTCTACTGACTGTGTGTTGCTTCTTTGTCTTCCATGAGACTAGAGAATCACCTAGCTTAATCATATGCCCTGTGACTGATCGTCTATTAATGGGGCATGCTGCCCAATCAGAGTCGCAATAGGCAGTCAATTGAGTGGCTGGCTTATGGCTGAGAAAAATTCCCAAACCAGGGCTGCTTTTAATATATCTCACCACCCTTAAGGCTGCTTCCTAGTGTGATTTCTTGGGCTGCTGCATGAATTGGATAAGGACCTGAACAGGGAAGCAAATGTCTGGGCGTGTGATAGTTAGATAAATCAGTTTACCCACCAATTTTTGATAACCTGACACTTCTTCAAGTATAGGGTCATCAGTTGCTCCAGTCAATCTATCAAATTCAACAATCGTGAGTCTTGTGCTTGCTTCAATCGGTGTGGAAGCTGGTTTTGCACCACTAAGCCCCACATCTGAGATCAGTTCTAAAGCATACTTTCTCTGATTGAGAAGTATGCCCTGTTTTGACCTCAACACTTCAATCCCTAGGCAATATTTGAGTTCTCCAAGATCCTTGACTTTGAAATTGCTATGTAGAGTTTGTTTTGCTTCTTCAATGAGGTGTTTGTTGTTCCCAATAATAAGAAGATCATCAACATAGATTAAAATGATCACTATATTGTCTCCTTTCCTTCTAGTGAATAATGAATGATCATGGGGGCTTTGACAGTATCCTGCTTCCACCAAAACAGATGTGAGCTTGATATTCCATTGCTTCGACGCTTGTTTGAGACCATACAAGGATTTCAAGAGCTTACATACCCTATACTCCCCCTGCCTGTGAAAGCCTTGTGGCAAATCCATATAGACCTCTTCATATAAATCCCCTTGAAGAAAGGCATTATTGACATCCATTTGGTACAAGCACCAATTCTTCGAGGCTGCCACACTGATGATTGTTCGAACTGTGACCATTTTTGCAACGGGAGAGAAGGTTTCATGATAGTCTAGACCCTCTCTTTGTGTATATCCCTTTGCTACTAGTCGTGCCTTGTACTTGTCAATCGCACCATTGGCTTTGTATTTAATCTTATAGATCCACTTTGAACCTATAGTTTGCTTTCCCTTAGGCAATGGAACTAAATCCTAAGTTTTGTTCCCTTCCAGTGCATCAATTTCCTGTTGCATAGCCAAAATCCAATTGTGATCTTGAGAAGCTTCTTTGGATGACTTAGGCTCAGTTGATACAGAGAAAGATCCCAGGTAAGCTTGATAGTTGGGATGAAGATGAGTGTAGTTGACATGCTTGGATATAGGATAGCAGCAGTGGGCCTTTGATTTCCCAGCAGTAATGTAATCACCGAGCCAAATTGGTGGTCTAATTGTTCTGCTTGGCCTGCCATGAGCAGTCCCACCTTCTTCATGTTGTTGGACTGCTTCAGGTTCTAATTCCACTGGTTGTAGTTCAGCTTGATCTGATTCAGGAGGTGTGGGGATTTCAAGGTCTTGCTGGTGATCCATCCCAGCATCTGTGTCCAATGCTTCTTCAGGTACTGTTGAAATGTCCATTACAGGAACAGTGTCTGCAGGTTCAAGTGGTGGAGTTGTGTCTGCATGTTCAAGTTGGGATTCTGCACTATGTTGATATTGATCGTGAGCCTCTCCTGTGTGTGGCTGAATGATACCTGCATCTGTAGTGTTTTTAAACAAGAAAAAGTCACTTAAATCTTCTGCAGCTTCAGTTTTAAAAGGAAATATATATTCCTTGAACTGAACATCCCTGCTAATGAATTTGATGATCTTCAAGGTCATACAACTTGTAACCTTTTTGTGTTTCTGAATAGCCCACAAAGACTATCTTCCTGGCCCTTTATGTGAACTTATCACCTCTAGGCAACCTGCTAGCATAGCAAAGACATCCAAAAACTTTTAGTTGAGACAGTTGAGGCAGCTTGCCATGCAGCAGCTCAAATGGTGTTTTTCCTTGCAGTACTTTAGATGGAAGTTGATTGATCAGATATACAGCAGTCCGCACACAATCCCCCAAAACTTTATAGGTATTGAACTCTGAAATGCCAAAGCTCTAGCCACCTCTAGTATGTGTCTGTGCTTTCTCTCCATAACTCCATTTTGTTGTGGAGTGTATGGACAGCTGCTTTGATGAATTATACCATAAGAAGACAAAAGTTCATCACACTTTGAGTTAAAGAACTCACTACCGTTATCTGATCTAAGGATCTTAACAGTTTTATCAAATTGATTCTTTATTAAGGCAAGGAAGTTCTTCAACACTACAATCACTTCACATTTAGATTGGATCAGGCAAACCCAAGTATATCTACTGTAATCATCTACTATGGTAACAAAATAATATCTTTTATCATATGTAGGTTTTCTGTAAGGACCCCACACATCTAGATGCAACAACTGAAAAACACAGTTTGAACTACTGTCACTAACAGGAAACTTTAGTCTGCTTTGCTTTGCCAAAGGGCGAACTTCACAGCAGCTTAATTGTTCAATATCTAGTTTATTTTTGACATCTGCAATATGTTGCATTGCTCCAATAGAGGGATGTCCAAGTCTCCAATGCCATAGCTTTCCACAATCATCATCCTTATACACTGATGCTCCAATTGTAGGTTTTATTCTTTCTTGCAGTATGTACAATCCTTCCTTTTCTTTACCAATCCCCATAACCTTCCCATTGAAGAGCCCCTGGAACACACAAAAATCAGGAAAGAACAAAGCCACACAACAAAGTTGTTTGGTTATCTTGGACACTGAAAGCAGATTAAACTTAAAATCTGGCACATGAAGTACATTCTCAAGCTTGTAGCTTCTCAAAATCACTGCATCTCCTATATTTGTGATTTCTACTCTACCACCTGTGGGAACCTGCACTCTACTGTTATTTTTGATTTCTTAAGGTTCTAAAGGTGGTCAGTAACTCCTTGTATGGTGTAATGTGGTGAGATGCCCCTGTATCTATTATCCATTCACAAGCAAAGTTGTTGGATAGCAGTGAGGTCATACCTGCCATGTTACCTGTTATGTTATCTGCATTATCACTAGATGTTGGTTTGTTCACATATTCAGTATCTGCTTGTATTGTTGTTCAGTGAAGAAGTGACCTTGTGCTTCTGATGACTTAATGCTTTCTCCTGCTACTGTGGAATTGGCATAAGGTCTGAATCCACTGGTTTGTGATCCTTTCTTTTTGCTCTTAAAATCCTGTGGGTAACCAACAATTTTGTAACAGTTTTCCTTCAAATGTCCTTTATAACCACAATGCTCACAGATTATACCAACTCCAGGCTTCTTAGGCTTAAGACCTTGGTAAGTTCTCCCTGCCAGCATTGTCAATGGCTCCTTGTTAACATCCACCACACCTAACAACCTTTGGCTCTCCTCCTGAGAAACAGTTGCATAGGCTCCATTTACAGATACTATAGGCCTTCTTGCTAGTAGATTACTTCTTAGATTACTGTAGGATTCATTAAGTCCCATAAGGAACTGCAGCAATCTCTGTGATCTCAAATGGACTACATAAGGCAGGGATTCTTCACAATCACAAGAAGGAAGTGGAGCTAAGACATCTAACTCATCCCAACAATCCTTCATTTTAGAGTAATCTGAAGTAACAGACTCAGTTCCTTGCCTCAAAGTGGCAATTTCAGTCCACAAATGAAATATCCTAGTCAAATTCGATCTATCAAATCTCTCTTCAAATTCACTCCATACCTTCTTAGCATTAGACGCATACACAATACTGGCCATCAATTCCTCTGCAACAGTGCTTCCTATCCATGACAGAACAATAGTGTTGCACTTCTCCCATTGCTCCGCTAATTCACCCTTGTACATGCTTTTAACACAGGTTCCGTCCACAAAACCTAGTTTTCCTTTGCCTCGAAGAGCTAATTTCATTGCTCTACTCCACAAAGCGTAATTGATTGGTCCTGTGAGCTTCAACTGTATTAGGATAAGTCCAGGCGAATCTCCAGGTTGAAGATACAGCGGATGATTGTGATCTAGTGAAGTAACCTCATTTCCTGCCATTTTTGCTGAAAATCGAGCTTCGCGATCCTCTGCAATCGGCTAGAAAATTATACAAATTATGCTTTGTGTTCTTCTGTAGATCTCGATCTCTTTCAGTGCATGTGTTGTCCTCAATTTACCCGCTCTGATACCATATGAAATTGAGCCATGCAATCATAGTGATTAGGCTTTTCTTAGAGAGAAAGAAATCGAGTGGAGGAAGAAGAAGGAACTGTATTATTGTTGTTGCAAATGAAGCTGATACACAACTTATATACAGACCTCTCTCAGCTCACACACGTGCACATCACATGACTATTAACTAACTTTAAAATTGATTTGTAACTACTAACTATGCCAGCTAATCATAGTTAGT
This sequence comes from Nicotiana attenuata, assembly GCF_001879085.1. Taxonomy (NCBI): domain Eukaryota; kingdom Viridiplantae; phylum Streptophyta; class Magnoliopsida; order Solanales; family Solanaceae; genus Nicotiana; species Nicotiana attenuata. The sequence continues at coordinate 45,211,522 of NC_031998.1, forward strand.
GCTAGTGCTAACATCTAATGCTCTGCACTACTCTGCTTCTGCTTCTCTTTATTTCATTACTGCTTACATTTTCATACATTACATACATTTTCATAAGAACGATTGGAATTAGCTACGAACTTCGTCGCTAATATATCGCTAAATCGCTCCTAGCAAACAGAATTTTTTGATAAACTATCGCTAATCCGTCGCTAAATAGAATTAGCGAAGAATTTATTTGTTTAGTTATAGAACTTATCTGTCGCTAATTCCTTTTCTTTTTGTAGTGCTGGCTCACCGCTTACATTTTCATACATTACACATATCTTTAATTTAGGATCATAAGATTCAAAAGTCATTCTTATTTTTCTTATATTTTGTGCCTAATCAAATTAAGACACATAAAATGAAACAGATGGAGTATTTAATTATGAGTACCATGCATTACGAGCCCTTTAACCAAGAGAATTTGACTAGGGAAATTGTTGTCTTAGGAAATATCTTTAATTGCAGAACTACATAGTAAACAAAAGATGCATCTTATTCACCCATATATTTTATTTTTATTTTAACAAATTAAATCTTATTCTGCACTCAAGAATAATATTTTATATTTTCTTAAATGTGACCACATTAATTTGATGATTTTACTCAGCAGAGATATCGACACAATAAGGAATTCCTCTCCATTCACATTGTCCAGAGGGACATCCTTCGTTTGCGCAATTTAACGCACAATCAGCCGGCTCATAGCATTGCCCATGAAATGTTGAACTAAATTTCTTGCAAATACCATTCTCCACTGCTTCAATATCTGTACCCACAAAAAAAATAAAAAAAATATATTACTAGTACTTTAACTTTTGTAGGAAGAAATAAATAATAATTCTTCACTTTGTCTAATAGCTTAAATTTCAGATGAGATTTATGATAACATAAATCAACATACCACTAGAGAAAATTCTGGTTAAAGACTCTCTCTATTACTTTGAGAAGAGAATCGTTGGTTTGACCGGCAAACTATGTGGGAAAATACACCTTCTTTCTTTATTTGAAGAAAGAAAGTAATAATTTCATTCAGTTCGTTGTCGAAAAACTTGCTGGTTGCAGATTAGTTTGTTCTGCGCCACAAGATAGATGGCTAGAAACTTCCTATTAGGAATAGCTTTTTAGGTTGTGTTGTCACGTACCAGAATGTTCTAACAGAGCAGGGGAGACAAATAACTAATCTAATATAATGCAGCTATGGTCGGGAAATAGAGCAAATTGATCATACTTAATGTTAAGATATGGTTGTGGTTCTTTTCTGCCCCGTTCCGTCAATAAAAGAAGAATCCATGCCCTCTCAATTTTAAGATGTTTGGTCCACATATATAAACAAGATTAAAGCCCGTGAGACATGTTGTAAAATTCACAAAATAATGAATAAATGTGTACAATCTCTAACAAATTAAGCTTTTAGATGAGATAGTTATATGATTTAACAGTTATCCTTTAAGTGAAGGGATCAAATTTTATTTGAAAACAAAATAGTTTCTTCAATATTCATTTTGAAACTTACCATGTGACGCAATGAGGAGTATGCTGAAAAGTATTACAAGAAACCTCTCCTTATATCAAATAGCAATGAAGTTATATGAGAATTGAATTGAATAACAACTATTTATAGAATAATGTACGTACTTAATAATCAATTTAATGTTAGAATTAGTTTATTCAAGAAGCAACATTCTTGATATCTTCAAAATCACCACCAAAAATATCGTGAACAAATCTCTTGTGCTGTTTTCATCCTTGTTATATATATAGAGGAGGATGCCAACACTTAATTACAAAAAAAATTTCCTTAATTTTATTTCTCTAGTTATTTTTTAAAAATTATTTATATTAATTTAAATAATATATTTAAAGATAAAAAATTTATATGGATTTTTATTTAATAAAAATATTGTTTTTCCGAGTTAACCATCTGATTTTAAACTTATTATGTTGGAATTAAACATCAGCGAAAAAGATATAAAAAGGTTTCCAATATTTCATTAGCTTGCTTCTTTTTTTGTTTTTTGTGTTTGTTTTTTCCTTATATTCTAATTTTAAATTTACAATAAATTTTTTTTAGCAAAATAATAAGTAGGCTTGTTGGTAACACAAAAAAATTCATAGGCAACACATATTGATAATTTCTTAATGAGTTAAATGTAAGAGAAAAAAAAAGACCCTAATTTATTTAAACCTCATCAACTTGTGAATAGCTAAAGAATTTGCACTTTTTCCGTTGATAATTCATTTGCTAATATTTTTAAATAAGATGAGATGTCCTCTTCTAGCATAAGGAAAATCACGTGTTACATTAAAAGTGGACCTGAAAATATAGAAACAAATACTTCTAAAAGAATACCAGCTCTACTCTTTCTTTTTAGAGACTTTTCTTATTAAGTGCTTGAATTAAAGACAATTATTTGTGCAATTGCACCTTAAAATATTTACTTGACCTTCAAAATAATCATGAAGATAGTAAAGTTATTATAGTTTGAATAGTAATATCGTGAGTTTTAAAATGAACCCATGTTATTTTCTAATCAGATTACTCTTTTCTTATATAATATATATTCCAAAAACATAAATTTACTACTAATATTCTATTTTCATTTTCATTTTCCTTTTTCACATGAAATATCGTCATTGGATTTTCTTTTTTTCTTTTTCCTCATACTGCAGTACTATGCTATTTTACAAATTTTAGTATATGTCGCCAAAAGGAAAATTATGTGCACATGTTGGCGGTCCACATGATAATTTTTGACTTAGCATCACATGCAAAGCAAAAAGTGATGGATGACATTTTGTACACTTTTAAGGGCCTGCAAAGTCGCGTTAATTACCAAAATGTATAATGGCAACTCAAGTAATAACGGACCATATCAGGGTAAAATTTTGAGTGAACAGCCGTCCTTTTTCAGCTACAGAAGCAAGAAGCACTAATATTTCCAAAGTACCCCTTCTGATCCAAAATATAACCGGATATACCTCAATTTGTATTAGGACAACTAAAAGAATAAACTAAAATGATTCGGTTTTTTTGTCAATTCACTTTGACCGGAAGCTCCTCTCGATTCTCTCTTATTAATAGTAGTAATAATTTGTAATTTTCTGTGTCATAGTAATTGGATATTGATTCCTCTAATATAATATACAAGAAGCCAAGTATATTTTCTTTTTATAAATATAAGAGATGAACTGAATTACTTGGACTTTTCTGTATGTTGGAATTGATACTTATAATAAGTGAAAGATTTATGGAAAACTAAGTAACATATATACTTTGGATTATGTCTTAAAATTGTCAAGTTTCAAGGATATATTCCTGTAGCGGGTTTTGTAGTTATTCTAAGTACCATTAGTATACAAATATCAAAAAGAGATAAGTTTTGCATTACTGAAATAGATTGGTCAATTAAAAAACAATAGCAGTATAACTAAACAGTGCATCGTTAGAAGTTAAATAACATGTTTTATGAGAGATTTTCACTAGCCAAAGCCGACCGCATCCGATCGAAGTCGTCGATTTTTCAAAATATTTTATTTTTAAATTCTTTTACAAAATTGACCAACTTCTGTTGGTTTTTTTCTGGCGCAAAAATACGGGAAACTATTTTGCGTCCCGACGAAATTTATTTTTCAAGAAACCGACCAACTTTGGTCGATTTTTTATTTAAAATAAATTAAAATTAATATTCAAAAACCGCCCAAAATCGATCGGTTATTTCGGTCTGCAATTTTATCTTTTTAATAAAACTGACCGACATCAGTACGTTATTTTCGCGCGAAAATGCAATTAAAGAGCAGAAATAAAATAAAATAAAATCTTAAACCAAAATGTATGAATGGTTTAGTGGTAGAATAGTATCCTGCCACAGTACAGACCTCGGTTCGATTGTCAGATGGTGCATTAATTCTCTGATGTTGCCAATTACTGACCAACATCGATCGATTTTGGCAGTCGGTTTTCCTTTTTTAATAGTGTTTGTTTGTATACGTGACATAAAAATATACTAGGGTGATTTGCACAAATAGAACTTTTTTAGTGTCATCATTTAAATTTTGGCCTCGTTACAAAAATGTGTAAAAATAGCCTTTCGCCTGAAGTTGGAGCAAAAAATCTTGGCGGGCCATATTTGATATTGGACAAGATTTGCTTTAACAGCAAGAGATTGTTAGAAGTTCATTCTGGTGGTCACCATAACATGTTGTATAGAAATTCACCAACACAGCATGTTATGGTGATCACAAATCCTGACGGATATCGTCACGGTTTTTCAGTATTTGTGGCTGAAAATTCTGATGAGTTATTAGCATTTGGCAAAGATGAAGGAGGAACTAATTATATTTTGAACAATAAAGTGGAGCTTTACATTAAAAAAAATTGAGCTAAATATTTAAAGCTGTGGTTTCGAAAGAAATCGGCAACACTTACTGAAAATACAAGAACAACAATTAACATTAGCATCTTTTGAAAAGGTCTTCTACAAACCATAACACTAATTTATAGAATCTTTTTGTTGCCGTCTCTAGGAGTATCAAATGTTTAAACAAGATAATATTAGGTAATATAGTAATTGTCTCTATTATAAGTAGCTATAGATTTTCAAATTAAGTGCATCAGTTATAACTGAAAGTATAATAGAGAATCAATGGCCAAGTCTGTCACGACCCGATATCCCACCACAGGCGTCGTAATGGCACTTAGTCTCTAAAACTAGGTAAGCCGATTACTATAACAAATTTTTAAGCCTTTTTCATTTTGAAATGGAGTGTAATACAAGTATTGAAACCAAAAGCAGAAATAAGCCTGCGCAACAATAATCATAACAACCTCCCAAGACTGGTATTACAGCGTCTTGAACTCTAGCTGAATACATGGAATGATCTCAAGGATCGAAATACAATACTCTTCAAATAATAGCTGACAGTACAATATAAAGAAAGACTCCAAGGGACTGCGACGACCAAGCAGCTCTACCTTAAATCCTCGCGACGGATATGCTAACTCTGCCTGAGTTCGATATCTCCAATACCCGACTCTACACAAAAATATTCAGAAGTGTAGTATGAGTATGTCACGCCCCAACCTCGGGAGGCGCGAACGGCGCTCAATCGAGTGAACCCAACTGAGCAAGCCTTTTGAACACTTTCTACCCAACTCACTATGACCAAGAAAACCATGCTTTCATTTATTTAGACGGTAGGAAAGATCGTACATATAACATTGCTAGTTCATTTCATATTACCACATTTAAACCATTGTTAAGTTTCCAAGATTTCATACAGATACAGTTTAGAAGAACTAGAGTTTAGAATTACAACACAGTTCATTGACCCATCCAACACTCGTACATAACCCACACAAATGTCTACGGAGCCTCTAAAGATACAAAAGGCAGTTATGATAATTCCGGCAACAAGGCCCCGGCTATACCTCAAAAGTGGTAATTTATAGCAAAAGATATAATGCATAACCCCCGGAAGAAGATGGGCTCACCAAGATTGCTGAGAGGAGGATGCTCCGCTACCTACGATCGGCACTGTCTGCTATGGAACCACCTACATCCATTCAAAGATGTAGCGCCCCCGGCAAAAGGGACGTTAGTACCATGGAATAGTACTAGTATGTATAACTAAACACCATCTCATTAGAAAGAACTAACATACAAGAAAAGAAACCATAAGTATCAACAAAAGCTTTAAACAATCACCACATCATCAAATAAAAGGATCATATAACTTTCACATAATTTCCATAGCTTTTAGGTTGGGGCATTTAATATTGTTCATCATCATTCACAATACCACTGCTTTCTTGCGCGGAGTCCGATCACGACCCCATCGGCTAGGTTGCCTCATTTGAGACATGTATCTCAATCACAATCTCATTCTTACTTTCCGGATTCAATATCAGCACAATACCACCATGTGTGCGGCATGGCGCCCGATCACGGCCCGATCGTCTAGTCCGTCTTACTAAGACATTGTTCCTTTTTCATTAATCATCTCATTTCAATCTTTATTTCACATATATCAATTCATAGGCACTTGGGGCCACAAGTATCACATCATACTTGGCACTAGGCCACATTTCATAACTCAAGCTCTTTTTCCACACATTTGACATCATTTTCACTTTCAACGTTAACCTTGCAATTTAGGATAATAGGCACATACAAGAGCAATTCAAGTTGTAAGCATAGAGAAGATTTCACATAGTTTGGCATAACAATCGTAGTTTAAACTTGACTTGAAGTCTTGGCATTTCAACACATGGTTCACATTCTTCTCACATCCTTAAATTACCAAGAATAGCATATTGAAAACATTGAGACACACCTTTCACGTATATATTTGCAACACCAATTCATATGAAATAACAATCAATACATCAATCAAATTTCGGTCTTAATAACATTTGCATGGACACCAAAGGAGCTCAATTTCTAAGAAGAGGGAGTTTTAGCCATACATACCTCAATAAAACTTTCCTTAATTTCTTACAAAATTCCGGAACTCTTAGCAACTTCGATCTATTTTATGAGAATTACAAGTTAAACAAAAAATTAGAGAGATGATTAAGATTCTAGCTCATTTGAGTATATTATCAAGCACTAAGTGTGCATTGTAATTTTAGGACCTTTTTGTGAGAGATTTTTATCATCCTACACTCCATTTGTTATATTTTTAGCTCACAATCTCCCCATACCCTATTATCATTCATACATGCAAGATAATCAATCCTTATATCCATGAACCCACTTGTTAATCACTTATTTTAATAGGAATTTCGAAATCAAGGTTAGGGCACAAGTTCCTACCTCTTAGGATAAAGGCCTAGCAATTTTACTTGAATATCTTCAAAGATTTGGGCAAGGATTGTAGTGACTTGGTGAGAATTAGTTTCTCCCTCTAGAACTCCTTCTCTCACTCAAAATGCAGTAGAAAATAGCATAAAAGGGTATAATGGGGCGTTTTTAATGAGATGGGGTCGGGTTTTAAAAGTTAGAAAATAGGAGCCCCGACTCAATCTGCGGTCGCATATGCGACCGCATAACTGATATGCGGCCCGCAAAAGGGACCGCAAAATGGCCCTCAAAACTTGAACATTCTGCCAGGGTATGCGACAAAAATGCTGTCCGCGTACCTGTTCTGCGGTCGCATAATGCACCGCAGAACTGCCCCTCGCAAAAATTTCAAGGAGGTTATGCGACGACTATGCGGCCCGCATATCCATTATGCGATCGCATAATTTGGCCGCATAGTTGTCCTCAAATTAGCCAACATTTTGCCTCACTTTGCGGCAGCTATGTGGTCCGCATAGCTATTATGCGACCGCATAATGGACCGCAGAAACGCGCTTCTCTGAAAAGCATTTTTCCTTAACTTTTTAATGCACAGATCAATCCAAAACGTCCGAACACATATTCCTAACTTGGAACTACGAGATTTCGGGTTTTTGAGTAAAAAATTCACGGGGCCTTACAGAGTACACCACGATCGGTACCCGATAAGTATCAAGACTAACCTCGGCGGAGTAGTGACAAGTTACAGTCAAGACAATCACTAGTCAAAATAACCTGTGCAGCATAACAGTATAACGATAATAATAAAAAACAGGAAGCAGTAAATAGCAACAAAATCAACATGTGCATATAGGCAGTAAAGCTTTGGGAATACCAAGAAACATCATTTAAAACTGGATAAAGAACACACAGGACAACCAATTAATCAAGCTGCCTAAGTCATGTTTTCACAACAAAGTCTCTCTGTGGTACCTCACCTCATAGTCACAAATCACGGGTCTCAACCCACTTTCGTATACTCACGGCACCTCGTGCCCACATCTCAACTCTCGATCGCACGGACAACTCACATATAACATCAAGATTCATCTTCTTAAACTGATATGGGTGATTAATTACGTGTATGCTTGTGTAAGTTTCCCATCACAATTCAAGTCAACAAGTAGAGCAGGGGAAATAAATGGCACATAAGAAACGATCACCACAAAAATGTACAAGGTATAACTCACACAAAGTAGGCGCACCACTCCACAATTATCATCAATAAAATGCCCCCAGGCCATCACAAGTCATTACAAACTATTCTCCGACATAGCCCGCCTTGTCTCGCCACTTGCGCAATAATAAAATAAATGCCCGCTTTGTCTCGCTGCACGCGCAAAATAATATTCCCACCTTCTCTTGCCTCATGCTCAACCCACGCATGTGCAAATATCTATAATAATAATAACATGGATAACTCACGTGCGAACACCCCGGCAATCCTCTCAATAATATCACGTGTGCCAAAAATATAACAACATAATATAATGACTTGTACCACATGTTCCTATATGCCACAATATTTCTTAAAAATAATTTTAATATCAGAACCACACATAGCCCTCGGCTCAACAACACTGAGTACAATAACAACAATAATGACAATAATAGGAATGAGACGATTAAAGAAATACACCGAGAATAGCTATACCAAACTAAGACAATTAATGCATCACAGAAGAAAACAAGGGATACTATGACATGGAACAAAACAACCAAACACAAGTGAAGAATTAAAAAGTATCAACAGGAATCACTACCGAGGTACCGCCTCGTAGGCTCAAATAAATAATTCATAATCTTTCCTTATATCCCCACAGGAGCCTTACATTTATTTTTAAAAAATCATTTTTCCGAAATAACATTCCGCGTTTTAGCCCAGCTTATCACACCGCATGACTTCTAGTAGCTCCCCTACTAGCCATGCGTATCAAGCCCACCTTATCTCACCGCGCGTTTCAACCCCAAACCTTATACCACTGCATGCGTATCAATATCAAAATGTATCACAAATCACACCTCAAGTGCTCAAATATCAAAACTTGCCAAAGAAATCAACAATAACGGTATTCTTTATAATAAGGAGCCCACGGCTCAACAATAATGTGCACAAATTCTCAATAACAACAACATGAATGGAAAAAGTAACTCAGCAAGGAACAACATCTCCTTTAATCACAACTTCAGGAAAAATAGATTAATGCCTCTTAATAACTTAAATTCTCATTAAATTATTCGAAGATAAAATCAATAATGAAAGTGTATCCACGAAATAACTACTTAACAATAAAAGAATCCACGAAATGGTTTAAGTGGTATCCAAATAATTATATAAGAGCAAACTCGGCAAGTAAAGAATGTACATGTAACTACAACCTCAAACAAGGCATGTAATAGTGGAGATGGAGAATAAAGATACAACAATGTGCCAACAATTTCCAATTAAATACATAAAAGATGCCTAATATTTTAAACCTATGGAATTTTCCACGTATAAGCCCGATTACGCATTCGTCACCTCGTGTACATGGCTTTCATATTACACAAACTGCACAAACGACTCAATGCGTAAGGGATAATTTTCTCACACAAAGTTAGGCAAGATACTTACCTTAACGAAGTTAGGCTGATACTAAAAACGGCCTTCTCGCCTAAAACAACCTTCTGACGGCTCAAATCTAGCCAAAATAATTTCATAACATCAATAAAACTCATAGATATTAATTCCGAATAATAAAATTCGGTTTTCATTTACAAATAAAAAGTCAACCCGGGGCCCGCACCTTGGAGCACGATAAAAATTAATAAAATCCGAACACCCATTCCGATACAAGTTCAATCATAATAAAATTATCTAATTCCAATATCGAATCGTCCTCCAAATCTCTGTTTTATATTTTTGAAAGATTTTTACAAAAATCCCATTTTCTTCCGATCAATTCACTAACTAATGATTGATCGCAGCCGTCTCAACACTACACAATGGTAGGAAGAGTGGGTAGCAATAACTAATACCCGAATAGTGGGTCGGGGTCGAATTTCCACAGGGAGCTTGGAATGGAGTTGTATTGTCTGTTTAGCTTAGAATTGCGTTTGTACTTCTAATTGCACTCCTAATATTTTTGGGGGTTTTTATATTTAAAACTACTATTGTAATCTAAGGATTAAAGCTAAATTATGCTAAGGAAATATTGCTAAGTTATGCTTAATATAGGAAAAGGCACTAGGGTCGTGACACTACCTAGGCGGCTAGCTAACGGGTAGAAGCTACTAAGGGGAGATTGATAAATCTGGGTTTATTGCTATAGCCGTTGCACAATTGCACTCATTCTCACACCTCTCGGTAGAGAGAACGATTTTGCCCAATTGACTCTCTCGAGATCAATTAGGTAGGCCAATTAGACCGGGCAACTAGGGCTCAAGTAGGGTAGTTACTCTTTCGAGGGTTTAACCCGTTAATTGGGACTACCATTCTCATGGGTCCAGTCCCAATTCCTTGTTGGGTTAACTTTTAGGGTCATATGACTCTCTTTCTCAAGAAGAGTTAGACCCACACGCTTGAATTCATGTTTGCAACCACAAATTCCTAGATTGAAACACAAAATCCAAACCCAAATAACAAATACCCAATCTTCATTCTCACCCTAGAATGCAACACCCATTAACTACCCACACTAGGGTTGAGCCACAACCCTAGCTAATGGGTTTAGCTAGACATAATTAAAGAAGAAACAGTAGAAATAGATGAAGAAAATAACATAATGATTGATTACTAATTAAAAACTATGATATTGAAGAGTAAAATTGCCAAAATAGGCTACACAATAGTTCTCACGAGCGCAGCTCTTGTTCAGAATCTAAAACTTGACCTAAAAATGGTAAAAAGATCTATTTATACCGAGCTGGAAATTTTGGACAAAAATACCCCTGCGGGGTCAGCGCGGACCGCGCAAAAAGGTCGCACGGCCGCGTAGGCACATTGAACTCTAAAAACTCACCTCTGAAGTTGGGGGCCGCGGACCGCGCACAAATGTAGCGCGGCCGCGGCAGAGGGTTGGCGCGGACCGCGCAGGAATGGGGCGCGGCCACATAGCTTGACTTGGCCAAAATTCCATGTCTCCGAATCTTCTTCACGCGGACCGCACTGATGTGTAGCGCGGCCGCGTGGGATTTAAGCCTTCTCTGAACTTCCTTTTGCACGGACCGCGCAGAAATGGAGCGCGGCCGCGTGGCTTGCACCTCAAATTTTTGCCCCTCTGAATCTCCTAGCGTGGCTGCGTGGCAAATCAGTGTGGTCCGCGCTAGGTTTCCTGTTCCCCACTTCACTTGTTCTTGACACTTGGCAGGTTTCACTCCGTTTTGAACCGATCTTTGACATGTGTCATCTTGTCGCTCAAACCTGCAATCAAGCGTAACTTGTAAGCCTTTTGGGACTATTTTGTGGTGAATTGTGACAAAAGCAATAGCACGTAAGGGGTATAATTATGGTAAAATCCTAGCTTATCAACTCCCCCAAACTTAAACCTTTGCTTGTCCTCAAGCAAACAAAATAAGACCCTCCCCAACAAGAGCAATCAAAAAATTTTCCAGCTATCCTAAAGTAACCTCAACAAACATCAATTGGGGCTAACAATTGCCCTCAATACATATTCATCATTAACACATTTTAAACTTTTGAAAACTATGGATCAAGTGTGACACAAGAGCATCAAGGGTTGACACATTTCATCAAAGGGCTTTTCTCAAATACCTTGGTCATTGTGGAACCCAAACTCAAACATCCTCAACTCTCCCTAACCGAACCTCACCTTTTAGAGCATTGACACACAAACCGAGGTTGAAGGACTTTCACTCATTTCTCTCACAAAGAAGGTCACAAGTCCGGCTTTAGGTACCATATGCTTGCCCCTTATGTAAGTATCCACTAATGTAGGTTCCCTTCGACTCAAGATCCTATAGGGCTTTTGGGAAATCAATTGCGAGGGCTTTTGGGTAAAGGTAGGACATGTTTTGTTCAAATGGGTTCCCTTTTTGTTTTCCTTCTTGTCTCTCCCCCCAAACTTTGACTTTGCCTTTGCTCAAGGGAAGTGTGGGTGCCAAGAGAGGGTAAAAATTGGTATAGGCTTGTAACATTGGTTCATGAAAGAAGAAGGTTTAAGGCTCAAAAGGGTTAACTAGGGATCATTTTGTTGGTGGGCCATAGAATTGTTCATTTTACACTCAGATCAAGGAGAGCCTTAGTCACTTCTCAAGTCAAACTTCACCTATGATTTCGCCTAAACAAACACTCAGGGCAAGTTCTAGACCATTGGCTTGGGACTTGGACTCAAAATTCTATTTCTCACCACACATGCTAGGGGATTGCTAAAGATATCGAGTCGAGGGCCCACACCGACCTTAGTCATGATTCAAGCGCACAATGGTCCAAAAAGACCACATGATGATTGTTTAGTCAACACAAGAGTCTCAAGGCCACGACTTTCACCATCCTAAGCACAACATTATGTCTTTGACCATGGGATCAAAGGCAAATGTGTTAGGCCCAAGTGAAGCTTTGCCTGAGGTACCCTTAACTACGCAATATCAAAAAAAATCAAAAGAAGAAAATCAAAAACGGACTCAAACCCTTAAGAAGGTTATCACGCCATCTATCATTGGGAAGAGCCACCCGGTTCTCACAACACTCTACCTTTGGAAAGAACCGTGGCATTAAGAAAACCAAGGGCTTATTGACAACGCCAAAACCAAAACAAAAGGCTACGAGCCTAACTACCAAGCTAAAAATGAAAATTTTTAACGAAAATAGAAAAATCGAATGAATATGTACAGTGGGGAGTAGAATATACAACGGGGATGAATATATACATAAAGTAGAGAAGTAGCCAAAATTAGCAGTTATATACAGGCCAACTATCAAATCTAAAGACATAAACTAAAAGTCAAATATATACAATCATCCAAATGTATCAAAAATCAAAACAGTAGGGTGCACCCCCACGAATAAGAGCTGGCATTGTCCCCAATGCCAACTACCAAAATAAGCATAAAAAATAGAGAAAGGATATAGAGTGGCTCCTCAAGCCTGATCCGTCTGCATGGGCTGATCAGTGGTCCCCTGGTCCTCTGTACTGGCGGGAACCTTAGACTGGTTCCCGGCCTGCTGCTACTCTGCTGTTGGGACAGGGGCCGGGTCATGGACCGGCTGAACATCTGGTGGAGCAGTGGAGGTATCCTCCTGAACCTGTGCCACCTCTATCACAACACCCTCAGTGCTAGGAAGCTTCCTCTTCTTCCTTGGGTGCCTAGGCTCCTCCTCCTACTGTGGCTGTGCTGCTGCTGGATCTAGAGCTGGATCCCCCAATAGCAAGTCTAATGGCATCTGGTCTGCCAAAAGCTTGTCCACATCTGCTCGCAGCTTCTTTACCGACTCCCGAGACGCCTTTGACTTTCTCATCTTCTTATGTTCCTTGGCAAGCTCCTTCAAAGCCTTGCCATGCGAGTCTACCGCCTTAGTCAAGGTGGCCTGAGTCTCTAAAATCTTCTCCTGGTTGGCTAGGAGCTTCTTCAACGTCTCCTCAATAGAAGGAGGAATCTGAATAGTAGCTGGTGCTGACTGGGCCTCAACTGTAGTAGCCAAGGTGGACAACTTGGATGTCGCAGCTGACATCTAGTTGTTCAAACTGGCTAAAGACTGACTGAGCTGGTGGGCAGTGAACCGATGAGTCTTTGATGAAGGGACTGCCGGCTCAACTGAAGTAGAAGGACCTGGGGGCAAGGGCTCACTGGTGGAAGTGGCAGGGATGGAGGATGGTCCAGCAGAAGGCTCTACCGCAACTGGCTCCTCAAACTGGCCAGTTGGGGAAGAGGTGGGTGGCTGGTATTTCTTTGACTTTGGGTTATCCGAACCCAACTGACTATACCATGAGTAGGGGGCCACCGGCTTGGTTGTGACATCAAATCGCTTCTTCTTGAAAAGTACAGAGACAGGATGTTGGGGAAGGGGTAATTTGTGGTCGTCTCCTGTCCCACAGTAGAAATCACCCGCGAGATGATGTTACCAACATTGATAGGAAAACCGGCCATGATGGATGCCACAAGAACAGCCCGGGCAAGAGGAACTGTGTGATCATGAGTGGAAGGATCAAGTCTACTACAAACAAATGTCAACCAACACTTAGCTTCAAAACTAAAGGTGTTCCGCAGAATCTTCTCCCCTGCTTTCAACCATTTTGGAACAGTGCCTGGGGCTGCCAAGTATTCGGCCAACCAAGGACGCACCTCCTCACCCATTGACAGCTTAGCTAAGTACTCTGTCTCATCCTCCTCCTTGAACCCCAAATAGTCATTCAAGGACTTCCCATCAAACACCACCATTTTGTCTCTCACCTTCGTCACCTTAGTATCTTTGACTATGTGAGAAACATTGCAATAAAATTCTTTCACCATATGTTCATTGGCATCAATACATCTCTCCTTGAAGAAGTCCCAGCCATATCTAGTTCTAAATTCCTTTTGCACGTTCGGGTTGTGAGGTAGGAGGTCTTTGTCAATGAATGTTCTCTCTGGAATCAGTTTTCTCAAGGGCCACCACTCTCTGAATTTATGGAAAGCCAACTCACTCACAAATCTGTCTGCCCATGATTTAGGTTTTCTGGTATGTTCAATTCCCCCGACTTGAGGCTCACTTCCCTCACCATATCCTGCACTCTCCCCGGATAATGAAGCTGTGGGGGAGGTGGAGTATTGATCACCACTGCCTGCTACGGACTCATCAGACGAATCCGAGATGACGTTGACTGGTTTTTTGGACGAGGGTGAAGGTGGAGGAGTGTCCTGTAATTGGAGTGGGTCAGAGACGTGAGTGGGGGCAAACTCTGAGGTTATGCTCCTAGATGGTGCATACTCACTCCCCGAAGAGTGAGAGGCAGCTCTATCAGTAGCCCGTATCAGTTTACGGGTCTTTTTAATGTTTTCCCGAGCTTGGGGAGTGAGTTTATCTATTTGCTTTCCCTTACTCCCTCGGGAGGCACCACCTCTCCTGGGATGTTGTGTTTGTTTGCCGCCTCGTTTTATCACCATGATCTGCAAAAATACATGTCTAACATTGTTAGTTTAAGCACATGCAGTGGAAAAGATGAGCAACACAAGAGGAAAACACAGTTAATTTGCATAACACAGAAGCAGAACATAGGGGCGCGGACCGCGTACGTCTGGAGCGCGGACCGCACAGGGCATATGCCCCCAGTGAACCTCTCTGAATCTCCCAACGCGGTCCGCACTGATTTGTAGCGCGGTCGCGTTGGGCCAGCGCGAACCGCGCGAAAATGTGATGCGGACCGCGCTGGTAAGAAGCAGCACACACAGAAAACGTGGCACGGACCGCGTAGAAAGGACGCCCGGCCGCGCTGGGCCTAGNCTAGGTGGCTAGCTAACGGGTAGAAGCTACTAAGGGGAGATTGATAAATCTGGGTTTATTGCTATAGCCGTTGCACAATTGCACTCATTCTCACACCTCTCGGTAGAGAGAACGATTTTTCCCAATTGACTCTCTCGAGACCAATTAGGTAGGCCAATTAGACCGGGCAACTAGGGCTCAAGTAGGGTAGTTACTCTTTCGAGGTTTAACCCGTTAATTGGGACTACCATTCTCATGGGTCCATCCCAATTCCTTGTTGGGTTAACTTTTAGGGTCATATGACTCTCTTTCTCAAGAAGAGTTAGACCCACTAAGCTTGAATTCATGTTTGCAACCACAAATTCTAGATTGAAACACAAAATCAACCCAAATAACAAATACTCAATCTCACTCTCACCCTAGAATGCAACACCCATTAACTACCCACACTAGGGTTGAGCCACAACCCTAGCTAATGGGTTTAGCTAGTCATAATTAAAGAAGAAATAGTAGAAATAGATGAAGAAAATAACATAATGATTGATTACTAATTAAAAACTATGATATTGAAGAGTAAAATTGCCAAAATAGGCTACACAATAGTTCTCACGAGCGCAGATCTTGTTCAGAATCTAAAACTTGACCTAAAAATGGTAAAAAGATCTATTTATACCGAGCTGGAAATTTTGGACAAAAATACCCCTGCGGGGTCAGCGCGGACCGCGCAAAAAGGTCGCGTAGCCGCGTAGGCAAATTGAACTCTATAAACTCATCTCTGAAGTTGGGGGTCGCGGACCGCGCACAAATGTAGCGCGGCCGCGGCAGAGGGTTGGCGCGGACCGCACAGGAATGGGGCGCGACCGCATAGCTTGACTTGGCCAAAATTCCATGTCTCTGAATCTCCTTCACGCGGACCGCACTGATATGTAGCGCGGCCGCGTGGGATTTAAGCCTTCTCTGAACTTCCTTTTGCGCGGACCGCGCAGAAATGGAGTGCGACCGCGTGGCTTGCACCTTAAATTTTTACCCCTCTGAATTTCCTAGCGCGGCCGCGTGGCAATTCAGTGCGGTCCGCGCTAGGTCTTCCTGTTCCCCACTTCACTTGTTCTTGACACTTGGCAGGTTTCACTCCGTTTTGAGCCGATCTTTGACATGTGTCATCTTGTCGCTCAAACCTGCAATCAAGCGCAACTTGTAAGCCTTTTGGGACTATTTTGTGGTGAATTGTGACAAAAGCAATAGCATGTAAGGGGTATAATTATGGTAAAATCCTAGCTTATCAATGATATAAATAATCATGGAATCATGAAATATAATTAATTTAGGATATAGAACACTTACCTACAATCAATCTCATGAAGAACCCCTCCAGAATCGCCCAAAACCGAGGCTTCCAACCTCAAAAGAAATGAAGAAAAATGGCCAATTTCGACGCCTTATCATTCTGCTCAGAATCGCACCTGCAGCGTCGCTTTTGCAATCAAATTTTTGCATCTATGAAGAAGCAACGGAGGCATCCCTTCGCACCTGTGGAAAGAGCTCCGCTTCTGCGCGAGCACAGGTGTGAACGAAACTACCGCTTCTGCGGTTTCTTCCACGCCTGCATTCAAAATATCCGCTCCTGCGGACGCGCAGGTGCTTCCAGAGTTCCGCTTCTGCGGCTTCCTCCCTTCCAGTCCAATGTCGCTTCTGCAACCACAGTGTTGCACCTGCGACTATCGCACCTGCGCCCAGTGGTCCGCAGGTGCGACCACACCTGAACTCAACCAACCAGCCTTAACCAAAAACGATCCAAACGATATAAACCTTGTCTGAAACTCATCCGGGCCACTTGGGACCTCGCTGAATATAACAACAATGTAACGACCCGACCGGTCATTTTGAGAATTTTCAATTCGCTCAGTAGTTCACGGCGGCGCTAGCACTATGTGAACGGCGACGGCGGACTGTATAAGGGAGGCAGCAAGAGAGGTGTTGGGTGTTTCGAAAGGTTACTCTGGCAGGAACCGAGGCGACTGGTGGTGGAATGACGTGGTCCAAGGTAAAGTGGAAGCCAAGAAAGCGGCTTACATTGAGTTAGTAGAGAGCACCGATGAGGATCAGAGGAGAGCGAATAGAGAAAGATATAAGGAGGCTAGGAAGGAGGCGAAATTAGCGGTCACAGAGGCTAAGACTGTTGTTTTTTGTCGGCTTTAGGAGGAACTTGTGGGCAAAGGTGGGGACAAGAATATTTCAATTGGACAAAGCGAGAGAGAAAAATGCTCGCGACCTGGATCAAGTGAGGTGCATCAATGACGAGGATGGTGGAGTATTGATGGAAGAGGCCCAGATTAGGCAAAGATGGCAGTCATACTTTCATAATCTTCTGAATGATGAGGGGGATGGAAACATTGTGTTAGGGCAATTAGGGCACTCTAAGAGTCACCGAGACTTTAGGTATTATAGGCGCATTAAGGTTGAGGAGGTCGTGGGTGCGATGGGTAAGATGAGTCAGGGAAAAGCAATCGGACAAGACGAGACTCCAGTAAAGTTTTGGAGATATGCGGGTAGAGCAGGCTTGGAGTGGCTGACTGGGTTGTTTAATGTTATCTTTAGGACAAAGAGGATGCCTGATGAGTGGCGGTGGAGTACTATAGTTCGGGTGTACAAGAACAAAGGGGATATCCAGAATTGTAACAACTATAGAGGTATCAAGTTACTAAGTCATACCATGAAAGTTTGGGAGAGGGTGGTGGAAGGGAGGATAAGGAGGGCGGTGTCTATATCGGAATACCAGTTTGGGTTCATGCCGGGTCGTTCTACTACGGAAGCTATCCACCTTATCAGGAGGTTGGTGGAACTATACAGGGATAGGAAGAGGGATTTGCATATGTTGTTTATTGACCTAGAGAAGGCGTATGACAAGGTCCCTAGGGACGTCCTTTGGAGGTGTCTGGAGGTGAAAGGTGTGCCGGTGGCTTACATTAGGGTGATAAATGATATGTATGATGGAGCTATGACTCGGGTTAGGACTGTAGGAGGTGACTCAGAGCCTTTTCCGGTGGTTATGGGGTTACACCAGGGATCTGCGCTCAGCCCATTCTTATTTGCTCTGGAGATGGACGCATTGACACACCATATCCAATGAGAGATGTCATGGTGTATGTTGTTCGCTGATGATATAGTTCTGCTTGATCAGACGTGAGGCGGAGTTAATGAGAGACTGGAGGTATAGATGCAGGCCCTGGATTCTAAAGGTTTCAAGTTGAGTAGGACTAAGACGGAATATGTGGAATGTAAGTTCAGCGACGTAACGGGGGAAGCGGATGTGGAAGTCAGGCTTGACTCACAGGTCATCCTCAAGAGAGAAAGTTTTAAGTACTTAGGGTCAATTATCCAGGGAGATGGGGAGATCGACGGGGATGTTACGCGCCGTATTGGGGTGGGGTGGATGAAATAGAGGTTAGCGTCTGGAGGCCTGTGTGACAAGAATGTGCCACCGAAACTCAAAAGTAAGTTCTATAGAGCGGTGGTTAGACCGGCCATGTAGTATGGAGCTGAGTGTTGGTCAGTCAAGAATTCACATATCCAGAAGATGAAAGTAGCAGAAATAAGGATGTTAAGATAGATGTGTGGGCATACTAGGGTGGATAAGATTAGGAATGAAGATATTCGGGAGAGGGTGGGCGTGGCTCCCATGGACGACAAGATGCGGGAAGCGCGGCTTAGGTGGTTCGGACACGTGCGGAGGAGAAGCCTAGATGCACCGGTTAGGAGGTGTGAGCGGTTGACTTTGGCAGGTACGAGAAAAGGCAGAGGGCGGCCTAAGAAGTATTGGGGCGAGGTGATCAGGCAGGACATGGCGCGGCTTCAAATTTCTGAGGGCATAGCTCTTGATAGGAACATGTGGAGGTCGAGCATTAGGGTGGTAGGCTAGGGGGTAGTTGAGAGTTCTTCCCTTTTTGTACCGGGTAGTCTGATAGAGTTTTGTTTAGGTCTGTTAGCGGTCTATGTTGTGTTAACATTGTTGTTTTGCATAGTTTTGTGTTATTGTCCTTTCACTTATTCGTTGTTGTTATTTTCTTTCTGGTATCTTTTGTTGTTACATGCCTTTTTTTTTGTTTCTTTTCTGATATTATTGTCTCTCCTGTTGAGCCGAGAGTCTCCCGGAAATAGCCTCTCTACCCTTTTCAGGGTAGGGGTAAGGTATGCGTACACTCTACTCTCCCCAGACCCCACTAGTGTGATTTTACTAGGTATGTTGTTGTTGTTGTTGCTCAGTAGTTTACGGGTATGAGTAGCTCCGTATGATGTATTATGACTTGTGTGAATCGTCAGTTTTGGTTTTTAGGTTATTCGGGATCGATTTGGAAGAATGATTCTCAACTAGAAAGCTTTAAATTGGAAGAGTGACCAAATTTGACTTTTTAGTATTTGACCTCGGACTGGAATTTTGATGGTTCCGTTATCTTTGTTGGGTGATTTTGGACTTAGGAGCATGTCCGGATTGTGATTTGGAGGTCCGTAGTTGAATTTGGCTTGAAATGGCGAGAGTTGGTTTTTGGAAAGTTTGACCGGGAGTGGACTTTTTTATATCGAATTTGGATTTGTAGTTCCTGGAATTGGAATAGCTTCGTTATGTCATTTGGGACTTGTATGCAAAATTTGGGTTCATTTCGGATTGATTTGCTATGTTTCGGCACGAGTTTTGGAAGTTGAAAAGTCCAAAGTTCATCAAGTTCGAATTGAGGTGCAATTCGTCGTTTCGATGTTTTTATGTGTGATTTGAGGCCTCAAGTAGGTCTGTATTATGTTATGGAACTTGTTGTTATATTTGGATGGGGTCCCGAGGGGCTCGGGCGTGTTTCGGATTGAGTACGGATTATTTTTTCTTCATTTTTCATTTTTGGTTCTGCAGAACTCTGAGTATCTGGTTTCCTTAATCGTGATCGTGTGGTATAGATTGCGATCGCGTAGAGTTGTTTGAAGACTGGGAGAAATTGTTCATCGCCCTCGCGAGTCCTCAGACGCATTCGCGTAGGTTGCTGCAATTTGAGCATCGCGTTCGCGTAAGCCTGTACGCATTTGTGTAGTGTGGTTGAATAAGCTGGGCAGTGGCCGCTTCTTCTTCGAGTTCGCAGTTCTTTGTACGCGATCGCATAGACCATTTTTTGTGGCATTATATTTTGTTCATCGCTAACGTGATGGATTACCCGCGTTTGCGTAAGAGGATGCCTGGGCAGAAGTATAAAGTACTCTATTTCGAGGGTTTCGTCCATTTTTACATTTCGGGAGCTATGGAGCTCGGATTGAGGCGATTCTTGAAGTAATTTTCACCATGTGGACTGGGATAAGTGTTCTCTACCATTTTTTATGTTATATCATGAATCTATTTCGTTTTTGGCATTTAATTAAGGGTTCCAAAAAAGAAAATTGGGGGTTTTAGCCTAAAGTTTCATAAAGTAAATTTTGAGTTGTTCACATCGATTCACAGTCGTATTTGAATGAAACTAGTATGGTTGGACTCGTAATTGACTGGATTGTCGGATTTTATGAGTTTTGTCGGGTTCCGAGGTGTGGGCCTGAGTTTTGAATTTTTAGCCAATTTTGGGCTTTTGATTAAAAATTCAACATTTATCGATGGGTTTGTTTCCTATGGCATTATTTGATGTATTTGAGTTGCTTTTGTCTAGTTTTGAGTCGTTCGGAGGTTGATACGCGAGAGATGGCATTTTTAGAGCGTCGCTTGGCTTGCTCGGTATTGGAATTGGCTTGTTTGAGGTAAGTAACACTTTTAAACTTGGTGCTGAAGGTATAAAACCTCGAATTACGTGTTATGTGATTGGTAATGAGGTGACGCACATGCTAGGTGATGGGCGTGTGGGCGTACACCGTGTGAATTGTGACTTCGTTATTTCAGTGGTACTATGTAGTTACCTAATCTTACCTATAATCATGAAGTTTCTACGTACTTGAGCTATTAAGCTGTGATCCATGCTAGAATACATGTCTAGGCTACATGTTTATCCTGTTGGGACCCACTGAGGTCATTTCTGCTGTTGAGTTATCTGCTTTCATTGCATTATATACTCAGTCATACGCATATCATATCTCAATCTCTATTACTGTTTATTGATACATCACATCATTACTTTGGGCTGATATTTCATGACATTGAGAGCCCGAGAGACTGGAGAGATTGATGACTGAGTGAGGCCGAGGGCCTGATGGTGAGGATGTTTATGGGATCGGGCTCCACGCCGCAGCATATTTTACTGATTTATCCTATGATTGGTTTGTTATAGCGCTTGGGCTGAAGGAGCCCCTCCGGAGTCTGTACACACCCTACTGAGCGTAGGTACCTACTAAGTGCGGGTGCCGAGTGCCGAGTGATTGGGAGGATTGAGTGACTATGAGGACTGAGTGACTATGAGGTCTGAGTAGCTGCGAGGACTGAGTGACTAGGAAGACTGAGTGAATTGATACTCTGAGAGTATGCATATGGTTTTATCACTGAGTCGCATCGCATTTGACATGCGCTTGAGATACAGGCATATAGATGTATTTTTCCTCATGTTGTACGGTATCACATCATTTATGACTTCTCACACACATTGACATATGGGCATAGAGAGGTATTTTACACTTACTATCTGAAAAGAAAATGAAACATCATATTTATTGTTGAAGGGATTTTTGGGAAAACACACAGTTTTCAAACTTACTCATATTTTTGGCGATTTTGGTAAGAGATTTGGGTTTTCAGTGATATACTTGGAAAGCGGAACTATTTTCGGGAATCATGATTAACCTGTGCTTTTTTTTCTCTGAGATACCTCTTTTATTACTTGCTTTACGTTGTTATGAACTATTGTTGGCTATTGGATGTTAGACCCGACCTTTTTTTCAACTCGTCACTACTCTCAACCTAAGGTTTAGGTTTGTTACTTGTTGAGTACATGGGGACGGTTGTACTCATACTACACTTCTACACCTTACGTGCAGATGTTGGCTGCTGATGTTGCTGTGTTCGATGGGAGCTGGATTTGAAGATGTACCTGCGTTCCGGTTGTAGCTGCCTCTTGTTCATGTTAGCCTTAGATTATTAAAAATTTATTTATGTACATTTCGAACAGATGATGTATTTTAATTCACACCAGTTTTGTAAACTCAAATCTTAGAAGCTCATGATTTGTAATACCAATTCTTGGGGAATGTATAAGATTCAGATAATTTCTTCTATTTAATTATTTCATTAATTTCATTGGAATTAGATAGCTGTAATTGGCTTACCTAGCGGGTTAGGTTAGGTGCCATCACGGCTAGTCAGATTTCGGGTCGTGACAATTAACCCCCTAAAATAATGCGGACCCACTCAGTCTCAAATCACATCATACAACGTCGAAACTACGAATCGCACCTCGAATTGAAATTATGAGTTTATGAAATTTCAAAATTCTATAACTTATGCTGAAACATATCAAATTAATCCGCAATAACCTCAAATTTTGCATGTAAGTCACAAATGACATAAAGGCGCTAATCCAACTCTCGAAATCATAGTCCGAGACCGATATCAACCAAGTCAACTCACGGTCAAACTTATGAATATTTCAAAATTTCAACTTTCTAATTTTTTGCCAAAATGCTTCAAATTTTCCTACGGACCTCCAAATCCAAATCCGGACGTATAGCTAAGTCCAAAAATACCATACGAAGCTATTGGAATCATCAAAATACTATTTTGGAGTCGTCTATATAAAAGTCAATCTCCGGTCAACTCTTTTCACTTAAGCTTCTAAAATAAGAATTGTTCTTCCAAATTGATCCTGAATCATCTGACAACCGAACCCGACCTTGCATGCAAGTCATAGCACATATTACGAAGTTGTTCGAGACCTTAAGCCACTGAACGAGGCGCTAGTTCTCAAAACGACCGATCGGGTCGTTACAAAGTCTCAAGTCTACTTCCTCATCTTGTTTTTCTGTTTCTTTCTCATTGCAACCACTATATGGTCATAACTACTCTACACTTAGATTCTTCAATCCTCTGTTTGTTTGTGCAGTCGCGGACCTATGTTTTGAGTTGAGGAGTCACCGGACCGGGCCCCATCGGCAAAAAATCTAGATATATATGTGTACATATGTTGAAAACGGTCATATATTTTGTTTCGAATCCTTAAGATTAACAATCCGATAGGCGCACTCGTTAAGCAATCCTCTCATGTGCTCCGCTATCTTCAAATCTTGGGTTCGCCTCAGTGTGCGAGTTTGTCAAATTTTTTTTCTTAATTATAAAATATAGGAAGTGAACAACCAAAGAGTTTAAGTGTTGTGTGTCGTTAGTGTAAAGAAACTTATAATCTACAACAACAACAACCCAGTATAATCCCACGTGTGCTGTTTGGGGAGGGTAGTGTGTACGCAGATCTCACCCCTACCTCGGGGGGTAGCGAGGTTATTTCCAAAAGACCCTCAGCACAAGGAGATGAAAAAGAGGCAATGGAACAATAACAACCACATCCGTCAATAAAACGGTGCCAGCAACCTAAGAATCAGAAAAATAAATGGAAAAAGCAATATCAATAATCAGAATAATGGAAAGGTACTAGGCAATCGGAACAGAAAATAATACAAACACAACAAGTACCACTAACAATCTAAAGAAAGACACTACAAACTAGCCTAACACCCTCAACACGGAAGAAAAACGCTCAACTACCTACTAACTTACGAACCTAGTGCTCATCCTTCAAGCCTTCTTATCTAAGGTCATGTTCTCGGTGAGCTGGAGTTGCGCCATGTCCTGCCTGATCACCTCTCCCCAATATTTCTTAGGCCGCCCTCTACCTCTTCTCATACCTGACAAAGCCAACCGCTCGCACCTCCTAACCGGGGCATCAAGGCTTCTCCTCCGCACGTGCCTAAACCATCTAAGTCTCACTTCTCGCATTTTGTCATCTATGGGCGCCATCCCCCACCTTAGCCCGAATATCCTCACTCCTAATCTTATCCAATCTAGTATGCCCGCACATCCACCTCAACATCCTCATTTCTGCTACTTTCATCTTCTGGATATGAGAGTTCTTGACTGGCCAATATTCTACCCCATACAACATAGCCGGTCTAACCACCGCTCTATAAAACTTGCCTTTAAGTTCTGGTAGCACCTTTTTGTCACACAAGACGCCAGATGCTAACCTCCATTTCATCCATCCAGCCCCTATACGGTGTGTGACATCCGCATTAATCTCCTCGTTCCCCTGGATAATAGACTCAAGATACTTAAAACTACCTTTCTTGGGGATGACTTGTGAATCAAGCCTCACGTCACTGTCGGCTTCCGCCGTCACGTCACTGAACTTGCACTCCAAGTATTCTGTCTTAGTCCTGCTCAACTTGAAACCTTTAGACTCCAGGGTCTGTCTCCAAACCTCTAGCCTCTCGCCGACACCGCCTCGCATCTCATCAATCAGAACTATATCATCAGTAAATAACATATACCATGGCACCTCTCCGTAAATAGGGTGCGTCATAGCGTCCATCGCTAAGGCAAATAGGAAAGGACTTAGCGTTGATCCTTGGTGCAACCCCATTACCACCGGAAAATGCTCTGAGTCACCTCCCACTGTCCTAACCCGAGTCTTAGCTCCATCATACATGTCCTTAATCACCCTAATGTATGCTACCGGAACACCTTTAGCCTCCAAACACCTCCAAAGAACCTCTCGGGGGACCTTGTCGTACGCTTTCTCTAGGTCAATAAACGCCATGTGTAAATCCTTCTTCCTATCCATGTAATGTTCCACAAACCTCCTGATAAGATGGATAGCTTCTGTAGTTGAACGGCCAGGCATTAACCCGAATTGGTTCTCTGATATAGACACCGACCTCCTCAACCCTCTCCTACACTTTCATAGTATGACTAAGCAACTTAATACCCCTATAGTTGTTGCAATTCTCAGTATACCTTTGTTCTTGTACAACTGGATCATCGTACTCCGTCTCCATTCCTCTAGCATCTTCTTCGTCCTAAAAATAGCGTTAAACAATCCCGTCAACCACTCTACGCCCTCTCTACCCACATACCTCCAAAACTCAACCGGAATTTCATCTGGCCCAGTCGCTCTGCCCCTGCTCATCTTACGCATAGCCCCCGCGACCTCCTCGACCTTAATACGCCTACAATATCCAAAATCACGAAAACTTATAATCTACACCAAATTATAATGAAATTTTTTACATTATTAGGTCACTCAAAAGATATCTACGGATAAATATTCACAATGAGTGAGATTTATAATATTATATATTTAAAATAAAAGCAAATTACATGCTACTAACCTGTAAAGACGATTTGATCACATCTTTACACTGTCAAAACTTATGTTTCCGGTTTTATTATAAATATTGGTTTAATTTGTGTAATTCTATAGTCTTAATAAATCAGAAAGATATCAAAGTTTTATTTATTTATTTATTTATTGTTGTAGAAATGGAAGCTCAAGCTGATTCATGCACTTATGTTAGTAACTCAGCAGGAACTTGTTATTCTTGCGCCTTCAGATGCAAAAAATTTGAGGGTGCCTTTGATGGATTTTGTGATCAACATGAAGTTTGTTACTGTAGAACATGCTTATAATAATTACCTTCTTTTATTATTTCTTTGCAGCAGATTTGTTAATTAAGTATCTTTAATTGGATTTGTTTAGTTTGTTGCCTATGTTCTCCATATTTAATGGATTTTTTAAATTTTATTGAGTTTTTCTAAACTCCTATCAACTAGAAGAATTAATCCAAATAGCTGTCCGTCGAATATCTTATACTAAAAATAGCCAGCAAATACATTATATATATGTATAATCCATGTATAATATGTGATAACTATGTATAATCTATATACACTGACTAGAAAAAGTAAATAACGAATCTGGCCGACTATTTGTGTAACAATCCCGCTTATTTGGCCTCTCTAAACGTGGGTAAAAGGAAAAGATGGTAAAAGTGAGTTATGGCATGACCATTTTGGTAATTTAAAGTAAAAAAGTAGACGTTCATTAGCTTTAAGGATTAAATTAAAGTTTAAATATGTTCAGTCAAATAATCAAAGGATCAAAATTATAATAAAGCAATAACTCAGGGATCAAAACTGCTATTTCACTTTTACTTTCACTTTTACTTATTTATCATCAGCTTTTATAATTGAGTGTTGAATACTGTCAAATCTCTCTATGACAATATTGTTTGTTTCGGATATTTTTGGATATTACAGCAAAATGTTGTTATAAAAAATATATATCATAGCATAATATTCTTGACTTTTATAATACTATATTATTATATAAGGATATTGTTATAGAGAAGTCTGACGATACATTATTTAGCAACCAAAGATACAGAAGCAAACATATCCTTTTTAATTCCAACCCAATCACATTCACCTTCTATAGCCTTCTCTTTTAACCTACATGTCGAGTCACAATCGTAGGGAATTATACATTGACCTTTAAATGTTCCACTCCACCTTTTACAAAGTCCAGCTTCCGCTCTTCCCATCTCTGCGTGAACAAATAGCGTATCAATTACGAGTTCGGCAGAATCCAGTAATTTTTATCCGAATAATATATATTGTACAAAAATATTTACTTAATATGTATAAATAACTTATTTTGAATCAATAAGTTATCATGTTAAAATTTAGAACTCATAAATTTAAATTCCGACTTCGTCTTTATAAACTAATACATGTCAAAAATAATACCAACTTAAGAAGAACTAGATTCTTAAATATGTAGGAACTAGATCCTGACTTTGCCTCTGACAATAATGTATGAACTTAACGAATGTAAGATTCTAACAAAAAGTCAAACACACAAAAAGAACATGAAAATAAAGTAGCAATGCAAGTATGCACTAACTAATTGGAGAAATAAATAAGAAATTTTTCTTTCACCAAAATAAATAAATAATAACATTTAATTACTTACCGTTGGAAGAAATAAGAACGAAGCTGAAAAGCAATAGGAAAAAAGTGAAATAGAGAATGCGAGATTTATCCATCAATACGTTTAATGGGGTAGTTTTCATGTGTGATAAAAACTAAATAGCACAATATGCCTATATTTATAGGAAAGGAAAATTATTTTTAAAAAAAACACAAGAATTAATCTCAACCACATCGCTAGTTCTCTCGAAAGAAATTCTTGGAATCACCCAAAACAATGATGAAATTATTGTTAATAGCTTCTAATTTCTGTTTTTTCTTTTTGTTTGATTATTAACTAGCATCTAATCCAACAAAGGGGTAAAATTTATATTAAATTTCGTTACTCTTGATTGACTTAAATGCCATTTAGTCTGTAACTACTAGATTTACTTTGCTCAGAGTTTTCCAAGACTTTTTAAAATGCTATAATTATTGTTAGGAATTGTCAAATATGTACTTCATTTATTTTTTCTAAAAGAAAATGCAAAGTCAAAAATGAACAACTAAAAGTGAACGAGGGAGGGGGGGGGGGGGGGAAAAC
>NC_031998.1:45239311-45300751 GCF_001879085.1 Nicotiana attenuata
TAGTAAGTTGTACAATATAGTACTTCTATTATTTTACTTAAAGTAAATAGACAAGTACAAAATAGAACAACTAAAGTAGAACGAGGAGGGGCGGGGGGGGGGTAAACGAAATGCATTAACGCCCTTTGTTTCATTTTATGTAGCTAGACTCTGAGTAGAAGGTCAATCTACATAATATTTCATGTGAATTCGAACATAAATTCTTTATATTTATAAAACAAAATCTATACTTTTACCAACTCTATATATAAAAATAGTATAAGTCACAATAGTTTATTATTCAAAATATTAAAAGAATTTCTAAAGAAGTCTGATATGGAGCCTTTGTTAGGAGTGTCCTACCCGCAATGTAAAACTTTTTGGTGCAAATTTAGATTTTATCAGACTCAATACAATTAACGGATACCGAATGAGAAAAAAATCCTTCTCACTAAATAATAGTGACATATGAAATGGATTGAATAGAATATTTATTTGTGACATGGTAAATTTGGTTGCAAGAGGTTGACCGGACTGGTATCCCCATTTTTTCAAGTTTTACAGCTTATACTATATATTTTCAAATATCACTTATGTATCATCAACTTTTATTTTACATGAACAGTATATTAGATGGCTAAATTTATACCGTCTGTTATTTCATATGTTACGACAAGTCTGAATAACCTCACTAATTAGCAATCAAAGATACACATGCAAACAAATCCAACGTTCCTACTCCAAGCACATACACCTCCATTAGCACCCTCTTTTAACCTGCATGTCTCGTCACAATTGTAGGGAGCTAAGCATTGCCATTTAAATTTTGCACTTAACCTTTCACAACTAGCAGCAGCTTCCACTCTTCCCATTTATGCATAAATACCAATTGAGATTCATCTCAAATGATAACTTAACAAGAAATATATACTTTTGTGTTTGATACGAAAGAAAATGATAGAAATGACACCAGATAGCCATTCTAAAGGGTTGTTATTTAAGAATTAGTTAGTTTGTTCTGAATTTTATTGGAACACAAATGTCCTGAATTTATGATTTTTAGTTCAAATTTTCAAGTCAAATAAGTACCGACTAATCCATAAATAATAGCCATAAGAATGGCTCTTTATGTACTTTCCTTAAGAAATGATACTCCATCCGGTCCACTTTAATTGATTTTTTGACTAGTGTTATCAAAACTGTATTGCTGTAAATTTAATAAAACAATAAACTTTCTGAAAAAACAGAAACAGAAAGTTAGTAGAACTAGCACTACTACAAAAAGGACCTTTAGTGGCAATAAAAAACAGCATTGGCGGCAATAACAATAGCCGCTATATCATTTACCGGCAATTGATCTTTAGCCGGTGAAGCCGGGGTCGGTAAAGCCTTTAGCGGCATTTCTGCCAAAAGCTGGTAAAAGGTATGACTTATTGCCGCTAAAACTCATCTGCTTTAACGGTAATTGTTTGCGGCAATTATTATGGCTGCTAAACCCATTCTAAAAATGACTAATAATGCTCCTTTAACGTCCATTTTTATAGCTGCTAAATTCAAAATATTTTTCGCTAAAAGTCCATACCTTTAGCGGTAATTATTTTGTGGCAATTAAAGTGGCGACGATATCTCTTCTAAAAACGTATTAGTATGCCCCTTTAGCGTCCATTTTAATGGATAGTAAAGTCAATTAAATTGCCGCTAAAAATCATCTTTAATAGCAATATAATGGTTACAATATTCCTGTATAAACGTCTTAATCCTGTTAAATTGGCACTAAAATTCACAAGCTATAACGGTAAGTTTTGCCACCATTAATAATAGCTACTACATTCGACCAAAAAATAATGCAAATAACAAAACATATTGATATTAATTCATAAAACTATAGTATATCTCGTTAAATTTTAACAAACAAAAGGAAGTACTAATCCAAAATATTAATATCACAAAACCTTAAAAAATAACTCATATTGTTTGAAGTAAATAGCTAATGTCATTATATAAGTAATCTTAACGAATAACAATCTTCAAATAATCTCTGAAACTCTTCGTCATATTGAAATCTTACACCCGCTAAATTATCGAACATCAGACTGTATGACTTGAAATTATAAGATAACTATGTCAATAGGAAGTAAATGTTGCCAAACAACAAAGCTGATAATAGTTTGCGAGGTTATGAAACTAAAAGTCCATAACCAGAAAGGGACACAAGCAAAATTGCAAGAATCTGCTTCACTAATGTCCCAAAAGTATGTATAGTCTCATCTATGAAGTATTTTAGTATATTTGTAAATGCATATCATACAAGCAAACATATCAAATCAGCCTTTTGAGCATTCTTCACACAAAACTTTCAATTGGCAACAGATTTTCTGCTAAAGCAAATCTTACTGCATGAATCTAGTGCTCTATAGCTTAGAAATTTAGCTATTCTCAAGTCATTTCGTAACTACTTCAGGTATCACAATATAATGACAAGGAATGGTTTAAATGGTAACTAATGGAGATGATGGAGGTGATGCAACTGGTTTAAATGGTAATGGGATATCCAAGGAGTTAGTACCATGCAACAACAGTGCCAAAGAACCCCTGGCCAGTGGCAATTTAGCGAGGGACAACCATGCTCGACCAAATGTTTCAAAGAAAAATCTGGTGGAGGAGCTTACGGGAAAACATGCTCACAGCTCTAATGCTCCAACACTGCATTTTTCTACTCCTCACGTCGAACAAATTATTAAGGATGCTCAAAATGTAATGATGTTGAATAATAATATGGTGAAACAACCTATGGTTACATTAAACACCTATGTTTTTGAAGTTCCAACACAGTCATTGGAGTCTTGTGGAGAACATGGTGGTGAGCAATTGGTTCTGTCCACAGGAAACAACAAAGAAATAATCAAGGCAAATTTTAGGGAGATGGTAATTAAATCCAAGCTTTGGTCTCAAGATGGGCAAGATGGGCAGCAGCAGCTTGAGAACTCTTCAGTTGCTGCAATAAAAAATGCAGAAGCTGGAAGCAAATTTCAAACAGCAGCAACTCCCAATAATCAGATTACTCAAGGTGATGTTTCAAGCCACTATGTGCAGCAGCAACAACTTACTACAGCTGGTACTAATGCTGATGGTCGACGAGCAACAACACCTAACAATTCCGGACAGCAGCAGCAGAATGCAATCATAGCAGGAGCTGTAGGTACACTTACAACTGGTGAGCAACAGCAGCAGGACATAACGTCACCAGTTATCACTTTGGAGGACAGGAATTTGCTCGATGCCTTGGTAAGTTCCAAACCACTAAACTCTATATTTTTAGCACACTATATAGACACTATTTCCATCAAGCAAGGCAACCAATGATATCAGATTAAGTAGAATTCAGCTAGAATCCTATAACTCTACTCTTTCAACTAGAATGAATGGAACACTATAGTAACTTTCAAATAGGCTAGCTATTACTACTTCAGCTGGCACGCACAGATTCAGCTAACTGGCGCAAGGGATGACTTAATCAGAGATGGAGAAGAAGATTAGAGTCAAGAAGAAAGGTGAAGATGAATAAGGTTTGAAGAAGTTCACGAGAATTTGCATAAGAAGGAAGAAAACTGCAGAAGTTTGATCAAACAATAGAACACTCAAATAGTAGCTTGCCGAAGGATAAAGATGAGTAGTACCATGAGACATTGAAGTATTTTCAGCAACATTAAGTATCCTTGAATGTTTGTGGTACTCGTTAATGGCCACTATTGGCAGCAGGGACCTGATAAATATTAACACACCAGATAACAATACTTTTATAGGATTAAAAATTCATTAATAATGTATATAACTTATAATATCGAGTTACCTGTTCAATTGAGGTGCCATTGATATTTTGAGGCATAGATTCATTGGAACCATATTTGCGCATCAATTGTCGCATTTCGAGTAATTCTGATTGCATCTTCTCCTGATTTTGTTTCATCAGATTCATTTATTCATTGTGTTTTTCCTTTAACTCGGTTATCTCTTGTGTTAACCTTTGGACAGCTTCATTAGACGAATCCTCTCTAACAATATTTTCTAAGGAAGATCTACTACCCCATAGAACAGAAGGAGTTGGACCAAGTCCTAAACCACGAACATATCCACTTTTGTCATTTCCGAACACCTGAGAATACACATCGCCTTCCCAAGAAACAACGCGAGGAGGTTGGTCAGTAGAGCTCTCACTATTGTTCGTCCTTTCATTTATCATTTCCTGGCCATAAAATACATAAATCCAATTTGGAATTCATTTATTCGCTTTTATGTTTTTTCCCAACTATTTCCCAATTAAGAAAATAAAAGAAAAAAAAGAAATCTTACAATTGCCTAGACAGAATCATCATCCAGTGGTCTACCATCCTTACGTTTTGTATTAGTTAATATGAAAACTTGTGCTCGTGTAGGCTCTATCCCATTTACAGCCTAATACAATAAAATTGATGTCAGATATGCGTGAAAAAAAAAGTTAAAACATTATAGTTAGTAATTTGAACAAGTTTACCTGCTCATCCATCAAGGTAGCAATACTTTTGGATCCTCCTGTGTGAGGCATCTTTTGATTGGCCCTATTATTTCTATTTGCTTGGGAACGCCTCTGTCGTTGATATATTAAAATGACATCTTATAAATTATACATAAAAATTGGGGAAAATGCATAAGTACCCCCCTGACCTATACCCGGATTTCCAACTACACACTTTTTCTTTGCGGAATCCTATTACCCCCCTAAACTTATTTTAAACAGAATTATTTGCATCTTTAACGCTGACGTGGCAGAGTGTGTGTATTTCTCTCTCCCAAAGGAGAGTGAGAAGCAAGAAAAAACGATTTTCAGATTATTTTTTTTTTTTTTTTTTTTACCATTTTTTCTTACTTTTTTTTCCTTTTCCTTTTTCTTTGTCTTTTTTCTTTTACTTTTTTTTTCGTTTCTTCTCTAAAATTCCGGCTGATATTCATTCACCGGCGACTTTGTCTAACCGTTTTTCTTCCATTTTTTCTTTTCACACACAAATTAAACCCTCAAAAAGATCTATTCATAAGCAAAGCAAAATACACTCATATTTGGGGGAAAAAATTCATCATCTAAAAACCTTCCCACGCCGGAAAAAAAAGATGTATTGAAATTTTAACTGGAAAAAATTTTCTCAGCTTATATTCGTTTTTATTTCTTTTGCTCTTACTCCCACACATAAATTACACTTTCAAGAAAAATTTATATATATATTAAACAAAACACACTTAGATCGGGATAAAAATCTGTCGCCGAAAAAAAAAATTCGCCGAAAAAAATAGTGTTTGTGAAATTCCGACGACCACCATTTTATGCCGCCGTTGACCAAAACAAAAAGAAAGAGAATTAAATAACCAAAAAAAATGAGAATAATAAGAAATAAGAAAAAAGGACAAGAAAAAGAAGAAAGAATAAAAAAAAGTACTAAAAATACATGTGGGGGCGCGTGTAGCTCACCACTTGCCAAGAGTTTTGTTGTCAGCGTTAATGGTACAAATAATTACATTTAAAAATAAGTTTATGGGGGTAATAGGATTCCCGCAAAGAAAAAGTGTGTAGTTGGAAATTCGGGTATAGGTGAGGGGGGTACTTATGCATTTTCCCTAAAAATTGAGCATAACTAAAATTAAAACACTGAATATAATCAACTTGAGGTGTTAAATATTTGTTAATACCTTAGCTTTATCTGAAAGCCAATAAGCGACAAGACCACTCCATTGATCCCTCCGTATGCTACTTGGTCTATTTTTCAGCAAAAGGTCTTTAGTCTTATATTTCGCAAATACTCACCTTTTAGCTCACACTTGTAATCTTTCCATTTCATTCCTAGTGACTTTAGGACATAAGCTTCTCCTCGTCTTGGGATAGAGAACTTCTTCTAAAAAAAATAAAGCCAATATTTAGAAACAAATATCATGTATAAAAGATTGAGCCCATAATAATAATAATAATAATAATAATAATAATAATAATAATAATAATAATAATAATAATAATAATAATAATAATAATAATAAACAAATAAATAAATAATAAGAATAACTACTACTCCATACCCTCACAAAATCCACCAATTTCTTCTTTTCCTCCTTGTCAAAATTTCTCCAATCATCTACATGTAAAGGTGTTAGTTCTGGAGTTCTCGCAATGATTCCTAGAAAGCTAGCAAGCTTTCGACCTTTTTCCCCAATAGCTTGGTTAAGGTTATTAAATGGCACATCAACTACCTTCCCCGGAGGAAGTTTCCAAATATCTTTTAGTAAAGTAGGCCCACGAACCTTTCTTTGCTCCAAATTACCTAGAATAGAAGATTCAAAGGTCATCAAATGGCAAAAACTTATATGGTTAAATCTAATAAATAACAGTATAATGACAAGGAAAGGTTTAAATGGTAGCTGATGGAGATGCTGGACTAATGCTCCCAATAATCAGATTACTCAAGGTGATGTTTCAAGCCACTATGTGCAGCAACAACAACTTACTACAGCTGGTACTAATGCTGATGGTCGACGAGCAACAACACCTAACAATTCCGGACAGCAGCAGCAGAATGCAATCACAGCAGGAGCTGTAGGTACACTTACAACTGGTGAGCAGCAGCAGCAGGACATAACATCACCAGCTATCACTTTGGAGGACAGGAATTTGCTCGATGCCTTGGTAAGTTCCAAACCACTAAACTCTATAAATACAACTCAAGTTGCTAGCACTAGATGTTTGAATAGAATCAGACAAGAAAACAAGGCTGCTTTGATTCAAAAAAAAGATGGAAATACATGACTATGTTCTTATAGACCTGCATACAGATTCAATGATATTGAAGAATGCAGTGGAAGGAGAATTGCCTATCCCTTGGTCTGTAGCAAGAGAAGTGGAGGAGATCAAGCAACTAATGTCAAGATGCAATGTTAAAATTTCACATACACTCAGAGAAGACACTCTCTTAATTGTTGCAAGTTGCACTATATAACTAGTTCGATATCACAATAGAAATTACAGAAAATCACAGTTGCTAATTACACTATATAAACTAGTTAGATTAACCATTGTATTCACACAATTAAGATTTGAAAATGATTACAGAGAAAAGTGTTACCTGATTCATCATCATTTTGTTGAACTTCAGTACCACCAGCAGAACTATTCAAATCACAAGATTGATCATCATGTGCCTGTTCTTCAGAAGAGTTCTGATTATCCATCAACTGCTCAATATAAGCCTGGGTTGCAGAATGGTTTTGACCATCCATCAAATGCTCAATATAAGGCCGCACATCTTCATCGTCGTTTTGTTCAACTACCAGTCGGTTGCGACCTCTAGTTCGCATAGTTCCTTCTCCAAAATGAAAAAATTATCTAGCTGCATTACACTATATTAGCACTAGATTGACTCCAACAAATCAGCAGGCCACTTGCAAAACATGAGGAAGCATCATCCAGATCTCAATATGTGAAAAATATCAACAACTCAGGTAACACAAACAAAGCCTTGCGACAAATATTGTTCTAGAGATAAGAGTTATTTATGCACTAGGAAAATAATTATCAAGTGATAGTACCACCTTCTAATATCACATTTAAATGGATACAATAAGCAAAATATAAATAGAAGAAAGCACAATGAATTCACTCAAACATCCAATATTCAAATTTTTGCAGCAAAAAAAATAACACCCTTAGAGTTTATCACATAACACTTGCAACAAAAATATTCTATAAGTACCACCTATCTTATTCAGAATCACATTTATTTTCTATGTTATTTTCTCCCTCAACATTAGCTTCACCATCATTTGGAGAAGGTTGAGAATCTACGTTTGTATCAATTATTATCCCATCGTCACCACTTCTTACCCAATCATTATACTCATCTTCTAAAACACAAACATTTTCTAAAAGAGCCAAGTCAGTGGCATCACTTTGCATTGATGACTCAAACTGCACACTATTTTCCTCTCCCATACTAAAAATGTCTCGATGTTTAATTAACCTAGCGACAAACCATTTATGATATTGAGGATCTTGCACAATATTACTTGTTGAGCTCGTTCTGCAAAAATAAAGGGCTCATGACATTCTCGATCGCCAGAGTCTGTCAGGTGTGTGAAATTCACAAGTGTGAAACCCAAGTCATCTTCCTTAATTCCTCTACCTTTGGTTACATCAACCCAATCACACTTAAATCAGATGACCTTAAATTTCTCATAGTAGTTTACTCCACAATATCATTCAATCTGCCATAATATGTGATATTTGCAGATTTTGGAGCATTATCACTTGTACTTGCATAACTTTCAGTCTTTGAAACGACCATAACACCACTATTTTGTGTCACATTGAACTCTTCACTTTGCTTTGTTCGGAATCGATACCCATTATTAACATCGAACGCACTGAATCTTTTTGCAATGTAACTCGGTCCTTGTGCTAGGACTTTAACATCCTTTAAGATGTTAGATGTGGCTTCCAACTCCTTTACCTAACCAAATAAAAGATACAACAATAAATGTGGATATTTGTATAAGGATAATAATTTAACGTAAACAATGACTTAGTCCTACTACTTACTTTCTCCTTGAACCACTCATGAATTGTATCGAAATGCACACGATCATGTTGATGTTATGTCAAACGACGCTTACGATGTGCTCTTTTGATTTCAGCAATATGTTCCATATACATGTAACTCGCATATATCAATTTTGTTATCAAATAAGTATATATATATATATATATATATATATATATATATATATAACACTTACTTTTTATAATTCTCAACCACTTCTGATTCACAATTGAAAAGCACATGCCGATGTGCTTGCAACCATGTTTTGTCATCCAACTCAAAGAGATTCTTCTTTATTAGTCTCATGCTCAATTTCATCACTCCATTTTCTTGAACAATAAGACCTTGAATCTCCACCCTCTAAATATCATGAGCAGAATGCCATACACTCATTTGCTATGTATGCTTCTGCTATTGAACCTTCTGGACATGCACGATTACGAACATATGATTTTAAAGTACCCAAATACCTATGGAACAAAGTAATGTTATTAGTTTGATATTAGAGTATTTAACAACTAAAGACATATAACAAAGATTCAGTGATTTTCTACATACCTCTCAATTGGATACATCCAGCGATAATGTACTGGTCCCGCATGTTTAGCCTCGGTTGCCAAGTGAATAACCAAGTGTATCATAACAGTAAAGAATCCTGGAAGGAAGAGTTTCTCCATAGTAGACAATGTTTCTGGGATTTTTTCTTCAAGTAGGTTTAACTCTTCTAGTTTTAGCTCTTTGCTACACAAAACACGAAAGAATGTGCATAGTTCAATTTTACTCTTTTATCTACTGATCTCCGCAAGGCAAGAGGAAGAAGTTCTTGCATTATAACATGACAATCGTGAGTTTTTAGCCCAGATAACTTTCGTTTGCGAACGCAACGTGAAATATTAGACGCATAGCCATCTGGAAACTTGGCATTTTGTAGTACTTCATAAAATAACTCCTTTTCCTGCTGAGACATTGTGAAAAAAGTAGCAGGAAGATATGCTCTCCCACTAGCTCGATATTGAGGCCATAAGCTTGGTCTTATTTTCATCTCCTTCAAGTCCAATCGAGCATCTAAGTTGTCTTTAGACTTTTTACCAAGATTCAATAGTGTATAAATTAAGTTATCGCACACACTCTTTTCTATGTGCATCACATCAAGATTATGGCGCATCAAGTTAAATTTCAATAAGGAAGATCGAAAAAATACTTCTCTTTTTCCATGTGTTTTTCATCACCCCACTTACCCCTTCACTTGACTGGCCGAGAGTGAATTTTATATCTTTAACTTGATTCAGCACTACTAACCAGATACTGGACAAGGTGCAGGTCTTGTTTCTTTAGTCCCATCAAATGATTTCGCATCATTCCGAAATTTTTGTCCCGACTTCAAGAAGCGTCGATGCCCCATGTAACAAAACTTTCTGCCATGTTTCAGCCTTCTAGATTGAGTGTTTATGTTACAAGAAGGGCATGCAAACCGACCATAAGTGCACCATATAGAGAGAGTACCATATGCAGGAAAGGCATGTATAGTCCACATGAGAGCTGCTCGCATTTGAAATATCTCCTTAGTAGAGGCATCGTATGTTTCTACCCCAACATCCCATAATTCATTTAACTCTTCTATTAGAGGTTGCAAAAATACGTCGATATTATTGCCAGGCGCTTTGGGTTCAGGAATAAGTAAGGACAGAATGAAGAACTCTTGTTTCATGCACATCCATGGAGGAAGATTATATGACATTAAAATCACTGGCCATGTACTATGAACAGTTCGCATTGTGCCAAATGGATTAAACCCATCAGAAGCTAATCCTAGGCGCACATTGCGAGGGTCTCCAGCAAATTCGGGATATTTACTATCAAATTTTTTCCAAGCTTCAGAATCTGCAGGAGGTCGTATAACTCCATCTTTGTTGCGCTCTTCATGATGCCAACGTACTGCTTTAGAAGTTTCCGAAGACATAAACAGTCTTTGTAGCCTTGGTTTTAAAGAAAAATTCCTTAGGACCTTGGCTGGGATTTTTCTAGCATCATTTTTCCATCTAAAAGCTCCAAAAACATTGCATTTATTGACATTCTTATTAGCAAACTCTTTTCTAAAAAGCATGCAATCATTAGGACAAGCATGGATTTCTCATACTTCAAGCCCAAGCCTTCAACTATCTTTTTGGTCTCATAGAAAGAAGGAGGCAATTTTTCTCCTTCAGGCAGCGCATCCTTCAATAGTCCAAGCAAAGCACTAAACGATTCATTTGACCATTTGAACATGCATTTTGTACGGTACAGATGCATCAAAAAGGACATTTTGCTAAATTTCTTACATCCTGGATATAGTTCTTCATTTGCCTCCTTCATGAGCCGTTCAAACATATCCACCTCTGGATGCGGTTGATTTCCAGATGGATGAACAGTATTCTCTTGTAAGTTATGCTCTATGTCACCCCCTTCACTAATGTCAGTATCCATGAACTGTGTAAAGCCTTTAAAGGCATCATGTATCATTCCTGTCATATCATCGCCCCTTAAAGTTGACTGGCTGCGTTTATTTGCTTGAGTATTGTTTGATCCCTTTAGAGACTCACCATGACAAAACCAAGTATCATATGATGGCATAATACCATTAATCACAAGATGATCATATGCTGTAGTCTGGTTTACTTGATGGATAAGCACACACTCCGTACAAGGACATGCAATTTGTTCTCCATCTTGTTTTTCAAAAAAGGCATGGTTTATAAACTCCTATACTCCATCCAAATATTCTTTACTAACTCTATCACAATGCATCCATCTTTTATTTCTAGGATTGTCCATGACGTTCAAGATATTCTTTTTTGTTATATACTTACTGCAAGAGCTAAAAATTCACTAGTAAAAAGA
Organism: Nicotiana attenuata; assembly: GCF_001879085.1. Lineage (NCBI taxonomy): Eukaryota > Viridiplantae > Streptophyta > Magnoliopsida > Solanales > Solanaceae > Nicotiana > Nicotiana attenuata. Next base: position 45,250,777 of record NC_031998.1, read on the forward strand.
GGAAATTAATTAAAAAATATAGTTCAAATAAAATAACCATCTTATTAGTAGGTAATTCCATAGCTCAAAGGTATTATTTTAAGAATTAAAACTATCAAACAGAAATCCATTAAAACTATCAAATAGTTAAACTATCTCTAATTTCTTCTATGGTTTTCATATATTGGTTCATAAACTTTTTAAGAATAGAATTATTAAACTTATAGATTATACTTCTTCTGTGGTTTTCATATATTTGTTCGTAAGCTTTTTAAGAATAGAATTATTACTTATAATAGGAAGATTTGCATATGTACACCTGGTACAGAACTACAGGACAAGACTTTTGGTGGATCAGTTCAGGGTTCAAAATGGTTTATACTAAACATGTTGGTGGAATTGATGCAATATTATATCAAAATCATTGCAACAGAACAACTGATCATACATGGATAGAATCTGAGGGTGTTTACTCAATGCATCATCATGTTCAAATCCAGATGGAGGAGAGCATGGTGATGAAGATTTTCACTAACACTGTGTTCTTTTTTGCAGGGAAAGATACTGTGTCTATGCCCTAACTTTGAGGAAATTAGATTTGGTGGTATTAGTGCTATGCACTCATTCCACTAGAAGGAAGTTAAAGTTAGGCACAAGCATAGAAGCGAGGATGAGTACGATGCTGCCCAGAATTTATATACTAAACAAGTACTTTTGGCGAGCTAAAACAATAGCAAATGAGGTGTTTGGAGTGGACTACCTAATGCAAGTTAACACCTCAAATGCACAAGAAATGAATCATCTAAGTTTAGGCATCAAACAACAATGGGTCATTTTCATAGATATCTTCAAAATGGACTGGGTCAATTATGTCCACAGATGGTGCAAAGATGAAGCTAGTATTCAGATGAGTAGTGGTGTCTTTTTGTGGATTGGTTTAATGTACAAGGAGACTTCAAAAACACATACAGGGAGCCATGCAAGGTCAGGGCAGAACAGTTTTGGGATATTGGAAATAACAGAAGCAACTGGAGAAGACAAAAGCTCACAACACATAGGAAAATTGCAATGCAGACATTAGAGCATTGTGTTTTGGCGCTAGGCAGTGATAGTTACAGCAGAACACTGTTTGATTCTTATTTTTGCAATATCTACAGAATGCAGATTTTATTGGACAAGAAATATAGACCAAACAAATACTGAGAACTACTTTGGCAAACAAATGGTCACATCTCTTTCTGACTATCCATGTAATAGGCTGGTTTTTATACATGTTTTACACATTAAGTTTCATATGCATATTTTGCAATCAGAAAGATATCTAAGCGGTACTCTATATATTTATATTCTTTATCTAAGCACTTAACAAATTTCAATCTAATATATGAATAGCCGAGGGCCTGTTTTACACCATTTGTAGGTCATTCTTAAAGTAACAAAGAAGTCCATACTTATTAAAGGATCTGGAAATCTTTGTCCGTGCTACATAATACAGAACACGAATCCCATGTAAAAGAACATTAAACTCGGCAACTATATGAGTTTCTTTCCCAAAAATTGGGAAATTTAGATATAAAAGATAAGCAACCGAAACAAACTTCCTAAATCAGGATTTTCTACATCCAAATAAGAACAGCCATATAACATGACTTTTACTAGATTAAATTACACAAAATCTATTGTAAATCAACCGACAAGCATCAATCCAAAATCTACTGTAAATCGATTGCAGGCGACTGATTTAACAGCGAAAAAAGAGAAGTTAACAGGGGAAGAAGATGGACCGGCACTACAACAGGTTGTTGACGCAACAGCGAGTTAGGAACTGATTTACTGTAAATCAATCGACCAGCATCAATACAAAATCTACTGTAAATCGATTGCAAGGAATTGATTTACTGTAAATCTACTGTAAATTGATTGGACGAAGAGAAGTTAACACTGCCATTGACGCACTGTAAATCAATTTGAACTGATCTACTGTAAATCGATTGTAAAATCGAAGAGAAGAGAATTTACCTGGGAAGAAGATGTGCACTGTCGTTGACGCACTGTAAATCGCACTGGCGTTGATGCAGCAGCGAGTTAGGGCTTTCTAGTAGCGAAGTCGATTCAACTGGTAAGGGAAACGATTCAATGTTTTCGTTCTATTATTTTCTAATTGGGGAAGGAAACGAAAAAAGGTATCCAAAAAAATTGGAGGGAAAGATTTTCTCTTCTTTGTGCGAAGGGAAAGTTAAAATAATAAAAGATTAATTTCAATTAGTAATTTTTAGTGGCTATTATTTTTATTGCTGGTAAAAGGATATCTTTTACTGGCTAACGGTCATATGCCGTTAATATTTAAGCTTAAAGAATTTATTAGCGACCATTGCCTTATTGCCGCTAAATAATTGCCGCCAAAGGACATTTTTGTAGTAGTGGTTGTCGCCCTAATTCATGCGGATGGCGTGGACTATAACACACGAAAATCTGAAATCGTCCTAAATTTTTATTTTGTATCCCTAAAGTGCCAAAAATAAGAGAAATTGTCATGGTGAAGCGATGACTATTTTACATTGGGTTGTTATTGAGGGGCCCACAAAATTTTAGAATATTCGGGGTCGGTTGCCCGAATTCATGTAAATGGCGTGGACTGTAGCACACGAAAATCTGAGAATCGTCTTGAATTCCTGTTTTATGGCCCTAAAACGCCACCAAACCAGGAACTGTCATGGCGAAGTGATAACTATTGTTCATTAGGTCATTTTTTATGGGCCAAAAAAATTTTATAAGATTCGGGGACAGTCGTCCGAATTCATGCAGATGGCGTGGACTATAGCACACAAAAATTTAGGAATTATCCTGAATTCCTATTTTATGGCACTAAAACGCCAAAAAACGAGGAACGGTAATTGCGAAGCGATGACTATCGTTTATCGGGTCATTTTTATTGGGCCCACAAAATTTTAGGATATTGGGGATCACTCACCTGAATTCATGCAGATAGCGTGGACTATAGCACACGAAAATCTAGGAATCGTCCTGAATTTCAGTTTTATGGCCCTAATACACCAAAAATAGAGGAACAATCATGGCAAAGCATAACTATTATTTATTAGGTCATTTATTATGGGCCCACAAAATTTTAGAAGATTCGGGACCGGTCGCCTAAATTCATGTAGATGGCGTGGACTATAGCACACGAAAATATGGGAATCCTCCTGAATTCCTATTTTTGCGGCCATAAATTACTAAAAAAGAGGAACGGTCATGGCGAAATGATGACTATTTTTTATTAGGTCATTTTTTATGGAACCGAAATTTTAGGAGATTCGGGACCTGTTGCCCAAATTTATGTAGATGGCGTGGACTATAACACACGAAAATCTGGGAATAGTACTCAATTCCTATTTTGTGGCCCTAAAACGCCAAAAAATAAGAAATTGTCATGGTGAAGCGATGATTATTTCACATTAGGTTGTTATTGATGGGCCCGCAAAATTTTAGGAGATTCGGGACAGGTCGCCTGAATTCATGCAGATGGCGCGGGCTGTAGCACACGAAAATCTTTGAATCATCCTGAATTCCTATTTTATGGCCCTAAAATGCTAGAAAATGAGGAACGGTCATGGTGAAGCGATGAATATTGTTCATTAGGTCATTTTTTATGCGCTCGCAAAATCTTAGGAGATTCTGGGTCGGTCGCTAAACCCAAACCTGCACCTCACGTCCAAACGCTCTCTCCTCTCTCTACTTTCTCTCTCTAGCGTCTTCATGCTCATCTAGGGCAGCTATGGCTGCTGCGAGCTCTCCCCAGCCTGTGGCTGTGGGAGAGGCAATCCAAAACACCATAGAAACACGTCCAAGTCACAATAACAAATAGTCATATGCGTCACAACTTGGAGGAAAATAATCTGCTGCAAAAGTTTCAAAGTTGGAGCTATGTCCTGTAACGTTTGAGCATGGAATATCAACTGTAGAATTCACCCTAGAAGAAGTTAATTGCATTCACCATGGAATAAGGTCTTCATCAAGCAGTTATACTTAAGTTCTCGTATGGAAAACCTGATCTTCAGGAGCTGCGACAGGCGATTCCAAAACAGTTTGATATTAAAGGCTACTGTAAAATTGGACAATTGGAATATCGACATGTACTGGTAAGGTTCGATTTCTTTGAAGATTTTGTTCAAGTTTTATCAAGATCCATAGGCTATGTTAAGTCGAAGGGCAATGAGTTCTTCTTTAGAACTTTTCCATGGACGATTGGATTTAATCCACGAGAAGAGACATCAAAAGCAGTTGTTTGGATTTCCCTACTTGAACTGCCTGCAAACTTCTTTGCAAAGAAGTCATTGATGTCCATAGCTTTAGCTATTGGTAAACCTCTAGCAGTGGATAAAGCGACCCAAGATAGAACGCGACCAAGTACGGCTAGGGTAAAGGTTTTGCTTGACCTACTGGACAAACATCCTAAGAGAGTTAGGATTCATATTGTTGATAATAATTCTGGGAAGCTAGTTGAACATTATCAGGAGATTGTGTATGATAATCTCCCAAAATACTGCACTTGTTGTAAACACCAGGGGCATGATGAAAGATCATGTCGTTGGAGGATCGAGAATAGTAAGGAAGATGTAGATGTTGTGGATGAAAGGGAAGGTTTGGGCAGGTTGGATAAATTGCAAGGTGATGCTAGAGATTTTCTTAATGCAAAGAGCTGGACAACTGGGAATTGAAGCAGCAAAAGAAAGGGTAGATGAGCAGCAAGGTTCACAAATCAAAGGAGGAAATCAAATTGTTGCTCAGAACAAAGAGAATGTAATGAATCGAGTTGCTATGGGTAACACTGTTGGTGATGTTTCACAGATTGTTAAAGGTCCATATCCACCTTCTTGAGATGTGCCTGCTAAGGTGGCTTTAGCAAGGATTTCCAATATTGTAAATCCAATAGTGCAAGTGTATGACAAGCTTGCTACTGTTGCAACTATTTTGTCACCTGGTACACGTTCAAAAAGGGGTTGTTGATCATGTTGAGGAAGCTGGTCCTATTAATAAAATTCAAATCGACCCTAATGGTAAAGGAATGGATCAGGAAAGGGAACAACATGAAGAGAAAGGAGTGTTGGAACCTGCAGCTGATACTACTGATCGAGCTGAGGTTGTCCCACAAGCTTATGCTGTAAAGGATGCAAGAGGTGAGCAGGAAAAAAAATCCAAGGCAAACCTCTGATAAGGCAGATGTGGGCCAGAGTTCAAGCATTGAAAAATTTGGGAATAAAAGTATAGTGATTGCAAATAGTACTGGGAAAGTAGTTAAGGATGGTGAGGGAGATGATCTGAACAAAAAGGGAGGAGATTGGAATGGGTAACAGGTAGAAAATCTCCTACAAAGAAAGGGGATCACCAAAATCTCAGAACCTGGGTGTTTGACGAAATGCCTCTAACATTGATTCCAGCTCAAATTCATTCGAAGCTCTTGCTACTACTGGGGACCCTGGCACTGATACAACAGCTTTAAACGATAATGTGATATCCAAACAACTTGTTCCAATGGCCAGTAATGAACGAGGAAGGAAAGACAGTGTTGAATTAGCACAAAATTTGGGTGCTCGACTAAATGACTCAAAGAGTAAGCTGGGGAATTAATTAATTGGCGTCCAAGCTCACAGCTCCAATGCACCTATTCTGCATTTTTCCAATCCTAATGTAGAACAAATCATCAAGGATGCTCAAAATGAAATGATGATGAATAATTCCATGGTTAAACAACCTTTAGTCACCTTGAACACATCTGTATTTGAGGTTCCTTCGCAGTCAAGGGAATCTTTTGGAGAGTTTGAAGGAGAAACTGGGCAGCTTATGTTGTCAACTGGGAACAATGATGATGTTATCCAAGCAAAGGTAAGGGGAATGGCTATCAATTCCAAGCTGTGGCGTGACCAACATGACGAGGATGATGAAGAGGACTGGGGTGATGGGTTTGCTGGCTACTCATCTGAAGAAGGTGAGCAAGAGGTTAATCAGGATAGTGCAGGTGAGGAGCTTGAATCTCCAGTTAAGCCAAAGCCTCATGGGAAAACAGCACCAAGTCCCACGAGCAAATTGAACCTTCATGCTCCTGCATTCATTCCCAGAAACTCTCCTACTGCTGTTATGCCAAATGCAGCAGCTGGAAGGTTGTTTCAAGATGTAGCAACATCTTCCAAGCAGGTCACTCCAGGTGCTACTAGCAATTCTCCAACTAGAAGCTTAAGTCAAGCTGCAGCAACAACTACAAGGCAGACTTTTCCAGCTACAAGTCCTACCGGTGATCGAGAAAAATCTGGGCAATAGCAGTTGGTGACCACTAATCCAGTTATTTCAGAGGAGGAGAGAAAGCTTTTGGATGCAATGGTAAGTTCCATACCTATAAATCCTACTACGTTTAGCACAAGTCCTGTAAGTAAGAGCAAGAACAAATTGCAAAACATAGGACACCAACAAAATAAGGCAATGGTGGCAACTACACATGGAGAATCTGCCTTAGTGACACTTGATATCGTTCGAAATGCCTCACAACTTGTGAATCTGGGGAGAGAATTATTTGAACAATGAGAGGAAGATGCAATGTTACAACAGTGCAGGGAAGAGGCAGCAAGAAAAGGTGACTTATCACCCATGCATAGCGGAAAAAGTAAGAAGTCTCGCACAGGTGATAAAAGTTGGGACGGCAGGGTGAATGAAGAGGCAAACGTAAGGCGACTTCCAATGAGAGTTGGCAAACAAAAACAGGCTATACAAACTACGTCCACAAAGTCCAATCGTTCAAAGAAGAAAGCATAAATGTTGAAGACATATTGAAATGGGTTGATGAAGAAGACAAGGGTCTACAAGTTGAAGATTTCACAAGACTAGAGAAGAAAGAGCAACATAGTTATTTCTACATCTTTTTATTTTAACATCACATTAGCATAGTCTTATGTAATATCATCACAGAGTATGTTATAAACTCTATGATGATCATAGAGTACTTAGTGCTCTCTAGTTCTTTCTTTTTACATGCATGTTAGTAGATGAGGCTTTTTTCTATGCCTCAATAGGATTAGTAAGGTAAGGTTTAGCCCAGTTTGTGTTGTTCTAGTCATATGCCTTTGGAAAGAAATCCAAATGGCTATGAGATTATATGCTCTCGTGAGACTTTGCCGGCAACTACACCATGATTCCTCTACATGAGGCTACCATAAGAGCATTGTGAGGCGCAGAGGAGTGATTATATAGCCAAGGCATAGAGGCAGCACTACTGGTGCTATTGTCCCCCTTATTTGTACTCTTCCTATGTGGTTCTTTTTGCTTTTTATTATTAATAAAACTAGCCCTAGGCACTTGCCTAGTGGATTTGCTTAAAAAAATAGCATACGAAAATCTGAGAATCGTCCTAAGTCCTGTTTTATGGCCCCAAAATGCCAAAAAAGTATGGAATGGTCATGGCGAAGCGATGACTATTGTCCATTAGGTCATTTTTATGCCGCAAAATTTTAGGAGATTCAGGGCTGGTCACGGGAATCATGCAGATGTCGTGGACTATAGCACACGAAAATCTGGGAGTCTTCCTAATTTCCTGTTTTATGGCCCTAAAAAAGTTTAAAAAACGAGGAATAATAATGACAAAGCAATGATTATTGTTTATTAGGTCAATGAATTCAGGACCGATCATCCGAATTCATGCAGATGGCGTAGATTATAGCATACGAAAATCTGGGAATCGTCCTAAATTCCTGTTTTGTGGTCATAAAATGCCAAAAAATAAGTAACAGTCATAGCGAAGCAATGACTATTATTCATTAAGTTGTTTTTTATAGGCCCGTAAACTTTTAGGAGATTCAGGGCCGGTCTCCCAAATTCATGCAAATGGCGTGGACTATTGCACACGAAAATTAAGGAATAGTCCTGAATTCCTGTTTTATGGCCCTAAAATGCCAGAAAATGAGGAATGGTTAAGGCGAAGCAAGGACTATATTCATTAGGTAGTTTTCTATGGTCCAGAGCATTTTAGGAGATTCGGGACCAGTCGGCCGAATTCATGCAGATGGCGTGGACTATATAGCACACGAAAATTTAGGAATATTCCTAAATTCCTGTTTCATGGCCCTAAAACACCAGAAAATGTGGAACGATCATGGCGAAGCAATGACTATTGTTCATTAGCTCGTTTTTATGGGCCCGTAAAATTTTAGGAGATTTGGGGTCGGTCGCCCTAATTCATGTAGATGGCGTGGACTATAGCACACAAAAATCTGGGAATCATTCTCAATTCCTGTTTTGTGGCCGTAAAACTCCAAAAAACGAGGAGCGTTCATTGGTAGCGATGACTATTATTCATTAGGTCGTTTTCTATGGGCTCGCAAAATTTTAAGAGATTCGGGGTCGGTCGCCTGAATTCCTAAATATGTAGCAAACGAAAATTTGGGAACGGTCCTGAATTCCTGTTTTATGGCCCTAAAATGCCAAAAAATGAGGAACGATCATGGAGAAGTGATCACTATTGTTAATTAGGTCATTTTTTATGGGTCCGTAAGATTTTAAGAGATTTGAAGCCAGTCGCCTAAATTCATGCTGATGGCCTCGACTATAGCACGCGAAAATCTGGGAAACGTCGTGATATCCTTTTTTATGGCCCTAAAAAGCCCAAAAAAAAAGGAACGGCCATAGGAAAAATGATGACTATTATTCATTAGGTTATTTTTTATGGGCTCACAAAATTTTAAAAGATTCAAAAGGATCAATTGCTAACTTCTCAAGCGATAGTTCCAAGATCTCGACCAGCAGCTTCTTGGGAGTAGGGGCATCAAAGCTTCAGGATCGGTCGCCCGAATTCATGGTGATGACGTGGACTATAGCACACAAAAATTGTGAAATCATCATGTTCCTGTTTTGTGACCCTAAAACGTCAAAAAATGAGGAAGGTTCATGGTGAAACGATGACTATTGTTCATTAGGTCATTTTTTATGGCCCGCAAAATTTTAGGAAATTCGGGGCCGATCGCCTGAATTATTACAGATGGTGTGGATTATAGCACACGAAAATTTGGGAATCGTCCTGAATTCCTGTTTTATGGCCCTAAAATGGCAAAAAATGAGGAACGGCCATGGCGAAGCGATTGCTATTGTTCATATAGTCATTTTTTATGGTCCCGCCAAATTTTAGGAGATTCGGAGCTGGTCGCTTGAATTCATGCAAATGGCGTGGACTAATGTCCATGCCATATTCATGAATTCGAGTGACGGCCTCTGAATCGCCTTAAATGTTGTGTGCCCATCAGAGATGTCTTGATGAATAATGGTTATTGATGGCGTTTTAAGGCCACAAAATAGGAACTCAAGATGATTTTTAATTTTCTGTGTGCTAATGTTCACGCTATCTTCATGAATTCGGAAGACGGGCTCCGAATTGTCTAAAATTTTGTGGGTATGATAGAAATGACCTAATGAACAACAGTCATTGCTTCTCCATGACCATTCCTTGTTTTTTGGCATTTTAGAACCATAAAGCACGAATTCAAGACGATTTGTATGCTAATGTCTACTCCATCTTCATGAATTCCTGCAACGGGCTTCGAACCATTTAAAATATTGTAAGCTCATCAGAAATGGCCTAATGAACAATTGTCACTGCTTCGCCAGGACTGCTCCTCGCTTTTAGTGTTTTAGGGTCATAAAATAGGAATTCACGATGATTTCTAATTTTTCATGTGCTAATGTCCATGTAATCTTCAAAAATTCGGGCGACGTGCTCCGAATCGCCTAAAATTTCGTGGGCTTATCCAAAATGACCTAATGAGCAATAGTCATTGCTTCTCTATGATCGTTTCTCGTTTTTAGCATTTTTGGACCATAAAGAAGGAATTCACGATGATTTCCAGTTTTTTGTGTGCTAATGTCCATGCTATCTTCATGAATTTGGGAGACAGGCTCGAAATCGCCTAAAATTTTGTGGGCCTATCAGAAATGACCTAATGAATAATAGTCATCTCTTCTCCATGAATGTTCTTTATTTTTTGGTGTTTTAAGGCCATAAAATAGGAATTCAGAATGATTTCTAATTTTTCGTGTGCTAATGTGCATGCCATCTTCATGAATTCGGGCGATGGATTGCAAATCGCTTAAAATTTTGTGTGCCCATCAGAAACGACCTAATAAATAATAGTTATCGCTTCGCCATGACCGTTCTCATTTTTGACGTTTTGATACAATCCGAGATAAAGAAAACAGCGAAATATGAAAATAACAATAATTAAAGCAAAACTAATGATAGGTTTTTTTTTGGTAATTAACTTTCATTTGTATTAATCAAGCTAATGATAGGTTTGATTAAGATAATCAAAAGTAGTCGGAATAATAAAATTTAGAATAAAATCTAGAACCCTAAGTGAATGTCCCAAGCAACAATTGAAAAACTATTCGATCGCCTCCCAAGAACAACAAATTAGAACCCTAGATAAAAAGAAAAAAATTACCCTCAAGAACCTAAGTCTTGAAAACAGGTAATCCAAAGTCGAACTCGAACCAAGAGGTTCCAAATCTCTCTCAAGAATTTTCTTATGCTAAAACATGCTAAGTTCCAAATGAAATTACCATGAGTTGTTATAAATACCCAATGGGTAAAATAGGAAAAGCTTCAAAGTTAATGTCCCAAAAAAATTTGTCAGGCCATATCGTAGCCCCAACAGTGACGCACAGCTGAATCGTGATGAATTCCAGATGCTTATTTTTCTTCAGCTCTTCAGGCCCCTCTTGAATCGTAGCCAACGGTTGGTGAAATCATGTCACACGGTTTGACTTGAGGTCTTGATTCTTCAATCTCAAGATTCCAAACATAGTATCCTTTGCATGAATCCTCCAAGTGACTCTCCAAACATCTTCTAGTCAATTGTTGAAGACCACGTAGCTCCTCAGTGTGCATCCCTCGGGCGTTCTTGGACTTGGAGAGAGTCAAAGGTCCACGAGATAATTCGGGGTCATCTTTAATTTCTCTGTTTTGACCGGGCTATCTACAATCATATCAATCCCTCCCTCTTGAAAAGGATTCGTCCATGAATACGACATACCTGCACCAAAAGGAGATAAGTCAGAAACATTAAATGTCGCACTCACCTTAAACTAACCTAGGAGATCCAACTTGTACGCATTGTCGCCAATCTTCTCAAGAACTTGGTATGGTCCATCTCCACGAGGATGCAAAATCGACTTGCGTTTATCAGGAAACCATTACTTCCTCAAGTGAAGCCAAACCCAATCACCAGGTTGGAAAATAACCTGTTTTCTTCCTTTGTTAGCACTATTGGCAACCTTTTCATATGTCTTCTCCAATTGCAACCGCACTTGCTCATGAACCCTCTTCAATGCTTCCGCCCTGTTCATACCATCTACATTCACAACATCACTCATAGGAAAAGGAATCAAATCCAAAGGTGTTCGCGGATTAAAGCCATATGCAACCTCAAAAGGAGACTTACCCATGGAAGAGTGAACAGATTTATTATAAGCAAATTCAATCAATGGTAGATGCTCGTCCAAGAAGTGTACTTACCCCTAAGTGCAGCTTGCAACATACTACCCAAAGTCCTATTGACTACCTCTGTCTGACCATCTGTTTGGGGATGAAAAGTAGTAGAATACAATAGCTTAGTTCCCAACTTAGACCACAAAGTTCTCCAAAATTAGCTAACAAACTGAGTATCCTTATAACTAACATTGGACCTAGGCACCCCATGTAACCTCAAAACCTCTGTCTCAAATAAAGTAGCTACGTAAGACGCATCAACTTTCTTGTGACAAGAAATAAAATGTGTCATCTTAGAAAAACGGTGAACCACAAAAGGTATGCAATCATGTCCCTCCCTAGTCCTTGATAAGCCAAAAATAAAATCCATAGAAATATCTAACCAAGGCCCCTCAGGGACAGGCAATGGAGTATATAACTCATGGCTTAACCTTAGACTTAGTCTGGAGACACTCGATACATCTACCACAAACTCTACCTACATCTTTCCGCATGTGGGCCAATAAAAATTTTCTTTTAGGCACTCAAGTATTTTAGAAACTCCAAAATGCCTCATCAATCCACCATTATGTGCCTCTCTAACAAACAATTCCCTCAAAGAACATATAGGGATACACAATTTTTCATTCCTAAACAAATAACCATCATCCATAAGGAATCCCTCAAACACACCCAACTTAAACTCCTTGTACTTACTACTAAAATCTGGGTCACTATCATATAAATTTTTAATATGCTCGAACCCTATCAAATTAGCAGTTAACACATTGATCAGGACATATCGCCTAGGAAGTACATCAGACACAACATTATCTTTGCCTTGCTCATAGTGGATAACATATAAAAAAAGGTCTTTATAAACTCTACCCACTTAGCATGTCTTCTATTTAAATTAGACTGACTCTTTAGAAATCTAAGACTCTCATGGTCAGTCCTAATCACAAATTCCTTAGGCCACAAATAATGCTACTAATTGGATAAAGCTCCCATAAGGGCATTCAACTCTTTATCATAATTAGAATAACTTAAGGTTGCTCCACTCAATTTTTCACTAAAGTAAGCTATAGGTTTTTGGTCTTGCTTAAGAACTGCACCTATTAGGTTTTTTGTTTTGCATAAGAACTGCACCTATACCTACCCCATAAGCATTAACCTCAACCTCAAAAGTCTTACTAAAATCGGGTATTTGTAGCAAAGGGGTTGAACTAAGCATCTTCTTCAATAATTACTGCAGTCAAAGGAGCAGCTATGGTACTAAAACCCTTAACAAATCTCCTATAGAAACTAGAGAGACCATGAAAACTCCTAACCTCTGACACGCTCTTCGGAACGGGCCACTCTCTAATGGCTTTCACTTTCGTCTCATCAACCTCTATGCCCTTCTCACTCACAACAAACCCCAAGAAAATCACCCTATCAACACAAAATCACACTTCTTAGGATTTGCAAAGAGTTTCTCTTTCTTAAGTATATCAAGCACACTTTTATCATGCAAAAGATGATCATCCAAAGAATGACTGTAAATAAGTATATCATCAAAATAGACAACAACAAATTTACCTCTAAATGGCTTTAAAACATGATCCATCAAGCACATAAATGTACTAGGTGCATTGTTAACCCAAAAGGCATAACTAACCATTTTTAGTTTTAAAGGTTGATTTCCATTCAACACCAGGATTCATCCTAATCTGATGATATCTACTTCGCAAATCATTTTTTGAAATTACCTTTGCACCATGCAGCTCATCTAACATATCTTCCAATCTAGGAATGGGATAGCGATACTTTACCGTGATTTTGTTGATAGCTCTACAGTCAACAAACATACGCCAATACTCATCCTTCTTTGGTACCAAAATTCCTGGTACAACACAATGGCTCATGCTCTCCCTCACGAACCCCTTATTTAGCAACTCCTCTACTTGCCTTTGAAGTATCTTGGGTTGCTTTTATAATCCGGTTTATTCGGAATCTGAGATCCTGGTACAAAGTCAATCTGGTGTTCAATCCCCCTAAGTGGTGGCAATCCTTCAGGTAGCTCCCCGGGAAAGACGTTATTATATTCCTGCAATAAAGAGATAAAATCACTAGACAAAGTGTTAGAGAGTTTGTTAGTATTCAAATAAGCTCATTTATACACAAATAGTAAAAGTGGTATTCCTTCACTAAGGGTCTTTTCACAATCTTTGGCTTTTACAAAAAGGTTCTCTTCCTTTCGCCGATTTCCCCTCACCATCACTCGGTTTCTTTTCATTCTTCCTCTTTCGGCTACCCTCTGATTTTTCCGCTTCCTCACTTTCCTTAATCTCAACAAGTAAAATTTTGCCTCTACACTCATTCTCTCTTTTTTCTTCTCTCACCTTCTCCCCACCCAATTGTTTAACTCTTTTATGATCTTCATACACTTGAAGTGGAGTCAAGGGCTTCAAGAGATACTTTTTACCCTTCAGCTCAAGAGTATAGCTATTACTCCTTCCTTCATGTAGCGCATTACTATCATAATGTCATGGTCTCCCAAGCAATAGATGACAAGCCTGCATAGGCACAACATCACATAAAATTTCGTCCATATACTTCCCAATTTTGAAGCAAAGAAAAACCTGCTTGTTCACTTTTAATTCACTTTTAATTCCCTACTATCATTCAACCATTGAAGTTTGTAGAGACGAGGATGCTTCATGGTCCTAAGACCCAATTGCTCAACAAGAGACACACTAGCCACATTAGTGCACCTTTCACTATCCATAATCACAGAACAAATTCTTCCACCAATGTTACATCTAGCGTGGAATAAATTTTCCCTTTGATCAGAATAACCCTCTTTCATTTGAACCCCCATTAACCTCCTAACAACTAATTGTGTGTTCATGGGCTTTTCCTCCTCACAACTAGTAATACTATCTGTGGATCCCTCTCCATCAGATTCTTCCACACCATCATCAGATTCGTATTCTTCATTCTCCTTAATCAAAATAGCCCGTCGGTTAGGACATTCATATTGCATATGTTCTCTCCCCTGATATTTATGACAAATAATAGAACTCGAATTTCTGTAAGGTTTAGGTTCAGTAGAGTTCCCTCCCTCTTTAACCTCTACCTTATTTTTACTCTTTTCAGCTGATTGAGATGGCTTGACTTCAGTTCTTACCTCTTTACTCTTACTCGAAGAAGATCTCCAAGTAGTTTTATCTCTGTTCCAACTAGCAGAGGACAATTTGATCTCTAAGTATCCTCTCTACCTTAGTAGCCAAGTGCAACATCTCTACTACAGAATGACAATCCCTAGAAAGTTCAATCTGATTAGCAATGTCCTTATTCAACCTAGTGTGAAATCGAGTCATAATAGTTTTCTCGGCCTCATCTAGGTTGGCCTTCATCCTAAGCACCTCCATGGTATTGTAATACTCTTCAACACTTTTGTGCCCTTGTACCAAGCTGTGCAACTTCTTAATAATCTCTCTATAGTAATGTGAAGGTACAAATCTACCCATCATTGCTCTCTTCAAGTCTTCCCAAGTCTCAGTTGGTATGTCACCAAGCCTTCTATGATCAAGCTCAGTTCTTTCGAGGCAAGCAGAGGCATATCCCTCGAATTCAGTCACCGCCATTTGAACTCTTTTCTCCTCAAAGTAGTTATAAACTCTGTAAATCCTTTGCACATTTGCTTCCCACTCCAAGTATGCATCCACGTCGGTTGTTCCCTCAAAGGAATGAATCTTCATCTTAATGCTACTCAAGTTTCTATCAACTCCTTCATCTCGGTTGTGTTGATTCCACTGTCGCACCCCAAATCCTCTACCATGCCTAGCTCCTCTCCTACACCATATCAATCCTTGATGACCATAATCAATATGGTCATCAAAATCTTCATCTTCAAATTCTCCATTTTGAGGTGGACCTTGATGTACTGCGGGTGCCGGAGCTACTGGTAGTGTTTGATTAGCCCTCTGCAAGTTTTCTACCTGCAAAGTCAGATGTTGTATTTGTTGCATCATAGTTTGCAACGTCTCATTAGTTCCTTCAGCCTAAGCTGGTGCTTTAGTGCCACTAGTATTATCCTCAATGCCATACATTCTCTCACAATTATGAATTCTTACATTTCACTCGTATATATTCTCTGCATCACTCCTTGGAAATCCTCAAAGTTCGAGCTCAACTCACAAATCACCTATCCAAGAATGAGTCTTCTTGAAAGTAATTTAAGAGTGAAGTTTATGTAATCAAGAACGGATTTTTAAAAACTAAGGACGGGAACTAGAAACGTTCTACGAAAATAACGAGAAAAGCACAAACGAATTGGCACGAAAGAAATAGTTAATTTCAAATATTAAGAACGATTTAATGTGAACTAGCACTAGTTCGTTCTTAACAAGAATCCCCAATGAATTTTTCTTACCCAAAAGTAGTCTTTCCCTAACAATCAACAAGAACACTTGAACAATAATTTTTTTTCTGTTTTTTTTTTCAAACTCAAGAACAATTTTTTTTTTTTTGCTTTTTATTTTTTTTGTTTTTGCTTTTGTAAGAACCTCGGCTAGGGTTTAGTTGTAAATAAGAACTATACTTTTTTTTTTACTAATTTGGATCTTGATTTCAAGACTGGGGAACGTGGGTTTGATAGAACAATACCCGAGCCTTCGCTCTGATACCAACTGATACGATCCGAGATAAATAAAATATCGGAATATGAAAATAACAATAATTGAAGCAAAACTAATGATAGGTTTGATTAAGATAATCAAAAGTAGTTTGAATAATAAAATTTAGAAGAAAATCTAGAACCCTAAGTGAACGTCTCAAGTAACAATCAAAAAACTATCTGATCACCTCCCAAGAACGACAATTAGAACCCTAGATATGAAGAAAAGAGAAGAAGATTAGATTACCCTTAAGAACCCAAATCTTGAAAATAGGTAATCCAAAGTTGAACTCGAACCAAGAGGTTCCAAATCTCTCTCAACTAGGGGTGGGCATTCGGTACTTCGGTACGGTATTTAAGAACTTCGATTCGGTATTTCGGTATTCGGTTTATCAATTGTGTATACCAAATAGCGTACCAAAATAGTTCGGTAAGATTCGATATTTCTTATTTTGTTTTGGTACGATTTTCGGTTTGATACACTAACGGAATAGATGATATAAATAGAGTGGACAGTGGTCTGGACACGATGTGCTAAGTTAGCTGGTAGACAATACATGAAGAAGCATCATTTAAAGAAGCATCATTTGAATAAACTAGCAGCCTATATGAATAAGCTAGCAGCCTGCTAAAGTTTACAAAGCAACTTTAGCAGAATTCAAGTATACCAAGCAACTAGCCAACTAACGAGGCTAACAACAACAAACATCAGCAGAATTAAAGTACATTAAACAATAAACACAGAAATCAGCAGCAGAAAGTACATTAAACAAATAAACACAGAAACAATAAACACAATTGTCCATTCAAGCACTTCTTTAAACGAGCAGCAGAATGCAACACAGCAACAACATCTGCCATCTAACAAGCATCAGCAGAAATCGGAATTAAACAATAATCAGATGCAACAAAAACAGAGAGGGCATACACCTGCTCTTGAGGTCGTGAAGTCGTCGTCGCCCTCTGCTATTGTAGTCGCGAATCAGCAGCACTACTGCCCGTAAGTCTGTTGTCTCTAAGTGTAAAGAGGCCGCTAGGAGCGCTAAGGGATTGGGGGATTAACGGGCTTGGGGTGTTGGGCTTAGACGTATTGGGCCGAAATATCGAAATATCAAAAACTCAAAACCATATACTGTACCGAAATACCGTAATTTCTGCACTGAAGTATACCGAAATACCGAAAATTCCGATACCGAAATACCAAATTAATTCGGTTCGGTTCGGTTCGGTTCGGAATTCGATTTTTCAGATTTTAAGCCCACCCCTACTCTCAAGAGTTTTCTTATGTCAAAATCTAAGTTCCTAATGAAATAACCCTAGGCTGTTATAAATACCCAATGGGTAAAATAGGAAAAGTTTCAAAGTTAATGTCCCAAAAAAACTCGTCAGGCCAAACCGTAGCCTCAACCGTAACTCCAACCGTGACGCACAGCTAAACCGTGACGAATTTCATAAGCTTATTTTCTTCAGCTCTTCAAGCCCCTCTTGAACCGTAGCCAACGGTTGGTGAAACCGCGTCACCCGGTTTGACTTGGGGTCTTGATTCTTCAATTCTCAAGAACCCAAACATAGTATCCTTTGCATGAATCCTCCAAGTGACTCTCCAAACATCTTCTAGTCAATTATTGAAGACCATGCAACTCCTCAGCGTGCATCCCTCGAGCGTTCTTGGACTTGGAGCGAGTCAAAGGTCCACTAAATAATTCGGGGTCATCTTCAATATTCTTCGCTTTGCCAGGGCTATCTAGGATCTTATCACGTTTTAGG
This sequence comes from Nicotiana attenuata, assembly GCF_001879085.1. NCBI lineage: Eukaryota > Viridiplantae > Streptophyta > Magnoliopsida > Solanales > Solanaceae > Nicotiana > Nicotiana attenuata. The sequence goes on from NC_031998.1 coordinate 45,268,686, forward strand.
GCCATAAAATAGGAATTCAGGATGATTTTCTATTTTTCGTGTGCTAATGTCCACGTCATCTTCATGAATTCGGGCGACGGGCTCTGAATCGCCTAAACTTTTTGAGCCCACCGTAAATGACCTAATAAACAATGATCGTTTCTCGTTTTTTTGTTTAGGGCCATAAAATAGGAACTCACGACGATTTCCAATTTTTCGTGTACTAATGTCCACACGATCTTTATGAATTCGGGCAATGGGCTTCAAATCACCTAAAAATTTGTGGGCCCATCAAAAATGACCTAATGAACAATAATCATCGATTTGCCATGACCGTTCATCATTTTTTGGCGTTTTAGAGCCATAAAATAGGAATTGATGACGATTTACAATTATATGAATTCCGGCCCACGCTATCTTCATGAATTCGGGCGACGAGCTCTGAAGCCTAAAATTTTTGTGGGCACATTAGAAACGACCTAATGAATAATGGTCATCGCTTCGTCATTACTGTTCCTTGTTTTTTGGAGTTTTAGGGCCATAAAATAGGAATTCAGGACAATTTCTAATTTTTCGTACGTTAATGTCCATGCCATCTTCTTGAATTCCGGCGACGGGCTCCGAATTGCCTAAAATTTTGTGGGCCCATCAGAAACGACCTAATGAACGTCATCGCTTCGCCATGATCGTTACTCCTTTTTTGGCTTTTTAGGGCCATAAAATAGGAATTCATGACGATTTCCTAGTTTTCGTGTGCTAATAATGTCCACGCCATCGTCATAAATTCCGGTGTCGGGCTCTAAATCGCCTAAAATATTGTGGGTCTATTAGAAATGACCTAATGAACAATGGTCATTGCTTCGCCATTACCGTTCCTCGTTTTTTGGCGTTTTAGAGCCATAAAATAGGAATTCACGATCATTGCCAAATTTTCGTGTGCTAATGTCCACACCATTTTCATGAATTCGGGCGACGGGCAACGAATCGCCTAAAATTTTGTGGGCTCATCCGAAACGACCTAATGAACAATAGTCATAGCTTCGCCACGACTGTTCCTCGTTTTTGGCATTTTAGAGTCACAAATTAGGAATTCACGATGATTTACAATTTTTCGTGTGCTAATGTGTATGCCATCTTCATGAATTTGGACGATGGGCTCCGAATCGCCTAAAGTTTTGTGGTCCATCCAAAATGACCTAATAAACAATAATCATCGCTTCTCTATGACCGTTCCTTATTTTTTGGCTTTTTAGAGCCATAAAACAAGAATTCAAGATGACTTTCATTTTTTCGTGTGCTAATGTCCATACCATCTTCATGAATTTGGGCAGTGCTTTGTATCACCTAAAATTTTGTGAGCCCATCAGAAACGGCCTAATAAACATTAATAGTCATTGATTATTCATGATTGTTCCTCATTTTTTGACGTTTTAGGGTAATAAAAGAGGAAGTTATAATAATTTCCAATTTTTCGTGTTAACGTCCACGCCATCTTTATGAATTCGGGCGATAGGCTCCGAATTGTCTAAAATTTTGTGGACCCATCAGAAACAATCTAATGAACAATAGTCATCGCTTCGCCATGACCGTTCCTCATTTTTTAGTGTTTTAGAGGCATAAAACAAGAATTTACGATGATTTTCAATTTTTTATGTGCTAATGTCCACGTCATCTTCATGAATTCGGGTAACAGGCTTCGAATCACCTAAAATTTTGTGGACCCATCAGGGTAGTTACGCGTTTCTCTATATTGTTATTGTTTTTCTGCTTATTACTCGGTGAGTGTCTTGTCATAGCCTCGTCACTATCTCGTCGAGGTTAGGCTCGATACTTACTGAGTACATGGGAACGATTGTACTCATACTACACTTCTGCAGTTCTTGTGCAGATCCCGATGTCGGTCCCAGCAAAATTCAGAGGTGATCTGCTCGGTTACATTCCCAAGAGACTTAAGGTAGTGTTGCTTGGCGTTCGCAGACCCTAGAGTCCTCTTCCTATCATGATCTACTGTTTATTGTAACATACAGTACTGTACTTTCCGGTGCAGACTTGTATTTAGTATTACAAGTGGCTCATGTACCTGTGACACCAAATTCTGGGGATAGTCTTAGACAGCAATGGTCGTAGCAGGGGTGCACAGACTTGCACTGTATCAAAAAAAAAAATGGACAGTAGCACAAAAGATCTATATACTGTAAGAGGTCGTTTGGTAGCTGGTTAGAAGAAAGGTTATTCATGTATAAGGGGTAACATAACTTATACCATGTTTGGTAGGCAATAGTTATTTTGTATAAAATTCTGCATAACTAATACCATGTTTGGTTGACATTTTTCAATTATGCATAAATAATACATGTATAAGTTATGGGTCAATCTGTGTATTATTTCAAGCGGGGTAGAAGATGGAATAACTAATACATGTATTAGTAATACATGGATAAAATACTGAAATGACAAATTTACCCCAATCACTTTACACATAAGGCTTCCTTATTTCTCTGCCAACCCGTCAACAGGTTTCACTTGCTTTCACTTGCCAACTATATACCTTGTCTTCTCTCATTTTTAAAGAACAAACTAGCAAAAGCAAACTGGAGAAGCCACTAGAAAATGGAAATACCAAAACTAAGAAGTGAAAATCAAATATGTCTAAACTTCACATAGTTCAGTAGTATGACGAAGAAGTGAAAGTAACACCCGAAGTTCCTAACTAAATTGTTTCCTACATAAATGGAAAGAGAGAAAAAAAAATGCAAAAGAAGGCCAGGGGTATAGTTGTAAACAAGCATTTTACTTTAAGATTTATATAATGTATATCAATTTCTAATACAACAAACCAAATATTCAAAAAAATAATCTCTGCATAACTTATCCCTGCATAACTAATACATGTATAACTAATACCTGCATAACTCTAACCGGCAACCAAACGACCCCTAAGATTATCAACATAAATTTGAAGTGAGAACATTGCTTACATGAGGATAATACTTTATACAAAGCTACACTATGCGCACCAAGACAAAATTTCTTAAGGCCCGTGCCGTTTCAGTTTTGCATCTCAGATTGATGTTGTACGGGGTCTTCAAAAGGATGCTGAAGCACAGGCATCAAATATTTCATCTAAATCCCTACATGTTTGAAAAACATCTCGCCCTTGATGCTTCCACCGGAGCATTCTGTCATGGAGATCATGTACATTCAGCTGTATGTTGTTCTTTTCCAGAGTGAGTTGGAGTAACCTTTTCACACACTTGAATAGATATCTCCCAATCTTTAGTTTCACGTCGCACACAAAACTGAGTCCACACTCCTCAGTTTCAAACATAGAAGTTGTCATACTTTCAATTACATCAGTTATGTCAAAGACAATGAGCGCTCCTGCTGTAGCCTCTTTTACCGTGTACGTCTCAACCCATGCAATCGAGTCTTTTTGCCTTTCATGGTTAGACTTCCTATTCTTCCTTCCAAGTTGTCCTCCGGTGAATTGCCCAAGAGTACCAGCTGCACTATAATGCAAAAGCAGTTCACATTCAGCATCAGTTATATGATTCAAGCATCCGAACAAGATGCCTATTGGTATCCTCCTAAATAACATGTTCTTCTGTGCACTAACTCCTGGTGTCCGTTCTTCATCTCGAGCAAAATTTTCATTTACTTTATCTGAGTGCCCAATGTACATGTCCTGAAATTCTTTAAGCCAGAACGCAAGTGTTTGGGAATTGGAATCCGGGATATTCACCATTTCCTTCTTAAAGGACAGGGATCTCCTGAATTCCTTTTTGTGACAAAGAGTTGTCTCATTGCCTTCATCAAAGCCAAACTTAAGATTCCATGATTTTGAAAACTTTGACAGATAATCGACTAAATGTTCTAAGTAGGATCCACCAGCAGGGTTCAAACTCCATGCTATAAACTTTGCAGCAGTAGCAAGAAAAGGAGATTTAACGTCCTCTGAATGGTTAATATTACCTGCTCCATATATGCATGTTGAGCTGTACTTGCCCCACAAACTCTTTTTAGAGAATAGCAAAATAGAGGCAAAAATGAACCAAGAAGGAAAGGTTATTGTTGTTTCCCTGACAGTAAGCAGCAGAAACAGTAAGCTATTAGCCATAAACTAAGCCAGTTGAAACTAATTGTATGTAATGCCACAAAACTGAAACTTACCAAATAGAACTGTGATTTATTCTGGCAATATTCACAATTTTGTTTGAAAATGTATTAACTGGCTTGTAAACTTCATGAACTAGATACTCCAAAGATTCGAAGGACAAAGGTCCAGTCAAAATCTTCAAAATCTGGTTCTTGCATGGAAAGTATGCATGAGAAAATGGAAGTTTTGAACCAAGATCCATTGATATGCCCCACCACCTTGGTCTGGAAATAATATCTAGCACCAGGGAGACCAGCTTAACGTGAAGCTCTAGGATAGAAGCCAAACCCCTGCAAAGTAGTAGTGAAAAAATATGAGGAACCTTTAAGATCTTAGAACATGGGAATCTTTCAAATTCTTTAGTTTTCAAGTAGCATATCAGCGTCATGGAGAGCGGTAGGTTATTCTTTGATAGAGAAATCTGTGAAGAAAATGAAAAAGATAAAAAATGATAATGCAGTACAAAATATCCATGCAGGCATATCGAACTAAAAATGTTTTAGAATTTATTGTAGCTATCACTACAGTAACCTTACTGTTGGTAGGAAAGAAAAAAAAACAGGTGTGGGACTTACGACAGTAGAAACCAGTTATGCAACAGGGACCTTGTTTCAGTAAACATGACAGGAGAAAGTACCAAAGATATAACAATTGAATGCCATTCTTTCCTCTGATGAAATTCCATATCTAGACAAAGGAAAGGTCTCTTAATGGCCTCTTGTAGAATTTGAGATACATCGTACTTCAGAAGCATGTGATCTAGTTGCCATGAGAGCAACCTGCGGAGCAAGTGAAATGATAATGGAAAAAGCGATATCATTATATGGGTTACACCAAAAAGAAAAAAGCAATTCATTTTCCTTCCGGACAGTCTTATTATAGGTTATTGATGAGAACTGGGTGCACATATTGACAAGATTCAAATTCATGTAATGAACATAGTTTCTGCAACGTATCATAGTAGTATATTTATCTTGAAGGACACCCAGCTCTTAAAAGTAGCATTTCCTATTTACTGAGAACAGGAAATCAACACTATCATTTCTCTGGTAACATCACACTACATTGCCTCAACGCCAAACATAGTCTTTTCTCTCCATTTTTATAAAAAAAAAAAAGATATGCATGAATTACCAACTCAACCAAGGCATGTCAATCCAGGTAACAAAACAAGGACCATCAGGAGTACTGTTCTTTTTCTAACTTTAGTCCAAGCTAAATTACTCATTCTAAGCCGCATGGTTGAATTGATATGATCTCTCATGATGACTTCTTTTCTTAATAACATGGTGTTCGGTCAACTTACGCGCACCTTGACTATTCCACCAGGTACCTGATACCTTCCACTAGCACAGGTAATGCATAACTTACCCCACCAAGGCTTAGGCAGATGGGAAGAAACCGCTTAGTGTACTTTGTCTCCGATGATTTCTAAGAGACTTTCAGAACTTCAAGAAAAATCATTGTTATTAGATGACATCGAATTCCAAAATATGCTCCAATATTAGAAACAAAAATAGGCCTACCACCCAGTAGGTTCAGAAATAGAGGTTCTAGCAATAACAAATCCATGAATGATAGAAAAGCAACTTTAACAAACCTTAGCGGTATTTTTCCACTCTCAATGTTAAACTCCTTTTGACAATGTAACTGTTTCAGCACAGCAGAGTGTCCTCCATCAATAGATCTCAGGTCAAGAACAGGAGGCAATTTCAGCGAATAGTGAACTCGTGATGCTAGTACCGCCACCCTCACAACAGCATACAAAATCATTGGAGAAAGATCTTCTGTAATCACAAAAAGCACGCAAGAACATTTCAATACCTAACTTCAACTAAAATTACCAAAGACTATGATTAATCGCAAATCAGATATGTAAATCCTACAGACTCTGAGATCCATAGACAAAGTTATCAGCAACAACAACAACGACCAAGTAAAATCACACTAGTGGGGTCTGGGGAGGATAGTGTGTACGCAAACCTTACCCCCACCCTGAGGGAGTAGAGAGGCTGTTTCCGAAAGACCCTCGGTTCAATAAGATAAAGTTATCAGCTTTAACATAATATAATATCACCAGATACCCAAAAAAAATGCTTAGATGAAAGTGACAATTACGTCGACATCCTTCCAATTTATGCAAAATGTCAGCACATGATTCAATTATTCTGGTACAATCCTGAGCCGAAATCAATCCACCAACTTGCAAAACCTCATGTTGAGCAGTTCTGAGAACCTTGCATTCAATTGAAGTAGATAGCACTGTAGCAATTGTCTTCACCAAGTACTCAATCGTACAATCGTAGACCTACAATCACAAAATTGCAAAAAAATATCTCAGATTACGTATTCAAATAGAAAAAAAGTTCAATTATATTCCTTTTTCTATCTGTTTTGTGAATAGATGTAACCTGAGACGATGTGAAGCACATAAGAGAAAGGGCAGTGTCCAAAACCCTAACTCCTGGAGATGTTTCGGAGAGGTTAAGCGAATGGTTGAGATTTGTGATAGTGAGGTCCAGATTTGGAGCTTCATTTCCGGTCGTCAGATTTGTGGACTGCAGTTCCGATGCTAGTGCTAGGAAGAGTGACCTTATTTCTGAAGCCTTTGACATTGAGAGTGAAGAAGAACGCAACTTCCCGCCAAATAAATCGACCGTGTCCTCTTTTATAAGTAGAATGAAAATGGTATTCAATTTTTGCAAGCCTCGTAAAATTTACATCTGGTAGCCTTACAGCGGCTATAGAGTATTATTTTTCCAAATTTGTAACTAATTCAATAGTATCAAGTTCTATACTTTTGGTTGTGTAGTGCTAAAAAAATAATTTTTCGAACTCTCTTAAACAGGGACAAAATATAAATAATAGCCTCAAATATACTTTTTCGTGCACTAAACAAAAATAGAGGTAGAACTTGGCCAGGCCATCCGTTGGATAGCCCATCACTGGTTTTAAACTTAGCTAAGTGCAAATTAGTTGTTTTTAAGAGTAAAAAAATAGCACGGGCTAGCAAGTTTTCGGATTGGTTATTCAAAAATAGTCAACATTTGCAAAGTCATTGAAAAATAGCCACCATTTGCTGCAACACCGAAAGTTCCAGCATAATATACTTGAGATCCGTGCACTTGTGTATGAACTTCCAGCATATTATGCTGGACCGGTATATTATACTGGAACTCCAGTATAATATGCTGGAAGTCCAGTATACTTTGCTGGAGTATTTTTCGGATTATAAACAGTATTTCATTCAGATTTATCTTTCCATAAAAAGTGGCTAAATTTCAATTACTTTAAAAACTGTGGCTATTTTTGAATGAGCACTTGTAAATCTGGCTATTTTTGAATTTCTCTCTGTTTAAGACCCTATTTAAGATGTACTTGAAGTTTATAATTTTTTTTTACGTTTAGCCTTTTTAGTGGGAGAAATTCAAAAATAGCCAGATTTACCACTGGTCGTTGAAAAATAGCCAAGTTTCAAAAGTCATCGAAATTTAGCCACTTTAAATCTGAGCGAAAACACTGTTCAAAATCCGGAAAAATACGCCCGCAAATTTTACGGGAGTTCCAGCATAAGTATGCTTGAACTCCCGTAAATTTTATGGGAGTTCCAGNAAAGACATGTGAAACTTTTACCACTAATGATGATCTATAGTACTCCCTTCCTTTTAATTTTTGGGAATTTTATTGATTAATTCTCGGTGTAAATTTGAACATAGAATTTTTTAATTTTTTAAAATTTATATGTGAAACTTTTACCACTAATGATGATCTATAGTACTCCCTTCCTTTTAATTTTTGGGAATTTTATTGATTAATTCTCGGTGTAAATTTGGACATAGAATTTTTTAATTTTTTAAAATTTATGTATATATATATATATATATATATATATATATATATCATAATAGTTAATAATTTAATTTATTTAAAAAATATGATCAAAGAAAATCTTGTCTAACTCCCCCAACTAGTATATCATAGTATTAGATATGAGTTCGCGTGAACTATATAAATTTTTTTCAGACTCTGTATCTGTATTAAAAAATTCAGTAGATGTGTTACTTTTAGCTCGAAATCCAGGGCGATTTGCAGCCGTACCCTATTTTTATGCCACCTTTAAACCTATACCCTGTTTTTAAAAACTATTGATTTCGTAACCAACTAACAAAAATTCCGTAATAATATGACCATTATACCCCATCCAAAACATATAAAGTCCGTCTCTTCTCCGTATTTCCAGATTCAAATTCCAGATCTCCTTCGTATCTCCTCCATCAGTCCGTCTCTCCGGAGATCGCGTCTCGCATTCAAATTCCTTATTCAAATTCAAATTCCAAATTCAAATTCAAATTCAAATACATTGTAAGTATTTTTTGAATTATATGTTTTCTGATTTGTTTGAGCAACTTCACTGATATGCTGAATTTCTGTTTGACGATGAATTCTAACATTCTAAGCTGAAGTTATTTAGTTAACCAGCTGGCAAATAACACAACGAAGAAGAAATTATATTAAAACATTATATGATTATTGTAAATCTTCGGCATAGTTGCTGAAGTTTTTTTGTTAATAATTGAAAACTTCGCCATAGTTGCTTAAGTTTTTTAGTTATTACTTAAAAACTTCAGCAGGCGGAGCTGAAGTTTTGCTCCTACACTGGCTAAATTAAAATTTCATATTGCATGAAAAAACTTCGGCCTAGGTGCTAAAGTTTTTAGTTATTGTTTAAAAACTTCAGCAGGAAGAGCTGAAGTTTTTTAGTTAATATTTAAGACTTAAGCAAGAAAAAACTAATTAACATAAACATAACAATAGAAAAAACGCAAATAAACTAGCGACAAAAACTTAACATTTAATTAAATATTAAAATAATAAATTAACATGAATAACAAAATAGCAAAAATAACAAAAAGAAAAACTAATTGTCCATATTATCATCATCGTCGTCGTTGTCGTCGTCGTCGTTCTCACTACCAGATGGACGACCATCTTCATCAGGAAGATTATTAAATCTTGCATACATCAGAAGCTTATCGAGCTTGTGGTTGATTTCTTCGAGCTGCCTGTCATATTTGTCTATCACCTCATCCAATTTTAATTCAAATGCCTCCAAAATGTCTTGCTTCAGCTCTTCTACTATTTGCCTTATGACAACATTCATTTTTCTTCTTTTTGTATTTTATGTATGCTAGAATATATTTGTTTGAGTGAATAAACTCTCAAAGTATAGCGTGCTTTTATAGGTGAAAAAATATTGTGCATGGTATATGAAAAGGTAAAAAGGAATTTTAAACGTTGTCTAAAGAAAAGCGTGCATGAATGTGATAGGAATGTAATTATTAGACTGACACATAACCCCAACGGAATATAATTACTACTTTAATTGTCTTTATTATGTTCACTCATGTGTACTATGCAATTAATGCTGAAACGTGTTCAAGTTTGTTGAATTCATTTTCAAATAACTTCAGCTCAATGTGCTGAAGTTATTTAATTCATTTCTAAAAACTTCTGCTCTTGATAAGCTGAAGTTTTTCCCCTGCACTCGATAGGTTTTGTCCAAAAGTTTTTTCAAATAACTTCAGCTCAATGTCCTGAAGTTATTTAGTTCATTTGTAAAAACTTCAGCACTTGATAAGCTGAAGTTTTTGTCCTGGACTCGATAGTATGTGTCATAAAGCTTTTGTTTATTTAGTGTATTTAGTGATGAGCTGAAGTTTTTGTCCTACATTTGACACTTTTGTTATGACTTTTAACCAAAACTACAGTCTACAGGATGAATCCGATTTGCGTTGTTATAACTTTTAATGGGAGTTGGACTCCTGATTTCAAATACTTGGATCATGATACAAAACTTGTTCTACTTAATAAGGACATATCATTCAATAGTTTCCTGAAGAAAATTAGTGAAGTTGCAAATATTGATTCAACCAGATATGTACTAAAAGTATGGTTTGATATCAAACTAAATACAAGCAAAGGAATTCTTGTAACTTCAGATGAAGAACTCAGTACGTGTATACATTTGCTTACAACAGATTCATCCTACAAGAATTGCCATTTCGTCATCGAAAAAATACAACCTTCAGAATCTGCAGCACTCAACCAATGTCTTGCATATGCGATAGATTCAGAACCTGAGGCTGACTATCAACATGAAGTACGACAGCCAATAATGGAAGTAGACAACGGGCAACAACCTTCTAACATTACAGCTGCTTCAGAATATATAGTGCTGCCACAATTACCCCCTCCTCCAATAAATTCATACCAGTTTGTCGATGAGCAAGAAGAAGAAGGACAGCCAATAATGCAAATTGACAACCAACACACAATCCAACAAAGCTTTTTGTTACCTTCTGCAATGATAAGCAACAACGAAGATGAAGTAAACATGGAGCTTATACAGATACCATCAGATAGAATTGAAGAAATTGCTGAAACTTCTTGTGCTTCTCACAAATTAAGAAAAAGAGTGAGAAGAAAGCTGAAAGAATCTCCACCATGTAAAATACTAAGGCACGATGCGTTGCCTGAGGAAGTAAGAGTCGGATCAATCTTTGAGAACAAACAAAACATGACGAAATTTTTCTGCAGCTTGGAGATAAACAAGAAAGTTGAATTCACTGCTGTTAGATCATGTTCCAAGAGATACGAGCTGAAATGCATCTTGGACAAATGTGGTTGGAATGTACGTGCTACCAGAATAAAACATTCCACACTGTTCGGGGTGATAAAATATCATAACATCCATGAATGCTCGGTTGATGCAAGAAAGTCAGATCAGAAGCATGCTACATCAAATTTTATAAGTGAACAAATTATAGAACATGTTCGAGACAAAAAGGTAGAGGTTACACCAGCCTTTGTAGAAAATGAAATGAAAAAGAAATTTGGAATTGACATTGGTTATCACAAGGCATGGCGTGCTATTCAAAAAGCTGTTGCTTGCATAAGGGGAACACCTGAAGAGAACTACCAGATTCTTCCTTCATACCTACACATGATGGTGGCCAAAAACCAAGGAACGTACACAAGCATAAAAAGAGATGCGCAGAATAGGTAAGCAAATCAATACTAACCATCAGCCTAAAGTTTCAAATGTTCCTATTTGAAAAACTTCACACCTTATGATTTATTTTTTTGTGTGTTTCACTGTACAGATTTGCTTACATGTTCTTTCCTCATGCGGCATCAATAGCTGGTTGTGTGACGACCCGACCCGTCATCACGTGAGTTACCGCCCCGTTTTCCCCATTTTTTACTTCCTTATGCTTCATTATAAGAGTCTTGTGTGAACGAGTTGATTTGGATTGGTTTTAGAAGGAAATGAGACACCTAATCTCTTTAAGGAAGGTTTGTTTTGGAAAAGTCAACCAGATGTTGACTTATGTGTTAGAGGGCTCGGATGTGAATTCTGATGATTCGGTTAGCTTCGGGGGATGATTTGTGACTCAGGGGCATAATCGGAAGTGATTTTGGAGGTCCGGTGTAGAATTAGGCTTGAATTGGCGAAGTTAGTATTTTGGCGAATTCCGGTTGATAGGTGAGATTTTGATCCGATGGTCGGAATAGAATTCCGAGAGTTGTTGTAGCTTTGTTAGGTGATCTGGGATGTGTGTGCGAAATTTCAGGTCATTTGGATGTGTTTCGGTTGGGTTTTTGATCAAATGCGTGTTTCGGAAGTTTTAGAAGAACTTAGGCTTGAATCCGATGTAATTTAATAGTTTTGGTGTTGTATGTGATATTTAGATGATTGGAGCAAGTTCGAATGATGTTTTAGGATGGATTGGCACTTTTGGTTGAGGTCCCGGGGGCCTCGGGGTGATTTCGGATGGCCATCGGGATGAATTTAGGACTTGTGTTATTGCTGAGTTTTGCTGGTTCTGGTATTTCCGCATCTGCGGAAATAGGACCGCAGATGCGGTCTCGCAGATGCGGTGAGGGGCATCGCAGGTGCGGATTTTGGCTATTGGGGGATTTTCGCAGAAGCGGATGATTTTCCGCAGAAGCGGTCCTGGCTAATAGTGGAACTCCGCAGAAGCGGAATAATTTCCGCAAAAGCAGAAACCGCAGAAGCGGTTTATTGATCGCAGAAGCGAAAATGTCTGGACAGAAAAAGGGTTTTAAAGTTTCATTATGTTTCGCGATCTAAGGTATTTTCCACCATTTTGAACATCCTTGAGAGCTTTTGGACGAGAATTGAAGGGGATTTCGACTGGGATTGATTGGAGGTGAGTTCTATGACCTAAATACATGATTTAATGGTAGAATCAACCTAGAAATTCATGAAAATCTATCAAAAGGGGGGGAGAGCTAGGGCTTGAGTTTTGGTATTTCAAATTGGGTTTTGATGGGTTCATTTGAGCTCGGATTTGGGAGTTCTTGATATGTATAGACTCGTGGCGAGATAAGGAATCCATTGCTGTAAAATTTGCTGGAATTCGAGAAGTGGGCCCGGTGCTCGGGTTTTGCAAATTTCGTGATTTTTCGATTCTTTTCGATTGGGTTATGTTCCCTTAGCCTATTGTGATGTATTCGTTGTGGTTTTGATCAGATTCGACGCGCGAGGAGGCCGATTTGATAGGCAAGGGCATCGCGAGCTAGGATTTTGGCCGGCTTGAGGTGAGTAATGATAGTAAATGATATCCTGAGGGTTTGAAACCCCGGATTTGCACAACGTAGTGCTATATTGAGGTGAAACACGCGCTTAATGACGAGCACGGGGTTGTTTACTATGGGGTTTATGACTTGGTCCGTCCCGACTTATGTTTTTACCGCGTATTTGACTGAGATGTGTTTATTATTAACATGACTTGGGCCTATTGCCATATTTTGGGCTTCTTGCCGACTACTTGAATCCTTCGTGGACTTTTATCACTGTTTCCTCACTATTTTGGTATACTACTTGAACTCAGTCCTGTTGATTATACTGTTTTACAAACTCAGCCGCTTTAATTGAACTTTGAGATTTAAATGATATTTCCACTGTTGTTTGGGCTGAGCACTACTAATTTATTGAAGCCCGAGGGGCTTATGATGTTTTCTGGACCGAGTGAGGCCGAGGGCCATATGTGAGGATATGTTGAGTGATGTGAGGAGGCTTTCAAGCCTTGTGAGTGATGTGAGGAGGCTTTCAGGCTTGTGAGTGATGTGAGGAGGCTTTCAGGCCTTGTGAGTGATGTGAGAAGGCTTTCAGGCCTTATGTTGATATAGCGCTTGGGCCGTAAGGGGCCCCTCCGGAGTCTGCACACCCACAGTGAGCGCGGGTACCAATTTGATTTGAGAGTGAGCCCGAGGGGCTGATAGTATGCAGAGTGACTGATACTGAGCCCGAGGGGCTGATACTGTTCTAAGCGATTGATATTGGGCCCGAGGGGCAGATTTCTACTCACTATTTACTTGTTGTTTTACCTGATTTACCTGTTTTTAAAATGAGATTTCATTTGACTCTTTACTGTTTTACTGCGTTAAGTAATTTACTGCCTGATATAGAATTTCCTTGTGCACTTATGTGTTTTCATGCCTTCGGTTATTATTTATTATTATTACTCACTAGGTCGGAGTACTCACATTACTCCCTGCACCATGTGTGCAGATTCAGGCATAGAAGAGTCTGCTCCTAAACGCTGATCCCTTCCAGACCAGGCAGCGATTTGGAGTCACGAGGCAGCTGTTGACGTCCGCAGCCCCTTGTCTCCCCTATCTTACATCATCTATGTTTTCTTCAGATTATTGTATCGGATATTACTCTTTGTAGACTTATAGCAAACTCTGTAATAGCTCATGACTTGTGACACCCCGGTTTGGGCTGTGTCGGGATGGTTTCCCTTGTTAATATCGTTGTTCCCGCGTTTATGGTTATCTTAAACATGTGTTAGAATTGTTAATGTTAATTAATTACTGTAAAAGGGGTATTTGTGTTGTTCTTGCTGGCCTTGTCTTCACGAGAGGCGCCATCACGACCGGGTTCAGGAGTTGGGTCGTGACAGGTTGGTCCTACTGTAGACCCGTTATTGCAGTAGATGCAACGTTTTTAAAGTCCAAATATCGTGGTGTTCTATTTCTTGCTGTATCAAAGGATGCAAACAATCAAATCTTTCCTCTATGTTTTGGTGTAGCAGAATCAGAAAACAATGAGGCATACATTTGGCTCTTCGGGGAAATGAGAAAAGCAATTCAAGTTCGTCGTGAACTGGTTTTCTTGTCAGATAGAAACCAATCGATCGCTAATGGGATTAGAAGAGTTTTCCCTGAAGCTCACCATGGTATCTGCCTCTATCACTTTGAGAAAAATTTAAAGCAAAGACATGCAAAAGCCACGGTAATAAATCTTTTTCAAAATGCTGCAAGGTCATACAAACGTGAAGATTTTAATCAGTTAATGTCCCAACTCAAATGTATTGACAAGAAAACATACAACTACATAATGGAAGAGCCTCCCGTGGGCTTGATCGTGGTTCCCACGGCGACGTTATAATATGCTAACAACAAACATGGTAGAATCAATGAATTCCGTTTTACTAAAAGGGAGAGAAATGCCTATTTTAAGAATGTTAGATTTCATCCAAGAAAAGTTGGGAGAGTGGTTTTACGAACGGAGAAAAAAGGCAAATGAAACTTTTCACATAGTATCAATATGGGCAGAAGAAGAGATAACTAAGAAGATGGACTTGGCTTGCAAAATGTTTGTGAGTATATATATTAACTTCAGCTTTTTATATGTGTTGCAGTGATTTACTTCTTACATTTAAAAAATTTCATACTTTTTCTTTTTGAAGCAAAAATACACTAATATAGTTTGTCTTAATTTTTTATTCCTTGTTAGGTGTTTAACCTTGACTCAATGTTGTTTAGAATAAATAGTGAAGGAATCGAATTCATTGTGGACATAAAGAAGAGAACTTGTGACTGCCTGGAATTCCAACTTGATGAATTGCCCTGTCCACATGCAATTACTGCTATTAATAAGAGATATTTGCAGAAATCTGTGACGACCCGACCCGTCGTCTCAGGAGTTACCGCCCCGTTTCCCCAATTTTTATGCTTCTTCATGTTTCATTATCAGTATTTGGTGTGTTAGAGTTGATTTGGATTGGTTTTGGTAGAAAATGAGACACTTAATCTCTTTAAAGAAGGCTTGTTTTGGAAAAAGTCAACCGGATGTTGACTATTGAG
Organism: Nicotiana attenuata; assembly: GCF_001879085.1. Classification (NCBI taxonomy): domain Eukaryota; kingdom Viridiplantae; phylum Streptophyta; class Magnoliopsida; order Solanales; family Solanaceae; genus Nicotiana; species Nicotiana attenuata. Next base: position 45,283,999 of record NC_031998.1, read on the forward strand.
TTAGAGGGTTCGGATGCGATTTCCGGTGATTTGGTTAGCTTTGGGGGATGATGTGTGACTTAGGAGTGTGATCGGAATTTATTTTGGAGGTCCGGTGTAGAACTAGGCTTGAATTGGCGAAGTTAGCATTTTGGCGATTTTCGGTTGATAGGTGAGATTTTGATCCGAGGGTCGGAATGGGATTCCGAGAGTTTCTGTAACTTTGTTAGGTGATTTTGGATGTGTGTGCAAAATTTCAGGTTATTCGGAGGTGATTTGATTGGGCTTTTGATCAAATGCGTGTTTCGGAAGTTTTTGAAGAACTTAGGCCTGAATTGATGTAATTTGATGATTTTTGGTGTTAGTTGAGGTGTTTTGATGATTGGAGCAAGTTTGAATAACGTTTTAAGATGTGTTGGTACTTTTGGTTGAGGTTCCGGGGGCCTCGGGGTGACTTCGGATGGTCATTGGGATGAATTTTGGACTGATGAGATTGCTGGTTTTCTGGTACCTGGTATTTCCGCATCTGCGGAAAAGGGGCCGCAGATGTGGTTCCGCAGATGCGATGTATGGGTCGCAGGTGCGAAAGTTGGCAATTGAAGGATTTCCGCAGAAGCGGATTATTTCCGCAGGTGCGGTATGCGCAGGTGCGGACATATGACCGTAGAAGCGGTCCTGGGCATTTTTGTTAATTCTGCAGAAGCGGGAGATGTACCGCAGAAGCGGTATGGGAATCGCAGAAGCGGAAATGAGGTCTGGGCAGAATGAGTTTTAATGATATTTCATCCGCGAGCCTAAGTTATTTTCCTCCATTGTTGAACATCTTGAGAGCTTTTTAGGAGCAATTGAAGAGGGTTTCGGCTGGGATTGACTGGAGGTAAGTTTTATGAGTTAAAAACATGATTATTATGTGAAATTTACCTAGAAATTCATGGAAATTAAGCCTAAAAATTGATGAACTAGGGCTTGAGTTTTTGAGATTTCAAATTGGGATTTAATGGGTCATTTGAGCTCGGATTTGAGAGTTCTTGGTATGTATGAACTCGTGGCAAGATAAGGAATCCGGTGATGTTAATTTTTCGAGAAGTGGGCCCAGGGCTCGGGTTTTGCAAATTTCGTGATTTTCGATATTTTTCGAGTCTTTTTGATTGGGTTATGTTCCCTTAGCCTATTGTGATGTATTCGCTCTGATTTTGGATAGATTCGACGCGTGAGGAGGTCGATTTGCGAGGCAAGGGCATAGCGAGCTAGGATTTTGGCCGGCTTGAGGTGAGTAATGATTGTAAATGATATCTTGAGGGTTTGAAACCCCGGATTGCACACCGTAGTGCTATATTGAGGTGACTTGCACGCCGGATAGCGGGCGTGGGGTAGAGCACCGTTGGGAATTGTGAATTGGTCCGTCCCGATTGATGATTTTACCGCATATTTTGACTGAAACTTATTTGTTATTATCATGATTTGGGCTAATTGCCATATTTGGGCTTCGTGCCAATTATCTGAACCCTTAGGGGATTTTTATCACTGTTTCCTCACTATTTTGATATACTACTTGAACTCAGTCCTGTTGATTATACTGTTTTACAAACTCAGCCGCTTTAATTGAACTTTGAGACTTAAATGATATTTCCATTGTTGTTTGGGCTGAGCACTACTATTTTATTGATGCCTGAGGGGCTTATGATATTTTCTGGACTGAGTGAGGCCGAGGGCCATATGTGAGGAGGCTTTCAGGCCTCGAGTGATATGTGAGGAGGCTTTCAGGCCTCGAGTGTGATGTGAGAAGGCTTTCAGGCCTTATGTTATATGCCACGAGGTGGCTTGATATTGCGCTTGGGCCGTAAGGGGCCCCTCCCGGAGTCTGCATACCCCCAGTGAGCGTCGTCGACGAAATATGGATCGGGCTGCACGCCGCAGCGAGATGTGGATCGGGCTGCACGCCGCAGCGGTTACTATATGATACTATTCTGAGAGTGATATGAGAGAGGGAGCCCGAGGGGCAGGTACAGTTTGAGATATTGCCCGAGGGGCGAACTTTTAGGTGCTCATCTTGCATACTTTTTTTTTTGCCTTTTTACCTGTTATACTGTGGTATTTGTGCCCGAGGGGCGGATTTTCTGTGCTTATCAGCACTAACTGTTTGAAATCGTTTTCGTAATTATTGAAAAGATCATTTTCAAAAGAGATCTGAACTGAGCCAAGGTATTTCTAAAGATTTCACAGATTTCACTGTTTTTCTCAGAAAATTGTACCCGGCTTCTATACAGCATGTTGGTTGCTTTATGTGATTTCTTGATGCTCAGTTATTATTTACTTTAATTACTCACTGAGTTGGAGTACTCACTTTACTCCCTGCACCTCGCGTGCAGATGCAGGTATTTGTTCACCCGGCAGCGGGTTTTGAGCTAGTTGAAGATTTTGCTATCGTAGCTGAGTAAGGTGACCGCCAGCGTTCGCGGCACCGGATTTCTTCCTTTGATTCTAAATTCTATTCTGTATATTACTGGCCTTGTAGTTGTATTTAGACTCCTCTAGATGCTCGTGACTTCTGACACCCCAGTTTGGGCCGTGTTTGGGGTTTATTCTGCACTTATTAAAGAGACCCTTTTGATAGACTGTGGTTATTTAAAATATAGTAAAGCTGCTTATTAATGTTAACTATTCTAAAATGATAAGTTGGGTTAGTTGGCTGGCCTCGTCTTCACGAGAGGTGCCATGCGACCAGTGTGGGGTTTGGGTCGTGACAAAATCTTATTACTGCTCAAATTGGTATTCAAGGGAAACATGGTTGAAAACATATGAAGGACATGTGAATACCGTGGGAGATCAAAAATCATGGGATATACCACAAAATGTACAATCTGAGATCACAAAACCTCCCGATGTAGAGATTTTACAAGGAAGAAGACAAAAGAAGAGGCATATACCTGCGACTCAATCATCAGTACCATTCAAGTCTACCAAATGCAGTCGATGTAAACAAGTTGGGCATAACAGAACAACTTGCTTGTCTTCTCCAGCACCTCATCCATATTCCAAGAAACACACTGAAAAATACTCCAACCTTCAATAATCCTTGGTCTGAATTTAGACTTTCTTTATTGTATGACATAATTGAAATGTGATTTTTTTCATAGGAATAAAAAAAAAGCTCTTGGACAATTTTATATACTGCTAAAGTACAAATCACTCATTTTTGTTTCGCAGGCTTACAGGTTTGGTTGCATTTTAAAAAAGTACGCAATGACTTCTGCGAGAAAAAACTTCAGGTTACAGTATGTGAAATACATATCCTTAAACAAACACACACACACACACATACAAACACTCACACACACACACACATATGCATACATCACACAAAAAGAAACGCATCTACAAACAAAAGCTGCTTCATCTCTAAGCTGAAGTTGTAGAAAAAGAACTTAATAAAAACTAAGTACCATACTGCGACTAATAAGTATAAAGCAAATACCAACAAATAACAAGGATAATGCAAATAGAAAGCTAAGAACAAAGATTCTGACAATTACATTCATATAAAAAGTGGTCAGAACAACACACAAATTACAAATAAAACTTCAGCTCTATGGGCTGAAGTTATACAAAATGAACCTAAAAAACCTTCAGCTCTATGGGCTGAAGTAAACAAAAAAGCATAGCATTGAAACATAAAAAAAAAAGATTACAAACACTAACAATCATCACCATCATCATCATCATCACAGTACTCCTCAATTTCTCTAAATATCTCATCATCATCACTATCGGAGATAACTATAGGGTAGTCGGGCAAAAGACGATTGAATCCAAGAAGATCAATCTTCAACTTGTTGAATTCATCACGCAACTGACTTTCTTCGACGATTACTCTATCCATAAGAGGAAGAAGAGTCTTCAGGTTGTTTTGCAGCTTGGAATAGTCGTTCCAGCTGGGAAACTGAAAACTATCAAACTGCTGCACAACCTTGTCGAACGAGGTTGAATAATCTCCACAACTACGTTCCATGTTAAGCCTGTTCTGGAATGATTGATTGGCACAGAGCTTTGGTCTGATTCTCTCCCAATCAGCCTTTATTTGATCCCACAAAATCATAAGATTAGCCACTGGTTTGTTATTGTACCACTCACACTTCAAAGCCTCCCACTTCTTCATAATTTCATCCATATTAGGCTTCCCACTTCCGCTTGCACCAGACATTTGTTCTTTAACAAAAGCTGAAAGACTAAGGATGAATATAAATTTAAAGAAATATGATAGAAGTGTATGAATGACTATGAAATTTTCACATGAAGAGATTGTTAATATAGACAAAGAGTTCACCTAATCAATTTAATATCTATAAATGTAAAAGTAACTTTTCAGCTGTTTTTACTGTTTTACGTTCAGAGAAATTGAATGAAACAAGATAAGTAGGTGGTAAAAACAAGTATGTGGTAAATGCAAAAAACTTTTTCTCTTAAAGCTTTTTCAAAAAACTTCGGCCCAATGTGCTGAAGTTTTTTAGTATATTTCCAAAAACTTCAGCACCTGATAAGCTGAAATTTTTGTGTTGGATTCAATAGCTTTTGTCCTAAAGCTTTTTCAAAAACTTCGGCCCAATGTGCTGAACGTTTTTTAGTATATTTCCAAAAACTTCAGCACTTGATAAGCTGAAGTTTTTGTGTTGGATTGAATAGTTTTTGTCTTAAAGCTTTTTCAAAAAACTTCGGCCCAATATGCTGAAGTTATTTAGTACATCTGTAAAAATTTCAGCAGTTGATAAGCTGAAGTTTTTGTCCTGGACTCGATAGTTTTTGTCGTAAAGAATTTTCAAATAACTTACGCAGAAACTCCTGAAGTTATTTAGTGTATTTAGAGATGAGCTGAAGGTTTTGTCCTACATTTGACACTTTTGTTATGACTTTTAACCAAAACTTCAGCTTAAAAAGCAAAAGTTATTTACTTCATGCTCAAGTTTAGCATGCGGAATTTCAACAAAAATATACTTGAAATTCATGAAAAAAGACACAAACATATTTGAATCAATCCAAGTCACATAATTCACACAAAACAATGTATATTCACAAAATCCAATTTTGTTTTCTCTTACATCCTTGGAAAAAAAGAAAAAATTAGTTCTTTGTTTACAAGTTATTCTCTATTCAAAAAATTCACAGAGTGTCTTCATATTCTCCATAGTCATGTCCTAGTTCCTCTTCTTGGTTTTCTTAACCACATTCCATGAACCTTCACTATGTCTTCCACCAAAGCGTTATCTGTCAGACACAGGTTGACGAAGTTTAGTACTATAATTTTTTTAGCAACTACCATCTTCTTTCATAAGAAAAAAACAAGAAAATATTGGCCAAAGACATGCTTACTGGTGTGCATCTGAGAATTCGTGGGAAGCAAAGATAGTGAAGGACAAGTCCAAAATACTTCATATGTGACGGAGACTAACCACATCAAAAACTCGAGCCCCAGGAAATTTGCTCTTTTTCCTAAAAGTTAGATTTATCAACTAGTAAAAAGAGCAAATTGTCCTGGAGCTCGAGTGTTTGATCTGGCCACTCTCTTTCACATATGAAGTATTTCGACTTCTCCTTCACTATCTTTGCTTCCCACGAACTCCCTGCTACACCCAATAAGCATGTCTTAGCCAACATTTTCTTATTTTTCTTTGAATACAAATTTAAAGAAATGTGATAGAAGTCTATGGATGACTATGAAATTTTCAAGTGAAGAGATTGTTAATATAGCCAAAGAGTGCACCTAATCAATTTAAATAAATGCTGAAGAGATTGTTAACTATTTTTTGTTCAGAGAAATTGAATGTAACAAGATAAGTATTTGGCAAAACAAGTAAGTGGTAAATGCTAGTAGTTGGTAAATGCAATAAAAAAAATACTAAAAAATAATGCAACAAAAAGTAGGTGATATAGGTGATAAATGACAAAATGTAGCTAGAAAATGCAAAAAAGATAAGTATCAAGTTAAAAAAATACCAAAACATGCTCAAGTTTTTGTCTTAAAACTTTTTTCAAAAAACTTCGGCCCAATGTGCTGAAGTTTTTTACTATATTTCCAAAAACTTCAGCACCTGATAAGCTGAAGTTTTTGTGTTGGATTCAATAGTTTTTGTCTTAAAGCTTTTTCAAAAAAAATCGGCCCCGTGTGCAGAAGTTTTTTAGTATATTTCCAAAAACTTTAGCACCTGATAAGCTGAAGTTTTTGTGCTGGATTCAGTAGTTTTTGTCTTAAAGGTTTTTCAAAAAACTTCGGCCCAATGTGCTGAAGTTTGTTAGTATATTTCAAAAAACTTTGGCACCTGATAAGCTGAAGTTTTTGTGTTGGATTCAATAGTTTTTGTCTTAAAGCTTTTTCAAAAAACTTCGGCCCAATGTGCTGAAGTTTTTTAGTATATTTCCAAAAACTTCAGCATCTGATAAGCTGAAGTGTTCGTATTGGGTTCAATAGTTTTGTTATGACTTTTAACAAAAACTTCAGCTTAAAAAGCAGAAGTCATTTACTCCATGCTTATGTTTTTTCAAACAAAAATGTACTTAAAATTCATGATAAAAGACTCAAACATATTTGTATAACACAAAAAGTGAATTCAAAAAATAATTAATGTATATTCACAAAATACAAATTATGTTCAACCAATCGTCTAATCAAAAAATTCACATAGAGTCTCTTCAAAATCTCCATAATCATGTCCTTGTTGTTCTTCAGGAGTTTCATAGCCGCTATCTTTTTTCCACTTTCCATGAGCCCAAATATTGGCAGCCAATTCTCTCCTGAATGTCAATGACTGACTTTGATCGAAATTGAAGACATCTTCTCTGTTCAACCGCAAATCAATAAACTTAAGAGCAAATATACCACAATCAACACTGCAAAAAACACATAAAAAAGAAATTGAAGATAGTTAACATAAGGGCAAAAAATAATAAACATAAGATGCACGGTAAAATATATGCGAAACATGCACCTGTTAGTTTGTTGCGGGGTGTTCATCCACATAATTTGGAATCTTTCCACAGGACTTTGCCCATAATATTTATTATGTTCCCCAAAATTCAAGCATTTGAGACGGTGTGGGATCAACCGAGCATAAATTTTAACATGTTCAATCGCACGTTTGTATGTTCCACTGCCCATGGAATCATACACAGATATAATTTTATCTTCAAAGTCCAGAATTCCAAAAAAGTAGTGCGTAGATTTCTGGCCCGTCATTGGCTTAAGTCGAAATGGAAAGAATACTTTTTTGGCAGATGCCCATGATATCCCACAGGAAAGGTCGAGCCCTTTTACGTAGTTGGCCACCTTTTCATTCGTTGATTCTTCCTTATACCAACTAAAGTCCGTAAGTGGCTGAATAACCGCTTCTTCTTCTAATTCTTCTTCAAGCTGTTGTTTGGATATCCTCTTTCTCTTTGATTTGCTCTTTTTTTGATCCTCCATTCTCTTTTGCTTTCTTTTGTTAATTATCTTCATCTTTTCTTCAGAAGGATGAATACCATCCACAATAGTCATATACTGATCGAAAACTAAATCTGTTACTGCACATCTTGCTTTTAGATAACGTGGAAGGTGATAGCAATATTTTTTCCGCAAGTAATATATGCCCACATCAATATGCTGCAAATGAACAACAACAAATGATAACATGTGAAATTACCAATATGAAGTTTATAAAAAACACATTACACAACTACAAACAACATGACAAAAACTTAAGCATATTCAGTTTGAAGTTTTAGCAAATAAGCTAAAAAACTTCAGCAGTTTACTATGAATATAGCTGAAGTTTTCCAAATTACAGTGCAAAAACTTCAGCAGTTTACTATGAATATAGCTGAAGTTTTCCAAATTACAGTGCAAAAACTTTACTATACAAAATAAGCTGAACTTTTGGGAAATACAGTTCATAAAAACAAACTTAATAACTTACTTCATCCGAAAGATCAGAGTCAGGATCCATAAGCTCGGTAAAGAATGATTTTGTAATATCAACTCCAGCTAATCTGAATGGATTGGAATCATATTCACTGGAATCCATCTTCAACCACTCTTTAAATCTTTCCATCAATCCACTGTCTTCATTAACATAATGGAAGGGACACCTTCTTGTATTCTTTCCTACTTTCGAATCTTGACCCCTTTGCTTTTTTTTATGAACAACATAAGGAGATCTCAACCAAATACTCTCCATACGAATTCTTTTCCCTTTTTTATCTGGTTTTCCTTTTGCTTGCTCTTCCTGCTATTCCGTCACAACTAACTGCTGCTGTTCAACAGCAGGGGGGAAAACTACAGCCATCGTGGCAGATGCTTGACCAATTCCCTGCCGTTCACGACGTTCTTTTGTCTCTTCACGAACAACAACAGCAGCAGAATTACCTTCTGAATCAGCCCCTTGTGTACTACCAAGTGAAAATGAACATAAATTGAAGTTGGGGATATCACTGGTGTCACACATAGGAGAACTAGAAATCTTCCTTCTCTTAGGTTTTGGAAGAAGTTCCGATGCATCAGATGAGATCTGCAAAAGCAAGGAAAATATAAACATAAATAAAACTGATAGAGAACACACATTAGGCAAAAAAACAGTTGTAATCGAATTGCAGAAAATAACTACCTGGTCTAAGTGTTGCGACACAGATGGTGTTTGCATTCCAACAGATCCTGTATCTTCATGCAAAAAAAAAAATAATGCTGACTAAATTTTATAAAATAAAACCAACACACTTCACACCTGTCTGTGAGTCAACAGGTGTGAATATATGTATTTCTCCATTTTGATATTGCTGCATAAGCTCACCAAATTCTTTTTGAGCTGCCTCCAGTCTTTCTGAAAAATCATTCAAAAACACAAAAAAGAAAATAAAATATGTAAAATTTCAAACTGTAAAAAATATACTTCAATCAAATATAATAAATTCATGATCTATAGAATACCTTGACGTTTGTCTTCCGCTGTGGTTTCCCCAGGCTGCATGCCTTTCTCAATATCAGCATTTCCAGCATCATTCAATTGTGAACCAATGTCGAGGACCATTGCAGTATTCTCTGGAAGGTTTTTCTCAACTCTACCTTCATTCAATTGAGCATCATCAGAGAGTTTTTGAGTTGAACCACAACTAGTTTCAACTTCCACTGCATATTCATAAAAGGGGGGGAATAGATCAACTAGTTTTTCTATATATAAAATATAGAAAAAATTTATACCTGTAGTGAAAATTTCACTACAGGATATTATAAAAAAACAGTTAAAACTTCAACTCTAAGAAGGCTGAAGTTAGCCAGTCACAAACAAAAACTTCGACAGTTACAAAAAAAAACTTCAGCTCTAGAGCTGAAGTTCGACAGTTATAAAAAAAAAAACTTCAGCTCTAGAGCTGAAGTTCGACAGTTATAAAAAAAACTTCAGCTCTAGAGCTGAAGTTCGACACTTATTAAAAAAAAACTTCAGCTCTATAGCTGAAGATTTTACAAAACATTCACCAAAAAATATGCTGTAGTTTTTACAAAAAACACAAACACATGAAACAAAACTTCAGCTCCTATCTAAGGTATAATTGAAATATTATAAACTTCACACTTTGTACCTGTAGTAACAATTTCCTGTGTATCACCACCTACAAGTTCTTTGCAAATAGCTAGTGCTCCTGCATATTGATCGTCTTTCCCAAAATATTCATGAACAGGTGCTTGATCTCCATTGCCTTTTCCAATATCACTTTCCAAAGCACAACTCGGTGCATGTTTTTCAGTGCCAACAACTTGATCATCTGCACCTTTCTCTCCACCTTTACTCTGTCTACAAACACTGGATCGTTCCTCTCCACCTTGTTGTTGAACATGTTCAATGCCTTCAACAGCCGCTTCATTATGTGTAGCATTATCATCTGCGACTTTACGCAATGCATCATGAGCAGTATGTTCTTCAGTCTCAACAACTTGATTATCTGCACCTTGCTTGCTTCCAATATTCTCAGTTGATAAATGTGCTTCATCATTTACATCTCTGCTCAATCTATCAGCACTGGAACGTCGCTCTTCAAATTCTTCTTGAACATGTTCATCGCCTTCAAAAGCCGATGGATGTTCGTAACAGTCGTTCATCCTGTCATATTCTCGATGCTTACGCAAATCAAAATTGCCATCGTCCATTCCATTTGATTTGTTGACAATCGTAAACAACTGTTCAAACTTCTCATCTAAATATTCCTAGAAAAAAAATTACTAACAATGATTAATCTGAATAACATCAGCACAAATAAAAAGACTTCTCTATAAATTAGCTTACCTTCACTTTTACAAAAACCGCATCCACAATAGCAGTTCGCTCCTCCTTTTTAAACTTATCAAAAACTTCGTTCACGATCGTGCTTCTTTCTTTTTGTGCATGCCTTTGAACCTCCGTCGTTAACCTCTAGAATAGATACACAACAAAAATTCATATATAGAAGAAAACTTCAGCTCAAAAAACAGATTGTACTTTTACCAAAACAAACCCAAAAAACTTCAGATCAAAACTTACAGAGCATATTGTCTCAAGTAATTCATTGTCATCAAAGTCATATGTAGACGAGGTAGAACGACTCTTGGTACGAGATGCTTCGTGTCACGACCCAATTTCCAAACCCGGTCGTGATGGCGCCTCTCGTGAAGACAAGGCCAGCCAACAGAACACCAATAACTCTTTAATAATTACTTAGCATGAATAAGTCTAAACCATTAATAAAATTATCATAAGTGCGGAAGAAAAGTGATAAAAATAGGGAACCATCCCAACACAGCCCGACCGGGGTGTCACAAGTCACGAGCATCTAGAAGGATTTTTAATACAACTACAAGGCCTGTAATACATGGACTAAAATTTAGAATCAAAAAGAAGAAATCCGGTGCCGCGAACGCTGGCGGTCACCTTGCTCAGCTACGATAGCAAAATCCTCAACCAGCTCAAACCCTCTACCGGGTAAACAAATACCTGCATCTGCACGCGAGGTGCAGGGAGTAAAGTGAGTACTCCAACTCAGTGAGTAATAAAAGTAAATAATAACTGAGCAGCAAGAAATCACGTAAAGCAATCCATCATGCTATATAGGACAGTGTAACCCTTTGAGAAAACAGTGAAAACGTGGAATCTTTAGAAATATCCGGGCTCAGTTTTAAAACCTCTTTTAAAAATGTCTTTTTCCAACAGTCAAGCAAATGAATGCGAAACAAGTAGTGCAAGCCAGCACAAAAGTCAGCCCCTCGGGCACAACACCCCGTCAACAAATAGCACCAAGATATCAGGCAATTAGTGCAGGAAGTAGCATGGAAGCCAATGAAATGAGAGTGCTGAAATGTCATTACAAATAAGAAGAATAGGAACAAATGCACGAGTGCAATGCAATGCAATGCATATGATGGTACACTCCGGTACCCACTGCGGCGTGCAGCCCGAGCCATCTATATATTTAACGTCGACGGCGCTCACTGGGGGTGTGTACAGACTCCGGAGGGGCTCCTATAGCCCAAGCGCAATATCAAGCCATCTCGTGGCATCAACCAGGCTCTCGGCCTCAATATTAAAGTAACCATCCAGGCCCTCGGCCTCAACATCAATGTAATCAACCAGGCTCTCAGCCTCAAAATCAATATAACACTGCTGCGGCGTGCAGCCCGCTCATGCTCAGTCCAGAAATGCACATATAACACTTGGGCAATGTTAAAATAATAGTTCTCATCTCAAAACGTCAATAAATTATAGTTTAAGTTTTCAAATCTTAGAAAGATGGCTGAGTTTGCGAAACAGTATTTAAAACCTTGGACCGAGATAAAATAATATGCAAAAATAATGTGAAAACGGTGATATCAATCCCTGAAGGATTCAAATAATTGGCACGAAGCCCAAATACGGCAATCAGCCCAAATCATGAAATATCAAATAAGTTTCAGTCAATTACGCAGTAAAATCAACAACCGGGACGGACCAAGTCACAATCCCCAACGGTGCTCTATCCCACGCTCTCTATCCGGCGTGCAAGTCACCTCAATATAGCACTATGGGTGCAAATTCGGGGTTTCAAACCCTCAGGATATCATTTACAATCATTACTCACCTCGAACCGGTGAAATCTCTAGCTCGCGACACCTTTGCCCCTCAAATCGGCCTCCACCCGCGTCGAATCTAACCAAAATCAGCGCGAATACATCACAATATACTAAGGGAACAATACCCAGTCGAAAACAATCGAAAAATAGCAAAAATCTCGAAACTAGCAAAACCCGAGCCCCGGGCCCACTTCTCGAAAAATTAGAAAATTAACATCAATGGATTCCTCATCTCGCCACTAGTCTATACATATCAAATTTACCAAAATCCGAGCTCAAATGCTCCCTCAAATCCCAAATTTAAATCTCAAAATCCCAAGCCCTAGTTCATCAATTTTAGGCTTAAATCCATGGATTTATAGGTGGATTTCACAATAAAAACGTGTATGGAGGCCAAAAATCTTACCTCCAAATCATTCTCTTCGAATCCCTCTTCAATTTCTCCCAAGGAGCTCTCAAAATGATCAACAATGGAGGAAAAATGACTAAAACTCGCGGATGAAATGTTTATGAACTCACTGCCCAGCTCCAGACTTTTCCTCTATGCGATCGCGACCCAAGGCACGCGATCGCGGAGAACAAAATTCCCAGCTCTTAAATTAACTCTACGCGATCGCCGTCCAGGCCACGCGATCGCGATGCCTTAAACTCCACTGCTACGCGATCGCGACCAAACGTATGCGAACGCGATGCACCAGGGCCCATCCCTCCGCGATCGCGGAGGCAATAACGCAAACGCGTAGAACAAACTCACCTTGCCCGGAAATCCTTCTGTGCGATCGAAACGCGTTTCACGCGATTGCGAAGACCAATTTTGTTCTGCAACTGCTGTTGCAATTTCTGCTGCAATTTTCCAACTTTAAACTTTCCGATAGCCATCCAAAGTCATCCCGAGGCCCCCGGGACCTCAACCAACAATAGCAACATATCTTAAAACATCATCCAAACTTGATCCAATCATCAAAACACCTCAAACAACATCAAATTACTCAAAACTCATCGAATTTAAGCCTAAGTTTCTCAAAACTTCCGAAATGCACTTCCGATCAAAAACCCGACCAAACGACGTCCGAATGACCTGAAATTTTGCACACACATCACAACTCACATAACGAAGCAACAGCCAACTCTCGGAATTCCATTCTGACCCTCGGATCAAAATCTCACCCATCAACCGGAATTCGCCAAAATACTAACTTCGCCAATTCAAGCCTAATTCTACACCGGACCTCCAAAATCAATTCCGATCACACTCCTAAGTCAAAAATCACTTCCCGAAGCTAACCGAATCACTGAAAATCACATCCGAGCCTTCTAACTCATAAGTCAACGTCCGGTTGACTTTTCCAACTTAAGCCTTTTTAAAAGAGACTAAGTGCCTCATTTCTACCAAAACCAATCCGAATCAACTATAACACACCAAATACTGATAATGAAACATGAAGAAGCATAAAATGGGGGAAACGGAGCGGTAACTCATGAGACGAGGGGTCGGGTCGTCACAATCATCGTGTTGGACTGATGAACTTTTACCATCTGCATCAGGCTAGCAAAGACTGTTAAAATTGGTTTATTTCAAATGGCTTAGGTTCAGGTTAAAAAAAATGCTCGGTTCCTTTGTGAGGTTTGCTAGAAATTTTATATTACACGTGTTTGTTTCAAATTTCATTTGACTATCATCACAAAGCAATGCCTTGTTCAAGAAAAAATTTTACCACAAAAGAATGGAAAAAGTTTTGAGAATTGCGCTTTCTAGATCAATCTTGAGGGGACATCGTCAAATATCGCTTTGCAGACATTGCTCCATCTTATATGCTCCTACAATGATCATGAAAATGGTAAACTTGTTGTCAATAATATGGATGATGAGATTGAGCAGGTTTCAATGGAATGAGTCTTGTGTTGAATCAACTATCACAAGGAAACTAAGTTAAGATCTTGCTGGATTTTTTTTTCAAGTGTGAAATGAAGCATTAAGATGACTGCATTAGAAAATCTGACATTTCCAGCACTCTATTATTTTCAATTTATAGTCTCCTCATATGGAGTTTGATAATCATTTCATAGAATACCTATAGAGATTATACTAGGTAACCTGCGGTTAAAGTTTTGGTTTAAATTTATGTTCAAAGATGGTGGTATGGTGGAAAATGCTTTTTCGATTATTAGTTCACTGCTAGCATGGGCCACGAAGACAATATTATCTTGCTCTATTAAATATGCAGATAGATGGATCATAACCCTTCTTAGGGTGTATGCTTGATGGATACACTAGAATATATGAGAAACAAAACAATGGCTGTAACTGGTTAGTGGTTACCAAGAAAATGCCACATTTAACATCAAATTGTTAATGAGGGGAATAATTGTCCTACTAAAGCAAAAGGGGTCTCGGGGTACCGACTATGGTTCAGTAGGCGATTATTGAAAGCTTCAGGCCATAGTGTTATCACACCTGAAACAACTTTGATGATGTGAACCAACCTCTTGAGACTAAAAAGGATGTTGCAGGAAGCAAAGGAGACATTGCAGTGCCTAAAGGGATACCATTGAAGATTTTTAATCACATGAGTTATATCACTATGTGGATTGGAGTTTCCAAGATGTTAATGGGAGAAAAGGTATGAAGAAGCCAAAGCTACGCAAGGTTAGAAGGAGAGGTAGTGCACTAAAGGGAACTAAAGGTGTTAAAGAATGACATTTGGATATTGTAACATTCGTGATTTGCAGTAGAGAAAAACAGGGACTTTCATTTCAATACAGAAGCCATGGTGGAAACAAAACCGTATTAATAATATCACAAGAGCTCTAATTAAAGCAATAGCTAGAGTCATATATACTTTATGTGGAAGCATTTACTTCTTCTTCTTCTATTTCTTTCTACTTATTCTCTAAGAGTCCATTTCGGCATATATGTTCGGGAGTTCCCCGAGGTTTTCCCTTCAGACCTGTCGGGTATGTCGCCCGACAGGGATATTAATTTCTGTATTGATCTGGCCCCAGGCACGCAGCCCATTTCTATTCCGCCGTATCGCATGGCCCCGCCAGAGTTGAAGGAGTTAAAGGACCAGTTGCAAGATTTGCTAGAGAAGGGTTTTATCAGGCCTAGTGTTTCTCCTTGGGGTGCGCCGGTGTTATTTGTGAAGAAAAAGGATGGATCGATGAGGATGTGCATTGATTACCGGCAATTGAACAAAGTGACGACAAAGAACAAGTATCCACTGCCGAGGATTGATGATTTGTTTGACCAGCTTCAGGGGGCAAAGGTGTTTTCAAAGATAGACTTGAGATCTGGCTACCATCAGCTGACGATTAGGGCATCCGATGTCCCTAAGACAACATTCCGCACTCGGTACGGGCATTATGAGTTCCTAGTCATGTCGTTTGGGTTGACCAATGCCCCAGCAGCATTCATGGATCTGATGAACCGAGTCAGGCCATACTTGGACATTTTCGTGATAGTCTTTATTGATGATATTTTGGTGTACTCCCGCAGCCAGGAGGAGCACGAGCAGCACCTCAGAGTGGTTCTTCAGACTCTGAAGGATAGTCAGTTGTATGCGAAGTTCTCGAAGTGCGAGTTCTGGTTGAGTTCGGTTGCATTCCTGGGTCATGTTGTATCAGCAGAGGGTATTCAGGTGGACCCGAAGAAGATTGAGGCAGTCAAAAACTGGCCTCGACCAGCATCAGCTACAGAGATTCGGAGTTTCTTGGGGTTAGCAGGTTACTATCGTCGGTTCGTGGAGGGGTTTTCATCTATTGCAGCCCCGATGACCAGATTGACCCAGAAGGGTGCCCAGTTCAGATGGTCGGATGAGTGTGAGGCGAGCTTTCAGAAGCACAAGACAGCTCTGACTACGGCACCGATATTGGTTTTGCCCGCAGGCTCAGGACCCTATACAGTGTATTGTGATGCTTCCCGTATTGGGCTTGGTGCGGTATTGATGCAGGATGGCAGAGTCATTGCTTATGCTTCGAGGGAGTTGAAGATCCACGAGAAGAATTATCCGGTTCATGATCTCGAGTTGGCAGCTATTGTTCATGCTCTGAAGATTTGGAGGCATTACCTATATGGTGTGACGTGTGAGGTGTACACGGATCACAAGAGTCTGCAATACTTGTTCAAGCAGAAGGAGTTGAACTTGAGGCAGCGGAGGTGGTTGGAGCTATTGAAGGACTATGATGTTACTATTTTGTACCACCCGGGGAGAGCCAATGTGGTGGCCGATGCATTGAGTAGGAAGTCCGCCAGCATGGGTAGTCTTGCTTATGTTCCGGTCAGCCAGAGACCGCTTGCTTTGGATATTCAGGCCCTAGCCAATCGATTTGTGAGGTTGGACATTTCTGAGCCTAGCAGAGTGTTAGCTTGTACGGTCGCTCGTTCTTCATTATTGGAGCGTATCCGTGATCGGCAGTTTGATGATCCCCATTTGTGTGTCCTGAGAGACACGGTGCAGCGTGGAGGTGCCACGAAGGTGACCTTAGATGATGATGGTGTTTTGAGATTGCAGGGGCGAGTTTGTGTGCCCAATGTCGATGGGATTCGAGAGTTGATCTTAGCGGAGGCCCATAGCTCTCGGTATTCTATTCACCCGGGCGCCGCGAAGATGTATCAGGACTTGCGGCAGCTTTATTGGTGGCGTAGGATGAAGAAAGATATTGTTGCATATGTGGCTC
>NC_031998.1:45304117-45318393 GCF_001879085.1 Nicotiana attenuata
ACGAAGATAAAGACCGGGGGTGATGAGCCGCTTCTTTCAAGTTAGGAATTCAGACCTCATCCCTGCCGAGAAGATGCCATTCCGTGAGGAATGGAATATGGATGTAAGTGTCGTTACACCGAGCATGTTTTATCATCTGAATGCCCTCTTTCCTCTTTCGAACTAATTCCTTTCTTTTTTGAATTGATTCTCCTCTGGTTGCGTAGCCACCGTGTGGTTCCCCGACGCGGTCAAGGACCTCCCGGGATGGGTTAAACTCTTAGACTCCACCTCCTCATATGACAAGCGCGTTTGGCGTGATTTGGCCAAAACTCGATGGGAGGCCAAAAATCATGGTACGCCCTCACCACTGTCACCTCTAAATTCCTTATAAATAGATTTCTTGGCGGTATATTTGACATTTTATGCTTGTGCAGGCCTCGGGGAAGCCATTTCAATGAGATCGCCTCCTCCTGGTGAAGAGAAGACCCAAAAACCCGCCAAAGATAGAAAGAGAAAGAAGGAGACACCGGCAGAGTCCATTCAGACTTTGTTTTTTAGCATTCAGTAGAAGTTCGTGAGTTAGTGACACCAGATCTGGGTAGAAGCGTATTTGAATTTCCGCACTTGGTTTCAGTTATTTATGTTTCGAGACTTCCGCTTTTATATTAATTGCCTCGTTCTTCTTTATACTGTTAATGATGTTGAGAGAAGTGTTAAATTAATAGGCTTGCCTAGCTCCTATTAGTAGGCGCCATCACGACTCCCGAGGGTGGAAAATCCGGGTCGTGACAATCATGGCTTAATGTCATTTAATGCACCCTATAGTTGCAGAATGAACATTTGAGTTTTAGAAGCTCCCACCCGGCCATTCACAGTGTAAATAAATAGTTTGGCATATAGAAATTATCTGTTATCCCGATTACTCATGGGAAGCTTGAAAGCTTGCATCTCCTCTGCATATGTTGATTAGGTGGTACATGTATTGCCCCTCTATGAGCTCAGTGTGTACAATTCACTTTAAAGCTATTGCATCGTCTTGCTTGCCTATCTGAAAGCCTTGCCTTATATGTGGTGCAAACAATCGAGTCAATGTTATTTTTGTATATACGAATCAATGTGTTTTTCCTTTTTTTTCTTTTCTTTCTAATAAAGCAAAAGTATACGAAGCAATGCTAAGTAGGGCTGAGATTTTACTTCATTTCTGTAGCTATACCCCAACACTAATGGAAGAGAAGTGACTTGAAGGTGATTTAAAAAAGATCTAGACATAACTTGAGTAAGATTTCCTGCTCTTTTCTCCCTTGCCTGGTGTCTGTGAATTAGTGAAACTTCATGCCTCACCCAGAAAGTGAATTCCTTGCTTATTTCTTTAGATTTAAAATTTGTTTTAATCTAAGCGAAGAACAATGAGAATCTGGGATTCTTCTGTTTGATAGAAATTTATTTTCTAATAGCTTAAAGTTTAGGCCTTTTAATTGTTGTTAGTTTCCATTGGAGTAAGCTCTAGCTTCTTTATTTATTCCTTTTATCTTTCTTTAGTCATCATCTTAGAATAAATATAATGATTATGGTATATTTTTATGGCTGGTTGTTATTGATGATCATTATTGGCTTTTCTTTAATTCAGTGACGATATATCTTTTATGTGCTCTGTATATATGAAAAAATATAGGCCAAATACATATGGATACCCTTAAAAGTAGCATGATTTTTCATTTAAACACTTAAACTAGAGCTTGTTCCTATTAGACACTCAACATGATATAAAGCACGTCAATTAAACACAAAACTTCCAATCCAAGAAAAAACTCGGCGCGTGTTCATAAATGCTGTAAAATAAAGAAAATAAAAAACCTACCACGTGTCTTTTTTAATTCCACGTATATCTACCTGGGTTAAAACTAAAAGAGCGCCCACTTCCTTAATCTTTTTGTTCATCTCAATCCTGTGAAGAATGACTGAGAGCCCAACAATGGAGGTGAAAAAGTTTCTTAGGCAACTTATTTTCCATTATAGGTGTTATCATTTTGCTGGGTAAAGACTTTATTTATCTGTTTCAATGGAATCAAACACAACAGGTGAAAAGCAAATTCTTTGCTACAAGAAAGAGGTGATGAAGAAGAAAGAATCGCTGATAGAAAGATGAAGGGAATGGAGGAATTTTCTGAACTTGTTGCTGGATCCAAATGGAAGAAGTTTGTAAGGAAGAAAATTTTTTGTAACCCCAAGAAATCTTTAAAGAAGAAGACAATTTCAGTTTGATTCTTTAAAGTTACTCTGAGCTTCCATTTCAAAAAAAAAAAAAAAAAGTTATGCTCTCAACTTTGGTGATAGAGATTACTATGTGGAAGATGGAGAACTTTTGTGTAATTTTTAGTCTCAATTTGTTGTTTTTAAAAAGAAGATGAGGAAATAGCTTCCTTGTGAATTTTAATTTTCGATCTCGATTTACTTTTGAAATTGCTTAATTTTGAGGTGAAGAGTCTATATTGATTTTGGGTATGTGGAATTATGTGTTTCTTTTACTAGATTTCTCTAAATTTTCTTGAGTTTTGTTTGCCTCTATTTTCTGAATCTTTGACCCAACTGGTTGATGTCTATTTGCTTTTGAAAATTGCTTGATTGATATGTTAAACTTAATCGGAATTTGAAGATCTTCATATTTTAGTGTTTATATTGCTAAAAATACATGATCTATAAAATCTTGGATTTATATTTTTTTATAGTGAATCGATGAGTTAATCATTGATGGGAATGAAAAATCTTAAGAAATTCGGGAGGAGAAATTAGGAGGAAGAACATGGATTTAGGTGGACAATTAAATATATAATATTGTGGAAATGTAGCCATTGGGATGACATACATCAAATTGTGAAATATTAAATCATACTCAAAACCTAAGGTAGAGAATCCGTTTAAATTTTGAATCAAATGTTTATAGAAATCACTTAGATCATGTATTGTGCAAGTATATACTCCCTCCGTTTTCAATTTTCAATTTAGATAAGGTAGTTTGACTCGACACGGAGTTTAAGAAAAAAAAGATTTAAGGGTAAAAATTTTGTGGAACCATGATATTTGTGTGGTTATAAAAGCTTTTCATTAAGGATAAAATGGGTAAAAGGAAGAGTTTAAAGTTGAATTATTTTCAATTGTAAAAACGTGTCATTCTTTTTGGAACGGAGAAACAAAGAAAGTGCACCATCTAAATTGAAACAGAGGGAGTACTTAACTAGATCAACCTGTCTAGATAAAAAAAATTACTATGTCTAACCGTCGCTTGGGTTATTGATGGTGACAGCTTCCGACCACCAAAAACCATATCTGTGATAATGAACCGGCGTGTATCTTTACAGAACTTAATACTCAAGATCCAGTGGGACAAAAGAGGAGTCCAGAAAAAATTTATCAAAGAGCATCAGGCTCGGTGGCGGAAACAACGGGAGAGATAGTTATCAGAGGACCTCAGGTTTGTCAGGTCGAATTGAAATATCTTTTTATTTGGAGGGGGGAGGGGGGAAGACTGTCATGGAGCCAATTACAGGAGCTTTACCGGGATGATCTAGACTAAGAAAAAATTTAAGTCATCTGATGATGTCTTGCATCTTATTGTATACTTGTTTATGTTGTAAAGATCTTATTGTCCCATGCTCTTGCAAGTATGTGTTGGGCTTCAAGCTTGGTGTAGCTTAATTTTAAGCTTGGTGCAGCTTAAAGAGGGTGAATGAGAAATTGAGTGAAAATAAAATATTTGAGTTTCCCTCCTTGGCAAACGGATATTGTCCCATATTGGAGGAAGAAAAGACTTTCGATGGGTATATATACAGTTGCTTTTCTTCTAGCTCTTAAAGAGTTAAGAAGAAGGCAAGCATCACGTCGTCGTCATCGTCGTCGTTGCTCGCTCGGCTTCGGCATCCGGATTCGGATTCAATCCAAAATAACCCATGACCCGCGACCCGATCCGGTCCGGTCCGTTTTCATTCCCGGATTATTTTAAATCCGTTTTCTAATTTTTCCGCAATATTCTCATGTGTTCCAACAGTTATGGTTGTTCTGAAAGATTGCAAACCTTTTCAGAAACAGTGCCAAATGGGCTATAAATATGCTTTGAATCCCAAAATTTTTACTTACTAAATTTTTTGATTATCTTCTTCTTCTTCTGCACAATACTTTTCCAGTGTGTTTTACGATCATTGAGTGGTTCGCTGTTCACCAGAGTTTTTGGTACCAATATGCTGGTGAGTTAAATCGTTCTATCTTGGGAGGATATATTCCAGCACCTCGGGTACTTGAGGGAATAATTTCCTTAAGGACACACTGTGTATTCAGTGGGCTCGATTTATTCCTACATTATTTTCAGAATGAAAGTTTACTGTTTTATTGTTTATTACAACAATACAGTTTTGATAACAATCTTAAAGGAAATTATTTTATTATATTTTGTATTATGTTTGTGGAGATTAAAACCTATGTGGTTTTGTACTCCTTCTGAATTTTACTTTTCTTATTTGAAGATATAAAAACTTCATCAGAATATTGAAATTCAGAAAACGTTTTGAAGAACATAAAAACTTCATCGTTTTCTGTGAAACGGTATATATAAAAACTTCGATTCTTATTTATCATACGTACTGTTTATTGTTAATTACAGTATTGTTTACTTTTCTGGTTTTGCCATTAATTGAACTCTTCTGTTGTTGATAGTGAGAAATGGCAATTGATAATGAAAATTCTTCTTCGACTGTTGCGGCAACGACGATAGCCTCGTCAAGACGGACTGCTGTTTCACCGGTCGAGAAATCGGGGAAATTTTCTGGAGCCAACTTCAAAGGATGGCAGCAAAGGGTGCTCTTCTGGCTTACCACACTTGGTATGCAGAAATTCACCAGTGAAGAACCTCCAGTGCTTGCTGCACACATGCCGGACAACGAGAAATTCATGATAGTTGAGGTGTAGAAAGAGGCAGATATTCTTTGCAAAGGCTATATCTTAAGCGCTTTAGAGGATGACTTGTACAATGTGTACAGTGCGGTGAATATTTCGAAAGAATTATAAGACGCACTTGAGAAGAAGTACAAGACTGAAGATGCATGATTGAAGAAGTTCGTGGTTGCTAAGTTTCTAGACTATAAAATGATAGACAGCAAAACTGTTGGAACCCAAGTTCAGGAGCTTCAACTTATTTTTCACGACCTTATTGTTGAAGGTATGGTTGTGAATGAAGCATTTCAAGTGGCTGCAATGATTGAAATTTTCCTCCTTCGTGGAGAGATTTCAAGAATTATCTTAAGCACAAGCGCAAAGAAATGAAGTTGAAAGATCTTATAATTCGTGTCAAGATTGAGGAAGACAACAAAACAGCCGAGAAGAAGTCTCGTGAAAATTCAACGATCATGGGAGCTAATATCGTTGAGGAGACTGCTCCAAAAAGTAAGAAGATGAAGAGGTCTTCTAGACATAATAAGGAGCAGAACAAAAAGAAATTTAAGGGCAACTGCTACAATTGTGAAAAAGCTGGTCACAAAGCCCCTGATTGTCGTCTCCCGAAAAAGGATAAGAAGAAGGGACATGCCAACATAGTGGAGAAGAATGATGACAATGATGATCTGTGTGCAATGCTTTCGGAATGCAACCTAGTTAGAAATTCGAAGGAATGGTGGATTGACTCTGGAGCCACTCGGCATATTTGTGCTGTCAAAGAAGCATTTGTGACTTACTCTACTGCTGGTCCCGAAGAAGAGATTTCCATGGGAAATAATGCAATAACCAAGATTGAAGGTTATGGAAGATATTCCTGAAGATGACTTCCGGCAAGGTGTTAACGCTCAACAACGTTCTTCATGTTCCTTCAATTAGGAAGAACCTAGTTTCTACTTCTTTACTTGTGAAGAATGGATTAAAATGTGTATTTGTTTCTGACAAAGTTTTTGTAAGCAAGAATGAAATGTATGTTGGAAAATGCTACCTCACAGAGGGCCTTTTCAAACTCAATGTAATGGTTGTTGACGGTATGAATAAAATTTCAGCTTCTTCTTATTTATTGGAGTCAAATAATTTATGGCATATTCGTTTAGGACATGTCAATTATAAAACCTTGCGGAAGTTAATTAATTTAGAAGTATTGCCTAAATTTGAGTGTAATAAATCGAAATGTCAAATAAGTGTTGAATCTAAGTTTGTAAAACATCCTTATAAGTCTGTTGAAAGGAATTTAAATCCTTTAGACTTAATTCATATTGACATTTGTGATATGAAGTCGACACCATCTCGAGGTGGGAAAAAGTATTTTATTACTTTTATTGACGATTGCACTCGATATTATTATGTTTATTTGCTTAATAGTAAGGATAAAGCAATTGAAGCATTTAAGCAATACAAGAATGAAGTGGAGAATCAATTGAATAAAAAGATCAAAATGATTAGAAGTGATAGGGGTGGAGAATATGAATCTCCGTTTGCAGAAATATGTTCGGAATATGGAATTATCCATCAAACTACTGCATCCTACACACCTCAATCCAATGGAATTGCGGAAAGGAAAAATCGGACATTAAAGGAAATGATGAATTCTTTATTAATAAGTTCCGGATTACCACAGAGTTTATGGAGGGAAGCTATCCTTATAGCTAACCGAATACTTAACAGAGTACCCCACAGCAAAACGCAATCTATTCCATATGAAAAATGGAAAGCAAGAAAACCCAACTTGAAATATTTCAAAGTGTGGGGGTATCTAGCAAAGGTACAAGTTTCTTTACCTAAAAGGGTTAAAATCGGACCAAAAATGGTAGATTACGTTTTAATTGGATATGCTACAAACAGTAAAGCATGTCGGTTTTTGGTTCATAAATCCGATAATCCCGAAATTTATGTTAATACAATAATGGAATCAGATAATGCTGAATTCTTTGAAAGCATCTATCCGTATAAAACTAAATGTGAGTCGTTAAGTGAAAGACCTAAACGACCTCGGGAAGAACCAAAGAAAAATACTCCAAGTGTAGAAGATCCAATGCGTAGCAAACGTCAAAGAACATCTACTTCCTTTGGACCAGATTTTGTGACATTCTTGCTTGAAAATGAGCCTTAAACTATTAAAGCAGCTATGTCATCTTCTGATTCAGTGTTTTGGAAAGAAGCAGTCAATAATGAGATTCAATCAATTTTGGATAACCATACATGGGAATTGGGTCTTCCTCCAGGAAATAAGCCTTTAGGTTCGAAATGGATCTTTCAACGAAAAATGAAAGCTGATGGCACTATTGACAAATATAAGGCAAGACTTGTTGTCACAGGTTATAAATAAAAGGAAGGCATTGATTACTTTGACACTTACGCGCCAGTAACGAGGATAACATCTATTAGGGTGTTAGTGGCACTAGCGACCGTGTATGATCTTGAAATCCATCAAATGGATGTTAAAACAACTTTCTCAAATGGAGAATTGGAGGAAGAGATTTACATGGAACAACCTGAGGGTTTTGTGGTTCCTGGTAAAGAAAAGAAAGTTTGCAAACTTGTTAAGTCGCTTTATGGACTTAAACAAGCACCCAAACAATGGCATGCCAAATTTGACCATACAATGTTGGCAAGTGGGTTTAAAATCAACGAGTGTGACAATTGTGTTTACATTAAAAATACTCCAGGTCATGAAGTTATTGTTAGTTTATATGTTGATGACATGTTGATAATGAGCAAAAGTATGGCAGATATAAATGCTACTAAGCGCATGTTGGCTAGCAAATTCGACATAAAAGACTTAGGAGCTGTTGACGTGATCTTAGGAATCAGAATTCATAAGACTCCATAAGGTCTAGCATTATCACAGTCTCACTACATTGAAAAAGTACTTGACAAGTTCAAGTATTTGGATTTCAAGATTGCCAAGACTCCAATTGACGTGAGTTATGCACTTCAAAAGAATGAAGGTGAAAGTGACTCACAACTGGACTATGCAAGAGTATTGGGAAGTTTGATGTATATCATGAATTGTACGCGACCAGATATAGCATGTGCTATTAGCAAACTGAGTCGGTTTATAAGTAATCCCAATCAAATACATTGGATGGCAATGAAATGAGTTTTCGGGTATATGAAACATACCCAGAATTATGCTTTGCATTATAAAAAATATCCCTCCGTGATCGAGTGATATCGTGATGCAAATTGGATCACCGGATTATTTGAAGTTATATCCACGGTGGATATATTTTCACAATTGTGGGTGGAGCAGTGTCTTGTAAATCATCCAAACAAACGTGCATCGCCCGTTCTACAATGGAATCTGAATTTATAACTTTAGATAAGGCCGGTGAAGAAGCTGAATGGCTCCGAAATTTCTTGGAAGATATTCCATTTTGTCCCAAAACCTTTGGCACCTATTTGTATACATTGTGATAGTCAAGCGGCAATAGGCAGGGCAGGGAGCGTTATGTATAACAGAAAATCTCGTTATATACGATGGAGACACAATACCGTTAGACAACTACTCTCTAGTGGTGTTATCACGATTGACTACGTAAAATCAAGAGATAACGTGTCGGATCCACTTACAAAAGGCCTATCTAGAGAGGCAGTTGAAAGATCATCAAACGAAATGGGGTTAAGGCCTAGGACAAGTCATCATGGCAGTAACTCTTCCTAGCAGACTGGAGATCTCAAGAGCTAGGTTCAAAGATATCAAACAAAGTTATGAATGACGGTTCAACATTGTCAAATAACTCAACCCATTCTCGTGATGAAGACAATGTTCAAAATCGAGGTAAAACATTAAGGCTTTTTGATGAGTCAATAAAGCTTAAAGCTTTTTAATGATTTGCTAAGTCTGGCAGGATATGACCAGATAGTGTGTCTTTAGGATTACACGTTTAGAAATCACCTATGTGAGTGTGAAGTGTAAGCCGTTTCAAGGGGAATGAAAGTAAAGGCCCATTCTCTAAGCACTCATGAAACCAGGCGGTGTTCATGGCTGAAACGAATACAACCATGAGAACCATAGATGGTTAAGGATTGATTGTGTTACTTATATTGTCTAGGTATACAACAAAGCTCGACGTTTCAAAGATATCAAATCTACCGGTTGACCGAGTATATCCGATATAAGTTCACTATGGAAAGTTCAGAGGAAAACCTACTTATCTAGATGCAATTAATTCTTGCATGTAAAACACGTACGCGTCCGTGCATTCCTTTATTTTATAGCCGTTCCCAATTCATGTGGGGGGTTGTTGGGCTTTAAGCTTGGTGTAGCTTAAAGAGGGTGACTGGGAAATGGAAGGAAAATAAAATATTTGAGTTTTCCTCCTTGGCAAAGGGACATTGTCCCATATTGGAGGAAGAAAAGACTTTTGATGGGTATATATACAATTGCTCTTCTTCTAGCTCTTAAAGAGTTAAGAAGAAGGCAAGCCTCGCGCCGTCATCGTCGTCGGTCGCTCGGCTCGGCTTCGGCTTCGGATTCGGATTTGGTCAAAGATCGATTGATTGAATAATCTTTTTGGACAAGATTTCTTTTAATTATTTAATTAATTAATTTAAATTAATTAACGAAAATTCAATCCGAAATAACCCATGACCCGCAACCCGGTCCGGTCCGGTCCGTTTTCTTTCCCGGATTATTTCAAATCCGTTTTCTAATTTTTCCACTATATTTCCACCTGTTCTAACAGCTATGGATGTTCTGAAAGGTTGCAAACCTTTTCAGAAACAGTGCCAAATGGGCTATTGT
This sequence comes from Nicotiana attenuata, assembly GCF_001879085.1. Lineage (NCBI taxonomy): Eukaryota > Viridiplantae > Streptophyta > Magnoliopsida > Solanales > Solanaceae > Nicotiana > Nicotiana attenuata. Next base: position 45,313,827 of record NC_031998.1, read on the forward strand.
CACGATCCGAATTTTCCACCCTCGGGAGTCGTGATGGCACTTACTAGTGAAAGCTAGGCAAGCTAACCTATTAAACTATTTACCTTGTTTTCATTTTTAATCCGTTAACAATTAATAACTATAATTTAATAACAACAGAATTTAATAAGCGGAATACTGAATTGCAAAGTTTTAATAAAACTGCTATTACCAATCCATAAGAAATCTACCCAAGACTGGTGTCACAACTTCACAGACTGTCTAGGGGTACTACAAATAAAGGTCTGAAAGAAATAATACAGTACTGTCTCTGGAAATACATGAAAGAAACAGGAATAATAGATGGAAGGAGACGCCAAGGCCTGCAGGACTACCTCGGGTCGCCTGATGATCAAGAGGCAGCAATCTCACTGCGGTCTGAAATCTACAGCACTGGGGTCTGCACAAAAGAGTGTAGAGTATAGTATCAGCACAACCGACCCCATGTGCTGGTAAACCTGTGCAGTTCAATCATATACAGCGAAAATAGAAGCAGATAATTACAACTAAAGCTGGGCGGGGGAAACATGCTGCGGGGAGTAACAGGTAACAACAGAATAACAGTAGAAAAATGTAAGGAACGCCATAAATCAAATACCAGCAAAAGATAAGGAAATAGGAAACAAGTGCACATGTAATACCATTGCAGACGTGCAACCCGATCCCATTTCATATAATACCATTACAGGCGTGCGACCCGCTCCCATTTCGTATTGTACCGTTGCAGGCGTGCAACCCGCTCCCATTTCATATATTACCGTTGCAGGCGTGCAACCCGCTCCCATTACACATGTTACCGTTGCAGGCGTACAACCCGCTCCCATTTCATATGTTACCGTTGCAGGCGTGCAACCCGCTCCCATTTCATATAGTACCGTTGCAGGCGTGCAACCCGCTCCCTTTTTCATATAGTATCGTTGCAGGCGTGCAACCCGCTCCCTTCTCATTTATCAATACCAATCATGAAAGAATCCCGGCAAGGGAATAATATTTTAACAACAACATCCCAGCAAGAGAACAATACTATAACAAAAACATCCCGGCAAGGGAACAATAATATGATAACAACATCTCGGCAAGGGAACAATAATATGAAAACCACTTCCCGGCAAGGGAACAATAATGATATCCTCATATGAAGCACAATAAACTACAACGGAGTCACAACAATTACAATACAAGACTCACGGGCATGCTTGACACCAACGTATAGATACTCATCACCATGCCTATACGTCGTACTCAACAATTAGCACGCAGCAAATAAGACTCAACTCTTAATCCCTCAAGCTAAGGTTAGACCAAACACTTACCTCGATGCCACGAACACAATTCAAGCCTCAACTATCGCTTTACCTCTTGATTCCACCACCAACCTGCTCGTATCTAGCCACAAATTACTTAATTATATCAGTAAATGCTAAATGAAACAATTCTAATGCATGGAAATAAGTTTTCTAAAAAATTTCCCAAAAAGTCAAAAATCGACCCCGGACCCGCTTGGTCCAAACCTAAAATTCGGACCAAAATCCGATTACCCATTCACCCCTGAGCCCAGATATATAATTGATTTTGGAACCCGACCTCGATTTGAGGTCTAAATCCCCAAATTTCAATATTCTTAGGTTTTACCCAAAATTCCCAATTCCACCATGAAAACCCTAGATTCTAGGATGAAATCTTGTAAAAAGAAGTTAAGGAGTAAAGAAAATGAGTTAGAAATCACTTACTAATTTTTTGGAGAAGAAAGGTTGTTTGAAAAATCGCCTCTTATATTTTTGGGGTTTTGAAAAATTGAAAATAACTAAAAATCCCGTTTAAATATACCCCTCTCAGACCCCCTATGCGGATCGCACAAAAAGGAGTGCGGCCGCAGAGCTCACAAGGTTGACTGTAGAGACATGCTTTAGTATTTTGGCTATAACTTTCTCTACAGATGTCCAAATTGTGATTTCTTTACCTTTCTGAAAACTAGACACAATGGGCTACAACTTTTGTTTTTGAATCATCTCACAATTCCTTGTAGATCAAAAGATATAGGCTTCCGAAATCAGACCAGTAAAATTCTTCCTCACCGCGGACCGCACAAAAAGGAGTGCGGCCGCAAAGGCCCCTCCACGGTCAGCACAAAATCAATGCGGTCAGCACTGGTGGGTTCAGAGATCTGCAACAGCTATGTTTTAAGCCTAAAACATCCCGGAACCTACCCGGAACTCTCCCGAGCCCTCGGGACTTCAAACCAAACGTGCATACTAACGCAAAAACATCATATGGACCTACTCGTGCGATCACATCATCAAAATAACATGTAAAACCATGAATTAAGCCTCAAAACTCAATATTTTCATCAAGAACACTCAAAGTTCATAACTCTTCAACCAGAAGTCCAACTCACGTCAAATAAACTCCATTTTTCACCAAATGTCACAGTTATCATTTAAATACTATAACAAGTTTGTACCAGGCTCCGGAATCAAAATACGGGCCCGATACCAATGGTTTCAAACATTAATTCTTTTCTTCATTTCTTAGATAATTCAGCAAAACAATTTCTTTCAAAAATTGATTTCTAAGGCTTGGGACTTCGGAATTCATTTTCGGGCATACGCCCAAGTCTCATATTTTACTGCTACCTCCCGGGATCGTCGGAACACGGATCCGGGTCCGTTTGCTAAAAATGTTGACCAAAGTCAACCATAATCAAATTTTAACTCTAGAAATTTCTATTTCTCATACTTTCACATAGAAGGCTTTTCGGATATAGGTCCGGACCATGCACGAGTCGAGGTGAGGTAAAGAGGAGGTTTTTAGGCCTTGGAACACTGAATTGGTTTCTAAAACAAGTGATCACCATTTGGGTCATCACAGCTATAAATATGCCTTGAATCCCAGAATTTTTACTTACTAAATTTTCTGATTATCTTCTTCTTCTTCTGCATAATACTTTTCCAGTGTGTTTTACGACCATTGAGTGGTTCGCCGTTCACCAGAGTTTTTGGTACCAATACGCTGGTGAGTTAAATCGTTCTATCTTGGGAGGATATATTCCAGCACCTCGGGTACTTGAGGGGAATAATTTCCTTAAGGACACACTGTGTATTCAGTGGGCTCGATTTATTCTTATATTATTTTCAAAATTTATTTTGTCGTTCTGGTTCTACTAATTTTCTATTTTTGTTTTTCCAGAAAGTTTACTGTTTTATTGTTTATGACAGCAATACAGTTTCGATAACAATATGTAATAATATGTCCATTTGTTGTAAAATGGACCGTGAACATTAACTCCATGTAGAAGTAGTCTGTTACATGTAAGCTTCCTTTAGGCTTATTGAATTATTAACATGGCATAAAATTATTTCCTTCTTGTAGTCTCCAAATGAAGTCTTCTTTGTGTGTGTAATTTTTTTTTATATGTTTGGCTGTTTTTAGGGCTCCTGGAGAATTGAGGTGCAACATATTTCGGATAAGTGTGCCAAAACGAGTGAAATTTCAGATACAAGGAGTAATCTCTTGTTTGTGTTTATTATATTATGTGATTATGATTTTCTAAATGAACTTGTCGGCATAGCATTGACCTATTCACCAGCAATTACCACAAAGTAGACCAGCTACTATTTGTTAATGTCATCTATATCCATTTTTATGTTTATCTTACAGGGCTCATTTGAGTTGATATTTCTCTCACTATAACCAATTCAAATGGTGGTATCAATTTTCTCTTGTACGTCCTAAATAAATCTTCCCCCATCATTTTTGAATAGAAAATATAGGTTCTAAAAAAATATCATTCACCATTTTTAGGAAATTAGAACTTTCTTGTTATATTGTGATAAAATATATAACTAATTCAATCATTGACTATGCATTTTAAACATTTTAGCTTGGGCCCGGGCTCAGCGCGGGCCTAACACTAGTAAAGATATAAAAAAACACACATACTAACAATGAAGAATAAATGTGCTTAGTCATATATAATAATACTTTTTTGGGATTTAATAATTTTAGCAATGTAAAGGATGTGAGAAAATATACAAGAAACACAGTAGGAGTTTATTGATGGTAGTCACAATAACTACGCGAAGGCGGGTAAATTACTAGTTTATCAATAAATGAGGAACCAAAAGTGCCATATATAGTTAAAGCAGTCTAAATATGGCATTTCTGAAGCAGTGAATTCTGAGCCCACGTGTGTTAGGATTAGGGGTGGCAAATGAGCGGGTTGGGCTGAACTTGGGCGGGTCAAGATTGGTTAGGTCAATAAATGGGTCATTGCCTAACCCAGCCCAAAGTACACTTGGGCTAAGATGGGCTGGGTCAAGATGGACTAAACAATGGGTTATAACCCAATCCGTCCAACTTGACCCATATTTTAGAACCATGCTCACCTTGCAAAAAAACCTTTTACCTTAAAATGTGTAAGTTGAAAAATTTTTTGCGGGGGTGGGTGGTGCAGAAAAACGAAAAAACAGAAAACAAAAAATAGAACATTGAAAATACAAAAAAAAAAAGTAAAAAAAAATTTTGAGGGGGTTTGCGCGCGCCATGGGGG
>NC_031998.1:45318413-45318487 GCF_001879085.1 Nicotiana attenuata
GGTGCAGAAAAAAATACAAAATTAAAAATACAAAAATATATATATATATATATATATATATATATATATAGGGG
>NC_031998.1:45318507-45471876 GCF_001879085.1 Nicotiana attenuata
GGGTAGCGGCGACGACGAGGGGACGGGGGGGGGTAGGGCGAAAGAAAAAATAACCAAAATTAAAAATAACTAAAATATATATATATATATATATATATATATATAGGGGTAGGGTGGATGGGTAGTGCAATAAAACAAAAGAACAGAAAATTAAAAATACAAAAAAAAAAAAAAGTAAAATTGGGCAACTAAGTAAATTTCTAGATAAGTTGGGTGAGATCCCTTTGTTCTAGGTGAATTTCATAGGTTGTATTTGAGCTGCTTAATGGGTCAGAATGAGCTATAAAAAATAATGGGTAAACTTGGGCTCAGTCCAAATTAACCTATGAGCTAAAATATTTGTAGCCCAACTCATTAATCTCTGGGCGAGTTGGATGGGTTTGGGCTCAAATTGCCACCCCTAGTAGTGTATACTATCTAACCTATATAGTGGGGCAAAGGATAACTTTGTTTTAGACCATACCAACCTAAAAAGTCTTAGACAATGGTTGGTCCTACTGGTCCTTAGCAAATCATGAGATAACCTTTTACACTATATCCGTGAATAAATTAGTGATTTTTTCTTTCCTATACCATATATGAAATCCTATTACCAAAAATGTGCTTAGTTTCTAATTTACCCGCCCTATCCACATTTATTCTACAGTTATTATACCAATCAGTTAAATACAAATTAATAGTAGTTGAATCTTCCTAATTTGTCGAGCTAAAATTGAGAAACAGAATATTCTAAAAAGATTTGGCGTAAATCAGATCAAATCATATTCTTCCAGATATTCCTATTTAGGCGCGCTACAATTATGGAAGTAAATATTCTTCCAGATATTTTCCACCATTGATAGCCATTAAAAAGCTTGAAAGCTTTGAATTCAAATTTGGGTTTTCAAAAATCATTATTTGTTTGGATTGGGTGTTGTTGAAAATAATCGGGAATATGGTTTGGAGTTTATATCTCAATTTTGAGGGGTTTTGGTGAAGATTAGACTTGATTTTGACTGAAATTCAGATTGAAACTCGAAGAAGAAGAAGAAGAAGAAGAAGAAGAAGAAGAAGAAGAAGAAGAAGACATTGCAGAAATTGTAGATAAATTTTAGATTATTTGTATTCTGATTGTAGATGCTTTATTTTCTGTTTTCACAAATAAAAAACGGCTAAAACTTCTACAAATCTTCTGAAAAAACGTAATTATGTCAAAAATTACAATTATGCTACAATTGGATGGGAATTGGGATATAAAAATTCAATGTACCCAGTTTGTAGATATTTTGTAGATAAATTGTAGATTATTTGTATTCTAATTGTAGGTGCTTTGTTTTCTGTTTTCACAAATAAAAAACTACTAAAACTTCTACAAATCTTCTGCAAAAAATGCAATTATGTCGAAAATTCCAATTATGTTACAATTGAAATGAGAATTGGGATATTAAAATTCAATGTATCCAGTTTGTAGATATTTTGTAGATAAATTGTAGATTATTTGTATTCTGATTGTAGATGCATTGTTTTCTGTTTTCACAAATCCAAAACGACTAAAACTTCTACAAAATCTTCTGCACAATTTATCTACAATTTATCTACAGTTTCTGCAATATGTCTTCTTCTTCTTCTTCTTCGAGTTTCAATCTGAATTTCAGTCAAAACCAAGTCTAATCTTCACCAAAACCCCTCAAAATTGAGATATAAACTCCAAAACATATTCCCAATTATTTTCAACAACACCCAATCAAAATAAATACTCCCTCCGTTCCAATTTATGTGAACCTGTTTGACTGGGCACGGAGTTTAAGAAAAAGCGAAGACTTTTGAAATTTGTGGTCCTAAACAAGTCAAAAAGGGGCCCAGAATATTTGTGTGGTTATAAAAGCTTCTCATTAAGGGTAGAATTGTAAGTTTAAGCTAAATTGTTTCTAAATTTAGAAAGTGTCCATTCTTTTTGGAACGAACCAAAAGGAAATAGGTTCACATAAACTGGAACGGAGGGAGTAATGATTTTTGAAAACCCAAATTTAAATTCAAAGCTTCAAAGCTTTTTAATGGCTGTCAATGGTGGAATTGCTGCTCTCTTGTCTCTTTGAAGGTTTGTTCTTCTTCATTGAGAAAATTTGAAGCTGAAGGTCAATGTGTGTATGAACTTTGAAGATTTGACTTCAATTTTGATGAACTTTGTTGTTCTTCATTGATGAACTTCAACTAGAGTAAAATGGGGAACCAACTTTGTTGAAGGGTTTCTTCAATTTTCTGTGAATTTAGAGGGAGAATTTTGTTTTAGAGATTGGAAAATGGTAAAAGAACGTGGGTATGGTAAACGTGGGTGGACTGAGGGTTAGGAGAGAGAAAACTTGCAAGATTCCTTTAAATTAAAGGAGTAAAAAATGTACAATTTAATTATACCTTAATAATTATTGGTATAAGAATTGCGTAATTGTAAACTAAGTGTAAATTAAGTCAAACCTTAAACATTGAGGGTAATAAGATTTCCTAAATGTGGCATAGGAATGTAAAAATCTCAATGAGAGCATTATGTAATCTTGTAATATCGAGTACTCACCAAGCTCTGTTTTAAAAGCAGAATTGAGACTCGCCCGGGGAATCGCCCCGGGGCGGAAGCACTCGTAACGCCCCCTGGCTTATTTGTGGGGCTTAGTTCGTGAGACTTACGCCTCATCCATCAGGGCTTACCGCCCCAGGGCACGCCCAACGCCCACGTAACTGGGCTCGCCTAATAGAACTTTTATACATTGTATGTAACTAAGCTTGTTAATCCTCAAATGTTTCTTAAAAATCGTTGACTATTCAAATTACTTTTTTCTTAATCATAAATCATTAAGTTGAGAGTATTTTATGTCATAATTAAATATAAAAATTATTGCATGTTATCCACTAAGATTGCTATGTGGTAATATTAAATAAAATCTTTCATTTAAAAAAGTATTTATTTTATTAACTTGTTTTGTACTTTTTACTATAGTAAGTCTGTAATTTTTTCATAATTATTTTTTCAAATAATTATTTTTTTCACTGTTACGAGATACAAATACTTATTAATTTAAAATAGCTCATTATAGCTAGTAACTTTTTAACAAATTAATTAGTTATCATGGTATTGTATGGTGAAATTATATGTCACTTTATTAACACTTGTTCAAACTTAAAAATAAATGATCTAGAGAATCATATTTAAATTGTGAGTTATGTTTTTAATATAAATGTTCTTTTCAAAATAGAAGATATTCAAATAAAAGGAGTAGTTTAAAGAAAAATATCAAATTATAATATCGAAATTCTTTCAAGATTTATTACTCCTTAAGAGATACATATAAGATTTTGTATCAAATACATTACTTTTGATGTTTGAGTTGTAACGGCGTTGCAGCTAATTTGCGATATATGTCATACTTTTCATATTATCATAGTTGAATTATAAATTATAAATATTTTAAATAGATTATTTATTTTAGTTTTATGATTTTAATATAATTTTTATAATTATTTTTTATTTTATGCTATCTTAAAATTCTTGAAATTAGTAAAATTTAAAGATCCATGGGACTTACGCCCCATGTCTCGGGGCTTACGCCTAGTCTCACGCCCTCGCCTTTTAAAACATTGCTCACCAGTAATGTAGACACTTTTTATGACGGTGATGTCCGAACCAGTTTGCTCGCACCCCAATTAATTCTACCGGATATCTCCAACCAGCACAAGTACCCAATAACTTTATCTACCAAGGCTTAAATTAAGCGGAAGAGATCGCCCAATAGAATTTGAACCTACTACCTAATAATTCTCTTTTAACTTCATTAACCACTAGGTCACACCCTTAGGTGCCTTAAAAACACCTTATAATCAAAAAACCGGTTCCAAAATTGCTACTCCTTTCGTTTCAATTTAAATGACATACTTTTCTTATTAGTCCGTTCCAAAAAGAATGACACATATCTATATTGAAAACAATTTCTTTAAACTCTTCATTTTACCCACTTTATCCTTAATAAAAAGTTTTTATAATAACCAAATATCATGGTCCCACAAAATTTTTGCCCCTTGAGCTTTCAGGACCACATTTCAAAAGTTTCCTTATTTTTCATCTAAAGAAAGGGAGTAAAGAATAAGGTGGGGACCTGAGATTCTCAGCAACGGGGTGGCCAATAAGATTTCTGGCCCACAGGATTGGTGTTTCGACTGAAAAAGTTGATATCCTCCCTGATAATAATCTAGGCTATTCTACAATAACCAGATACAAGAGTTTATCAACGGCAAATGCGAACAAGTCAGTCAGCATTAAGGTACAGCTTGGTGAAAATGTCAAAATTTTGCTTCCTAAGAGGAAGAAATGAGAAATTTGAATGAATCAAGATACAAATTAGAAAGAACAAAAAATTGAATAAACATTCACAGGAGTCAAACAAAGGTTAAGAACCATTTGGTTCAATAATATCATGAGCTCTCCACTCGACTTCGTTTTGCAGAAATATGACCATTTTCTTTGGATGTGTTGTCCAGCACTGCAGTATTATCCTCATCCTTCAATTTGAAAGTCCAACCCGGAAAATCTGACTCCGAAAATAAGTTAGTTGGAGTTGCTGTGTAGAATGCAAGGGGAACCTGTTTAACTCGTCTCCTAATCTGCAACAAAGTATTAATGTTAGAATGCCATTACATGGAACATTAACGGATACAATAAAAGGCGGTAGATGGTCAGCACACAATGAGACAGGGAGCTAAAAATGCTAAAACCAGTAAAAAGAATGTCAAAAACCTAAAATACTAGAAGAGATTTAATCCACTATGAACCCAAAAGAGAAATGGAAAAGCGACTAAGGCCAAGCGAGACACTTCATTGGTTATACAAGCAAACATAATAGAGAAGACTACCGTCAAGCAATTGCAGCAATTTTTTTTAAAAAAAAAAAAAAGAAAAAGTGTTATCAACCAGTAAGTGGATGATTAAAACCAAAACAAATATAGTTACTTAATGAGCATTACCTCATCACCAAAAATCGTCGCATATGAACCAGAACTGAAATCTTTGACTGCTACTTCAGTAGTTTTAGCTCTGATCGTCAAATCATTCTCAAGGGATAAAACAAATCTAACAACACATGAAAGAAAAAAGGAAGACTTAGTTGAAAAGCACAATTGAACTAACCAGAAATGCACATTAACACAGCGAAAACTATAATTATCATACCTTGAAACCGGTGGGCAGTAGTGATGACGGAGAGTTTCAACCTCCCATAGAGAGCTCCCTGTGGAATGAGAATTTAACACATCACCTTTGCCAAGAATAGTGTTTTAAACAAGGAAATCAAAACTTTACACTGAGGAAGCGCCCACTTTTATACCTTACAAATATCCCAACAACCAAAACATTTCAAATGACTAAAGCAAAAACACTGGGATTGAAGGTCCAGAAAACTTAACATCCACCTAAAGTTACAGCTAATAAACAAAAGTTGAAATGCCAAAAGAAAAACATTTACATTTATTCTCAACACATTTGCAAAGGTCATGCATCTAAGAAAGGCCAAGTAATTCCTCGGCCACCCCTTTTCACCCAAAGAAGATAGAAAAGTTTTCTCAGCCGGAAAAAAAAAATTAAAAATAATAATAATAATAAACGAATAAATAGACAAGTACCAATTTGAGTTGACTTGGGACTTTGAAAAGCCCTTTAACTGATTAGAAAGAAAAAAGGAGATGGCAAAATGCATGACACTACACTGGTTGAATAACTGGAGCTTACAGTTGTAAAGTCTTGCCAATGCCTTTTCAACTCAATTAGAAAGAAACAAGAAGAGATATAGGAGAGATGCATGAGAATGTGACAGCTGAATGAATGAACTTTATAAATACGGCAACTCATGAAACAAGAAAATTACTCATTGCGTTAGCCTTCAACAGATCAGTCTGCTTGTCATCAAAAAGATCAATGCCAGGCTTGATGTTTGATATTTCTCTGCTGGCACTGGAGTCCTCGATGCTGTCATCAGTCTCCCTCTCTGCTTCTGTAATGTCTTTCGTAGTCTCATTACCATCCTCCTACAAAGAATTTTATCTCAAATAAGCTTTTGATCCTCTACAGGCATGAATGGAACACTTGTACAACTTTAACAGTGGTAAGGAAGCAGGCAGAAAACATTACTATGACATTTTCCAGCCAGAAATGATTTGCACTTTTGAGTGTCATCCAACAAAAGTAACTACTCCTCAATCCCAAACTAGTTGGGGTCAACTATATGAATGTTGTACATCCATCCCGCTCTATTTAGATCTGTTTTACTCAACTACTTAATAGTTTGTCGTTTACACGAACTAGCAGGCTCTAAGTTTCACCTTATCTCCTCACTGTCCCACATAGATACGACATCTCAAAGAATGACTTCAGCAGAAAAAAGGGCAAGACCCCATAGCCTTACCTGGTGCACCAAGCAATTTATTGAAGGATGTCTCCTTAAGAGATTATGAATTAGAGCAACAATGACTAATGCTCCTGAAGGAGGGACAGCGAGCGAAAGCCGACTGAGTTTTTTACAAAAAGCAGCCGCCAAATATGCAGGAAGAAGTGGTGATTTCAGGCACGAATCAAGAAGCTGCAAGTAACATTTTGCAGTTAGTGTCCATAAACATAATAACTAGATCTACAATATTACAGCATATTGAAAAAGATATTTCCATCAAGATCAATAAAGCAAATTATTTTACAAGTAAATGATGTTGTACTGACAGCTTCTGAACATTTTATTGCTCAGGAATCAGCTGAATTTTCAATGAGCAATACACGAAATAGTTCAGGTATCCCTTTTTTCTGCTTGATAACATCAGTTCAGTATGCATACTTGATAGAAGCAATGACGAAACTACGATGAACATTATGAACCTGAAAGAGCAGACTTCAACTTCCCCAACTACAGAAATGACAGTTATCCAACTAAAACCATATGCAGAAAACATAGCATATGCAGAACATTTCCAAGAGAGATTGTGGTTGCTTGCATGTTAATTGTACTCTTCAGGAAAACATCACATACAAGCAGACAGTAATTAACACTTCCATGGAAGTGTACAGCAAAAGATACAATTTATTCCGGCCGAAAGCACTTGCCCTCAGGGGGGAATTCATGTTACATATGGGAGATCTATAGCAGCTCAAGTCAATCAGCACTTAAACCAAAACCCACTAAGCATAAATTATAATCCCCCAAAACAGATTTGATAGTCTGATAGTCCGAATAGTAAACCAATACAAAGAGGGGAAAGCAAAGTTTTTGATATTACCTGAAAGAACTTAGCCCTATGCTTTGCCATAAAAATGGAGGGTTCCAATAGAGCATAAAGCTTTTCATAGAAGTTGGGGTATTCAAGACCATGTTGTGTCATGAGAACAAACAAGCTGCTAAGAGCCATCACACTGACTACCCCACCAATATCATACGACCGTGTTAAAAAATCACTGCATATGAAAAGGTACTGCAGTCACTCAACAAGGATTATCAAGTCTGAAAGAATAGAATTAGTACAAGAACAAGAAAAAGGTACAACGTATTACCACAACATGAGAGGATTAGACAGATACGGAATAACAACTTGATGAAGGTTCACCAGAACCTGAGATCAGAAAGCAAAAGAGAATGTTATAGAAGCGATATCGTCATAACTATCGTGTTTCAGGAGTAAAAAAACAGAATTTAATCACAAAAGCTTGCTTTGGAGTAATCAAGAATTCGTTACCTTATAAACAAAAGAATAGGTAGATGGTACCAGCAAAGGAGTTACAGATGGAAAAATGAAAATTTTACTACCACTTCAACCAAATCTTTTAGAGGATCTAAAGCAGAATTCAACAACAACAACAACAACAAACCCAGTATGTTCCCACCAGGTGGGGTCTGTGGAGAGTAGTATGTATGTAGACCTTACCCCTACCTAACAGGTAGAGAGGCTGTTTCCAATAATTAAATGTGAAATAGATTTACTCCACCGTCCCATAATTTTTTCCCCATCAAAGGCTGGTTGAGGTTGTTCAAAGCCATATTTACATATCACAACTTTGCACAGTTTCATGATAAAAATACATTCATGAAATATGCAACTATCATATAGAGGGACTATTAGCCATAGGACGAATATCTATATCTTCACTTAAACATGCTCTGCACTGTAAAACTTTAAAAGTCAAATCAAAATCAAGTGTAATATGACAGCATCACTTACCACAACTTGAATCAAGAGATACTGGATAAGAAGAGAAAGAGCAGAGATCATAAGCAGTACAAAAGACAACAAGCACAAGACCTTGTTCCAACAGATAAAATGGATATCCAGTCAATGGAACTGTTTATTTACCTCTTTGTAAACATCAATTGGAAGTGGTAATCTAAGGAATGATATCCAGGCTTTAGTAAATTTCAGTTTCATCTTTTTTGCAATATTGGCTGGAGATACCTGAAGATTACAAAGTACTTAAAACATTAGCTAGCTTGAAAACACAAAGAATCAGCAGATGTCCTTGCAGAACAATCCAACAATGTGAGGTACACAGAGGAAAATGTCCTTTTTTCTTCTTCATTTTTTTTACATATCACAAGGTGTTTCACTAGATACCTTGATATTAGAGGATTCATCCTTGCATTGCTTTCCGCTATGTCCTTTGTCATTCTCTTTCCCAGCAAATATACCTAAATCCACATAAATATAAGATCACAGCAAAGAGAAGCAATAAGACACAAACATTTAGTATAGGACATATTACAAGCATTGCAAAGAAAATGATACGAACAGCTTGCTTTAGGTCTGAAATGGTAAAAACTAAAAACTGCTAAAACTGAAATTGGACAATCCTGCTTAAGGGATATTTCAAAAATCAAAATCAAATAGAGTGATATATGCATCTTATACGTATCGCAGCTATGTATTCGGGTATTATTAAAAATATAACATGATGCCATTTGTGCAGGTTCTCTGCCTTTCAGAATACAGCTTGTATATGGGATTTCCCCATCATTAGTATATTTGTTTACCTTATCCCAAAGAAAACAATGTGAGGCATTTAATCTAGAAAGATTTGATCTTTCATCAAACTACAAGCTTTGGATTTTAGTAGCTAGGTTAATAAAAGAGAGGAATCTAATTAGGAGGCTCATCAAACTTCCTAGTTCCCAAAGTTCTGCTTCCAACTACCGATGAGAAAGCTTGGACGTATAGCAATTATCCTAGACAACAACGACGACAACCCTATAAAATTCCACTAGTGGGGTCCGGGAAGGGTAGTGTGCACGCAGACCTTACCCCACCCCGAGGGAGTAGAGAGGTTGTTTCCGATAAACCCTCGGCTCAAGAAGAAGAAAAGAGGCAATATATTAGTACCATCAACAGAAACCATAAAAAAGTAACAGCATCACAAGAACCAGAAAATAGATGAAAAGCAAAACAATAACCAGTAAATAAGACCCGACACTATGAAAAACGGAAGAATAGTATGAACACAACATTTACCACTAGCAGTCTAAGACAAAATCCTATGAGACTAGCCTCGCTCTGGTACGAAGTAGAAATATGCTCAACTACCTCCTAACCTACAACCTTAATGCTCGATCTCCACAACTTCCTATCAAGGGTGATGTCCTCAGTAATCTGAAGTCACACCATGTCCTGCCTGATCACCTCCCCCCAATACTTCTTAGGCGCCCTCTACCTCCTAACATACCTACCAAAGCCAGCCGAGCGCACCTCCTAGACAACAAACAAAATTAAACCCAAAAAAAATTGAAATACCACAAAGACCAAGCTGAAATGGTTGTTTGTTCTTTTCCTTCAACTACTTCTCGTAACAAAATTCTTTTGGACAATCAAGACTCATTTTATCCTTTTCAATATATTGGGAGCTCAAATACCAATATTTGACGAGGATTGCTACTACCTTTTTCGATGAAACCCTACTGAGACTGCTATTTCCCATAAAGCCAATAGAACAGATGCATTATGTAGGAACGTGATAAAAGAAACACCTTTTATAAAACAAGGGGCTAAAAGCGCGTACACTCAAAATGCAATCAAACAAAAATACCTCAAACTCAAACAAGTTGGGGTCTACCATGTAAATCCGCTATTGTCCATTTTGGCTTATTAGACCCACATTCTATTCAGAGGATTCATCATAATTAGATTGTTTTACCCTGACCGTCAACCCATCACAACCCCCACCCTTTATACGGTCTTCAGACCGACTTACTTCGGAAACTATATAAAGCAAAAACAAAAATAGCAAATACCCGAATTCAATTCAGATGTAGGATACCTATCCAGAAGTTTTCGCAACTCAATCATAGATGGCGGAATCATCAAAGATTTGACCTTTTCGAATCTTTTCAATCCATAATAACAGTTGACATACATTGGTAAAAACTTACAAAAAATTATTTGTTCGCAAGAAGTGATTGAACAACAATAATTAGAAAAAACAACATTTGCAAAGATGAGTTGTGAAATTTGCTAGGACAAACATTCTTCCATATATCAGAAGCAGATGTCAAATACAGATGAAGCTCTAAGTCAGGATTCAACAATTGGTTAAGTTACTAACCTGCACCATTCCACATATCATATTCTGATTTTCCATCTGAACCTTCCAGGGGAGGGATACGAGAGAGTAGATGATATAACTTGTGAGTTGAGAGGGCCAAGCTTTAAATTAAATCAAGAAAAGCAAAGTTAAAAAAGGAGAATGTTGAGTACAACATTTGGACACTAACAAACTAGAACTTTCTGGGTATTGACTAAAAGGAAGAATTGCTTCTATAAGTTGAAAGGAGATGTGGCACACCGAACCAAAAAAAACCATCATATAGACTTCGAGAAAAATTGACTAGCAAAGTATTTAATATGCAGTAGAGTTTAGAAACATTTCAGGATAAGGATTAAAAAGAAAAGACTTCTACAGTAAACTAAATAGTTAGAAAAATATCCTGAATCTAAAAAGGTGATAAAACAGAGTACAAAGCCAAAAATAAATAAAAAAAAATAAAAAATAAAAAGAGAACAGCTTGCCAAAGCAACCATTTCCAAATCTCTAAGTTCTGCAAATACTGTGTCATGAAGATAAACTTGGCAAATACTAGTATACGTTTCTCTACCATCCTAGCTATCTGTATATTCAGTTTAGGGGTGCCACTTTAAAATTTAAGAAAAATGAAAAGTAATTCTAAACTTATCCTTTTAAGCAAGTAAAAGGATCAACGAACAAACAGTTTCTGGATAAATAAATCAACCTGAAGCATCAAAAGCAGGTGACATAATCGTAGTGCAACAACATTAGTTGCCTTCACTTTCTGTAGCTCAATTATCTACCATAGTTAATGAAATGCTGTTGAAACAATCAGCATCCAATATAAAAAGAAAAATAGTTAACACATTATTTGTGTAGGAAAAAATGTTGCATTGTCCAAGTGATAAAAGAGTGTGTTGTCCATTAAATAATTGCTCATTGAAGGCAATCAGCATCACTCGGATAACTAAAACCAACCTTGATTTTGGCTTGTCCACATCGATGGTGTCTGGGCTCTCATTTTTATCATCTGATGGTGGAAACACCAAAAAGGCATGAAAACAAGTTCAAGAAAAATAGAGGAGGTAAAGACAGGATATCAGTGATACCAGAGATATCTATGGCTTCTACAGTTCGAGAAAGCTTCTCCATGCTGATATAAGTAAAATATCTGATGAAAGAAGCCAACAAATCAGCATAACCTGTAAAAATGTATCTGCTAATCGTATATTTGAAATGCTAAGCTGATTAACAGGAAAGCAACCAACAGGATCAAGGGAGCAAACAGACAGAACTATATGAATTTTTATTGAAGTCTTAGCATATGGAAGTGTATCTTAGCCATGCTAAAAGTAGAATTAAGAAATTCCACTACTTCCCTTCTCCTTAAAATCTCCTACTTTTACTCAACCACCCCCCCCCCCCCCAAACCCCGGAAAAAAAACACACACTCACACGCAAGTAAACATAATCATTTGAGGACATAGTCATCATACCGGATATCAATGTACTTAAAATACTTTGATGCCAGCAATTCAGGCAAAATATCATCGACCCCGAGAGAGGAATGAACCTGCAACATTTTAAGACAAACAAACTATCTTCAATAACAGAACCAGTGAAACAACAAAGCAGTGGCCAATATATTTATTCAAACGTTGTATTCCAAACTAATATACAGTACAAAACTATACATTATGAAACGATGGGTAACCACCATCCAAATAAGCTGTAACTTACAAAGATATGAAGAAGCCTGTGGTAAATGGCAGAGTGAAACTTCCCACCATTTCCAACTTTCACAAACTCCATCAACGTGTCCAACACAACTTCCTAATCACCCAATATACAATTAACACACATATTATACCCTTGAAATTAGACAATTTAAAACAAAAAATTAACAGTCGAACTTGTCCTTACTCTAAGTGCTTCATCGGATTGCGAACAGGTAGCAATATCCAGTAGGGATTGAACGAAGTCGTCAAACTTGGAACGAACCCATATTCGATAAATGAACTCCGGATCATTTTGGGAGTCTGAGGAGGAGACGGAAGAAGAAGGGAGTTGAGGAAGCAAAGGAGTGAAGAAGGATTGAAGAGAAAGTAGAGATTCGAGGGCGTATTGCGGTCGAGTGGTGGGTGTGATAAACGAGAGGAGGAGAGGAAGATTGTTGACGTGGGCTCTTGAAGAAAGAAGCTGATGACCTAGGGTTTTGAGTTCTGATAATGAGTATTTGTCACTCTTTTTCTGCTTCTTTGATAATGTAGAAGAAGCCATGGATGAGTCTGCTGCTTTTGATTATTTGATTTGGTTCTAACTTGTTAAATGCAAATTAGTGTAGCAAATTGAGCTATGACAAGCAAATAAGTTTGAATTGAAATCTGCTTTGGTTTATGACAAAGGAGAAATCATTCAGAGATAAAGGGAGAAAAGGAGAAACAAACAGTTCGATTCTGCAGAAATAGAGAAGAAGAGGAAGTTTGCAGGGAAGGGTTTAGCAACTGGGTTTAAGGTGGAACAACAACTATTTGGGCTCTAGTACATCCAGCCCGCTATAGGCAAGGCTTGGGCCAAGTCCTTTCAAATATGGGCAACCCGGTCGGCCCAAACTAATTATATTTCCTTGCCACAAAATATAAACTATGTATATTATATATATATTATATATATATATATATATATATATATATATATATATATTATCAGCTATTATTTTATGAAGCGGCTAAAAAATACATTTATCTTCAAATACTATACGCTTTAAATATTTTGGGGATATTTATATAAATAGTCGGTCAGATTCACTATTTACTTTATCTAGTCGATGTACATAGATATATATTGATAATATACGGTATATACATATTATACATATATCACATTTACTGGCTATTTTTAATTTATGCAGCTGGATGGACGGCTATTTAGGTTAATTCTTCTTCTTTTTTCATACTTTCTCACTCTATACAATCCAACCTTCTTTTTTCTTTTTCTTTTTTTAACTAAGGTTACACATTTTCAGACATTAATTCTTCAAGTTTTTTAATTAAGAGGCGTGTACTGAACTTATCATTTAACCAATGCTATGTTCAACTGTAAGAAAATAAAATATTGTTCAAGTATGAAAATACTTCTTTATCAATTTAATAGAATGGTAAAGAATATGAAACCATTATATAATGCATACTTTATCTAAAAATGACTTAACTCCATTAAAACAGTAAATAGAATTAAGAATTGAGTGCATCAAATTTTGTTTCTTTCCGTCAGGCAATGTTAAATAACTATAAAACAGAAAAAGACATTCTTTGAGATATAGCACATTAATTTTTTACATGAACTAGTACATAAAGTAGACATTCTTTCCAAAAATTCTTTCAAGTCTCAGACTATTGGAATTATAGCTATGTTAATCATGTAAATGCTATGTTGCGGGGACTTTCTAAATGATGCCGCACCCGTGTCGGATCTTTTAAAAATATATTATTTTTGAAGAATCCGACACGCACCCGGCAAAATTTTTAGCGAGTCCGAGCAACATAGTGTAAATGTGAACCAGCATACATTGCTAATTTGTAAGTGTGACTTACTAGTTGCAGAAGCGAGAGGCTAGATATAGGAATAGTCTATTCAAAAAAGAATAGCACAATTTCTTGTTTCCTTTAATGAGATGTTCTTATATAAAATGTTATACCATAGTATTTGTTTGACCAAGTATTAACTTTCGGTTAAACTATTATATATTATGTAATGAAGGGTTAAATATAGTTATTGATAATATCTCTAGATATAGATCTTGAAAGCACGGATAACGTAGGATTGAATTAGTGGGAAATTGACAGTAATATACATTTAATATTCCAGAAGGTATGGGCAATAATGAAGGAGTAACTAGCAATAAATAACAATAAATGATATTTAAGTAAATAGGAGGAGTGATTCACCCAATAATGAATGAACTAGATGATTGTTCCTCCTGACAATGATGAGTGACAGATAAATCCTAGAATGTTCGGACTATTCTTGGATCTGACGGAAAAGTATGGAATAATGTATGCAAGAATATTGATGAAAAAGTCAAGTTTGTAGCTTTGTTCATACACTTTGAGAAATTTACATGTTTTTCCAGGCATTGGCCGGCGTTCCAGTCCCAGTCTATTTAGTCCCTTTATTGGTCGGGCGGGAGAAATCTTGAGCGGTCGAGCAATGAACTAGCCGTCCTTTGCCTCCGTCTGTTCACACTTCAACTTGGTGTGTCCCCTTCGTTGCCTCGTCAAAAACCTCCTTGAAAAACCCCAATTGGGACAAAACTCAAGTGAGTGAAAAAAGAGTACGACTTGGAGGACACTTTTTCTTAAAAGTTGAAGTACTCGAGGTGGGTGATATTCCAGTTGTTTGACAGTAGCTTTCCTTCCCTTGTTTCTAGTTGGAATGATCTTTTATTTGCTGTTGCCATGATTTTGTATGGGCCGTCCCAATTTGTTCCCAGTTTACCTTCCCATGGGTCTTTGGTTGCTTGTGTTTTAGCTGAGCACGTAGTCCCCGACTTCGAGCGATCTGACCTTTGCCTTTTTGTTATAATAGCGTTCTGCTTGTTGTTTTTGGGCGATCATCCTTATGTAGGCCATATCCCTTCGTTCTTCGACTTCGTCGAGCTCTTGTCTTCTGCTTTTGTCGTTCCTCGGCCCACTCTCGTGGGAGTATCTCAGACCGGGTTCTCCGACTTCGACCGATATTACAGCATCAGTCCCATAGACTAATCAGTAAGGCGTCTCTCCTATGCTCGTCTTTGGCATTGTTCGGTAAGTCTAGAGCACTTCTGGTAGTAATTCCGGCCATTGCCCCTTGGCGTCTTCGAGTTTTTTCTTCAAGATGTTCAGTATCGATTTGTTGGAGGACTCCGCTTGCCCGTTACTCCAGGGGTGATACAGTGTTGAGAGTATTCTTTTGATATGCCATTTCTCAAAAATTCGGTGACCTTTTTTCCTGTAAATTGGGGTCCTTTATCGCAACTGATCTCTTTGGGAAGGCCGAAACGCCATACGATGTTTTTCCATATGAAGGCGATCACTTCCTATTCGTGTATTGGGCGAATTCTCCTGCGTCTACCTATTAGAGAAATAATCAGTTAAAACCAAAAGAAAACATACGTTACCTCGCCCCGCCGGGAGGGGGCCTACGATGTATATTCCCCATTTGATGAACGGCCAAGGGGAAGTGACTAAGTGGAGGTGCTCGCCTGCTTAGTGGATCATTGGGGGGTACTTTTGGCACTGCTCGCATTTTTTCACAAAATCTACGGCCTCTTTTTTCATGGTGGGCCAGTAATACCCTGCCCGTATGAGGTATCTGACCAAAGCCCGATTTCCGGAATGAGCTCCGCAGTGGCCTTCGTGGACCTCTTCAAGGACGCACCGTGTTTGATTTGGGTCCAGTCATTTCGCCAGAGGGCCGCCATATATTCTCTTGTACATGTCGTTGTGAATGATGTTGTACCTAGCTATATGCATTCGTAATGTCTTGGCCTCTTTTTTATCAATTGGAAGTACGCCGTCATGCAAGTATGTAGCAAGACGGCTGCATCAGTCCCAGGTCAGGTTTATGGTTCTTACCTCGATTAGATCTATCGATGAGTTGAGAAGGTGGACTAGACTTCTGTCTCCAGTTGCGATGTTTTTGGTTGTTGCTGTTAATTTGGCGAGGCCGTCCACCTCGGCATTCTGTGCTCGGGGGATCTGGTCGAGTTAACATTCGTCGAACTCGGGCAGCAGCTTGCAGATTTCGGTTTGGTATTTTTGTAACCTTTGTTCCTTGATTTGGAAAGTCCCTATGACTTGATTGACCACGAGTTGAGAATCGCAGCATAGTCTCAACCGTTTTGCCCCGTATTTAAGCACCAGCCTTAAGCCTGCAATTACGGCCTCATACTCGGCCTCATTTTTAGTCATATCCAGGCATTTTATGGATTGGAGAATCAATTCGCCGGTGGAGACTTCGAGTACGAGTCCCAGTCCGGATCCCGACGCATTGGATGAGTCGTCGGTGTACAGGACCCAGAGGTCTTATGTTTGGGGAGAAGCATGGACATCTTCTCTTTCAAATTCGGGTATTATTTTTGGGCTGAAATCGACGATGAAGTCTGCAAGTACTTGCGACTTTATCGTTGTTCGCAACAAATATGTGATATCGTGCTCGCTCAGTTCGATGGCCCATTTGGCCAATTTGCTTGATAGCTCAGGTTTATGCAAAATGCTTCTTAAGGGGAAAGTAGTGACGATCGAGATGAGGTGGCATTGGAAATACGGTCTAAGCTTTCATGAAGCTATGACCAAGCCAGAGCTAGTTTCTCGAGGTGAGGGTGTCTCGTCTCGGTGTTGATAATGTTTTGCTAATGTAATAGATGGGAGACTCCGTACCTATGCTTTCTCGGGCTAGGACTGCGCTCATAGCTACTTTAGATACGGCGAGGTAGACGAGCATACGTTCCCCCGGCTCTGGTTTTGAAAGCAGTGGTGGCGATGACAAGTATGTTTTTAGTTCCTTCAGGGCTTGAACGCACTCTGAAGTCCATTAGAGGCCATTATCTTTCTTGAGCACACTGAAGAATTTGTGACACCTATCCGATGATCACGAGATGAACCAATGGGCAGCGACACGGCCATTCAACCTCTGAACCTATTTTTTGGTGGGCAAGTGCTCGGGTATCCTTAAATGGCTTTGATCTAATCGGGGTTGACCTCGATACCTCGCTGTGACACTAGGAAACCTAAGAATTTTCCTGAGGCCACACCGAATGCACACTTTTTGGGGTTCAGTTTCATTCCGTACTGTCTGAGTATGCCAAAGGTTTTTCTCAAGTGGTCGATGTGGTCGTCTTTCCTTTCGGACTTGACCAACATGTCGTCTATGTAGACCTCCATCATTTTACTGAGTTGGTCTTTGAACATCTTTATTACTAACCTTTGGTACGTTGCCCCTACATTTTTTCAGTCCGAAGGGCATGACTTTGTAGCAGTACGTCCCCTGATGGGTGATGAAAGTGGTTTTCTCCTGATCCTCCTCTTCCATGAGGATCTGATTATAGCCTGAGTAGGCTCCAAAAAACTCAGCAGTTCATGCCCGGCCGTTGTGTCGATGAGTTGGTCGATGTGAGGTAAAGGAAATGAATCCTTGGGGCATGCTTTATTCAAATCTGTAAAGTCTACGCACATTCACCACTTCCCGTTTTTCTTTTTTACCATGACCACATTGGTGACCCATTGGGGGTATTTTGACTCTTTGACGGAGCCTTTCTCCATAATTTTTCGACCTCTTCGCGTACTGCATCATTGATTGCGGAGTTGAACTTACGCTGAACCTGTCTCAGCGGGGGTGGAATGGATCAACGTTCAATTTGTGTGTGGCGATTTCCTTTGGAATTCCTGGCATATCTACATGGCTAAAAGCAAACAAGTCCGCGTTAGTAGTTAAGACTCGATGAAATTTACTTGGTTCCTGAAGTTTGCAGCCGATGTAAGCTTTCTTGCTGTGATCGTTGCTATCTAATTGAACGGGGTCAAGGTCTTCTATGGTCGACCCGTCGGCTTCAACCGTATCCGGTCTCTGATGACGTCCTCGCTATCATCACATATCAACCTCAACCCTGTAGATATCTATGCCTCTTTTTTTTGTCCGTCGCTTGTTGAGTGACCGTGCAATCCAATGCGATGCGATAATATTCCCGAAATATGCGTTGCTCCCCTCGTATGATAAAGATTCCCCATGGAGTTGGGAATTTGATGACTTGGTATAAGCTGGAAGGGATAGCTCTCATGGTGTGTATCCATGGCCGGCCTATTATGGCATTGTACGTCGTGTCTTGGTCCATGATGTGGAAGGTGGTTTCCAGAGTGACGCCGCCAGCCAGGACGGGGGGTGTAACTTCTCCAGATGTACGCTCTACATTTGTGCAAGTACTCGAGGGTGGATAATGCACGCTCCGCTCCCATCGTCTGCCATAATGCGCCTCACATTGGTGTATAAAATTCGTAGAGTGATAACAAGGGCATCACAGTGAGGGAAAACCAAACCGTCAATATCTGACTTATCAAAGATGATACTCTCTTCGAGCTCGTCATACCGTTCATGGGTGATCGACCATTTGAGCTTGTGGGTTGTGGTTGATCACGTCCAAATGCACGCCTCTAAATAGGTATGACACGGTCTTTTGCAATAACAAAACCCAACAATCGGGGTCGAATCCACAGGGAGCTAAGATGGGAGTTAGTAGTATATATTCAAAATGAGCAAGTGAAGTATCTAGATTGCACTTCCACAAATAGGGCTTTGTTTCTACTTCTAAATTAAGGTAATGATTGCAAATTTAAAGATATAAAACTAGAGATGATTGTTTTTGACTGTTTTCCAAATATATAAAAGGCCTAGGGATGTGATCATGACCTAGGTGTTTGCCTAATGGGATAAAGACTTTTATGCTCGTTTTATTGACTGGGGTGTATTATTGCTCACAACACTACGTTGCCCACTCAATACCTCTCGGCCGGAGAGTGGTTTTGCCCAATTTGGCTTTCTCAAGACAAAATGGGTATCTATCAAAATGGTTGATAAGAGCTCAAGTCGGGTTGTTACTATCTCTAGGTTGAACCCTTTAATTGGGTTAATAAATCTCTTAATTGATCCAATTCCTTGTTAGCTAAGTTAATCTAGAATAGGCCCTCTTTCTCAAGAAGAGACTAAGTCAAATAGGCATGAATCAATGTTTGCAATCATTAATTCAACAATTGAAGCATGAACCAAGGTAAACAATAAACATCCATTCAAAAACAAGCATAAAATTAATCACTAATAAGGTTTACGCACTAGGGTTGGGTCACAACCTAGTAAAAATCTAGCTACTCATAGTGGGTGTAGAAGAAAATAAGAAGAAAAGATAAAACTCATATTTAAAGATAAAAATATAGAAATCCAGTGTTAAATCACCAAAATAAGCTAAAGTTTCCTAAATAAGCAAAGAGAAACGCCTACAGCACTTCAAATATTCAAAATTTGACCTAATTTCGTGAAACTCTTCTATTTATACAAAGCTGACAATTTCGGACAAAAATGCCCCTTGGGAGGTTCTGCGGCCGCACAATTCCATGTGCGGTCCACATGTTTCTTCATCGTGTCAGGAGGTGGAGATCTGTGGCCGCACAATTCTCAACTGCGGCCGCAAGGCAATGTTTTTGCAGTCCGCAGATTTAGCACTGCCTCAGTTGGGACCGACAATTACCCACACCACTCATGCATTATTGACAAGGCAACAAGTTAAACATTTAAGCACATATAGATCTATTGTGACATTCGAGCATCAAGAGTTGACTTTACTCATCAACGACTCTCGCTCTATCTTGTAGGTCATAGTGGATTCTAAAGTCCTCCTTTTTTACTCTCCATTTGCAAAGCTCACTTAAGAATATAGCACTCAATCCAAAGGTTTATGAAGGGTTCACTCATCCCTCTCAATAGAATGTCACAAGTATGACTTTTAGTACCATAGGCTTGCCCCTCATGTAGATTACCACTAATGTAGCTCACTCGGCTCAAAATCAAGTAGGACTTCTTTTGAGATGTAATGAAGGCTTTTGGATTAAGGATTGATACAATATGGATAAGTGGTTACACCTTCCTTAAGCACACCATCTTTCAATTCTCGGCTCACACTTTGCTGATTCTTTGAAGCACTTTCTTTTTCTCGGGGGACTAGAGAGACTTAACATCACCCTTTCTTGATCATTACATTCATATTTCTCCATGTTTGGGATCATTGCCTTTCTTTGAATCCCTTCAACTCTTTCATTT
Organism: Nicotiana attenuata; assembly: GCF_001879085.1. Lineage (NCBI taxonomy): Eukaryota > Viridiplantae > Streptophyta > Magnoliopsida > Solanales > Solanaceae > Nicotiana > Nicotiana attenuata. Next base: position 45,338,894 of record NC_031998.1, read on the forward strand.
ATTCACTTTTTGCATTTCTCTTTTTGTTCTTTTATTTTCTTTGCCTTTCCTTCTCATCATTTCTTTTCTCTTTTTGTGCCTTGGTACTTCTTTTTCAATTTCCTTGTCTCTCCCCCAAACTTATGTTTTTCAGCCAATTGTTTCACATGAGTGTTAAGGAAAGCTCGGTGCCAAGAGAGGATCACGATAGAACGGATAAAGGCTTGTAACATAGTTTTCAAAAGAGAAAGGCTAAAGGCTCAAAGGGGTTGACTAGGGATGACATCATTGGTAGGCAATAGAAAACTCAAACGGGCCAAGGAAAGCCTACAATCACTTCTCAAGCCAAGTAAAAGTTACGATTTTGCCTTAAAACATATTCGGGGCAAGTTCTAGACCTTTCGCCCGGGCACTTGGACTATCAACAAAGCATATCACCCCTCATGCAACTAGATTGTTAAAGAGGATAGTTTGAGGTCCCACAACGACCACATTCAAGATTGAAGATCACTATGGTCCAATTAGACCACTCGATGATATCAAAGTCAACACAAGAGTCACAAAGTTTCTAACTAGAGCTATTTCCTTTTAAAAATCCTTGTCTCTAACCATAATCACGTAGTTAAATGTGTTGGTGCCAAATGGAGCATGTTTGACTCTTCGAGTTTGACTTAATCAGGTTTTTTTATTCATTACTACTATTATTATTACCTAAATACAAAACAGACTCATTCCCTTAAGAAGGTTGTCACGCTATCCATAGTTGGGATTAGTCACCCGATTCACACAACAACTACCTTTGGAAAGAACCGTGGCATTAAGAAAACCAAAGGCTTATTATCTACTGAAACATAAAAAGAAGCTACCAAATCAAACACTAACTAATAAGGAAATAAACATACAGAAGCTACAAAACGAAAACTATTGAAAGCAGAACGAATGTACATAATGAGAGAGAAAGAGAAGATATATACATAATGCGAGAAAGGAGGGAATATATACATAATGAGAAATGAAAGAAGAAAATAGTATCAAGTTAAGTACATGCCAAATGTCTCGGAATCAGAATAAGATCAAATAAACTCCACCCCCTTCCCCCCAAGTAAAAATAAGCATTGTCCTCAATGGTTTCAAAGTAAGAGTAAAGGAAGGGAAAGGGTGAAGAAGACTCTTTATGGCTCATTGGACATCTTTGTGTCCACAACAACGTCACCGCCCTTAGTCTCCTCCAACTAGATCTCATCATCCTCAACTCTGGGAGTGACTGGGTTGGTGAACATCTGGCGCACTATCTCAGTAGTGTCGCCAGCCAAGTCTGGCTCCTCAAACTGGCCAGCCGGTGCCACTATAGCTGATGGTGCTACAGGATCAATCAGCATCTCAAATGGGAGATCTTCGACTGTTGCGATCTTGGTTACCTATCTCTAGAGCTTGTCAACTGATTTCTTGGAAGCCCGGGACTTTTTATTTTCTTTACTTCCTTTCCCAACTCCTCAATCACTGACCCATGTTGTACCAAAGTGTTCATTATGGTTGTTTGGTTCTCAAAGAGCTTCTTCAATATCTCTTCCATTGTCGGAGGAACCTGAGGTGCCAGAATGGATGACTGTGTTGCACCAGTACTGTATATACCAGACAGCTTTGCAGTGGCTGTCTACATCTAGTTGTTGAGGCTCGCTAGTATCTAGATGACTCGCCGAGCAGAAAGTGGAGTAGTAGGCATAGGCACCGGCTTCAAAGCCGACATGGAACCTGTGGCAGGAATGCAGTGGGAATTAAAGATGGTGGTGGAGGCATTGTTGCGGCACTGGAGGAAGGCTCGGCCGAAGAGGATGGAATTTCAGCTACCTCCACAACTACCATAGTTGGCTCGTCAGACTGGCCCGCAGTGGTGGGAGGATGAACCTTCTTCTTTGGGTTCGTAGTATGCATCAAAGAGTACCATGAGAACAGCTTCTTCGGCCGCACCTTCGTATCATATTCCCTCGGCTCTACCCCCGCATCTGTTAGATACTCTGTAATAGTGTTGGGATATGGGTAAAACGAGTCGGCTTTCCTCGCGATCACAGAGATGTTGGCCGATATAACGGCACCCACATTGATAGGGTACCCGGCCATGATAGAAGCAACTAGAACTACACGCGGAATTGGAAGATAAGTCTCATTCTGGCACGGGTCTAGTCTATTGCAGACAAAGGTCTATCATCCCTTCGCCACAAAGTTCAGAGTGTTCCTCAAAATAGGAACCCCTGCTGTGATCCATGGTGGTGGTAGTTTAGGGGCTGCAAGAATCTCAGCTAACCAGGGACGAGCTGCCTCCCCAAGTGCATACTTCTCTAAGTACTGTGTGGGATCGACATCATCAACCCCTAAGTAGGTGTTCAAGGTATGCTCGTCAAATCGCACCTTGAGGTTTCTCACTTTTGTTACTTTTGTCCACTTCTTGATGTGCGCCACATTGGCGTAGAATTCCTGGACAATGTACTCCTTTGCATCTACCACGCTCTGGTAAACCACATCTACCCTTTACGTTCTCGAAACATTCTCAAAACTGCAGGGCTGTACTTTTCTAAGTCTTTCAAAATGGAACTGACGCTCAAGAGTAAGCAACCTCACTGGCCACCATTCTTGGAAGCTGTAGAAGGCTGCTAAGCTGACAAATCGGTCCTCCTATACCTTGTTCTTTCTCGACCTTTCAAGGCCGGCAATTGTAGCATCATTTCCCCCCCTCGACCATCAGCGGGGATGTCATCAATAGTAGTATCCGGTGCCTCAGGGACAGGTGTAGAGGAGGGCTCAGAAGCCTGACTAGAACTTTTTGAACCCTCAAAAGCGCTCTGAGATGTGGACGACTCGTCCCTGATTTGATATCGTCATGGTGGCTTTGATTGGACAGGGCTGCTCTTGAACCGAGTTGCCCTCCGATGCTTCTCTAGACGGGACATAAGAACTGGACTCGGAGGGCTCTGCATTTCTCCTTCGGCTGGCTGTAGCCTTCTTTGTGATTATTTTTTGTAGGGGGAGGGGTAAATCATTCTTGCCTCGACCCCTAGAAGGTTCTCCCCTCCCCTTTGAAGTATGAGCTCTGCCTCGAGATCTAACCATTTTCTGTACCAAGAAAAAGCAGGTGTTAGTTGTAATTCAAGTGCAAACATACAAGAACACACCAAAGAGACAGTGAGCAACACAGTTTAAAACTTGCTTGCAAAATAAAGATGTGCGGACGGCACAACTTTCATTGCGGCCGTAGAATGGGCATTGTGGACCGCATAATTTTCTGTTGCGGCCGCAACCCAGATACCACCAATATGCCAACTCTCTAATAATAGAGAATTGGTTGTTTTGCGGGCGCAGTGGGTTTTCTGCGGCCCGCACATTTTTCTCTGCAACCGCAGAACCCTTCCTTACTAAGTATCCTAGATTCAACTTCTGCGGACCGTACAATTTCTTGTGCGGCCGCAGATTTTAAAACAATTACGTACATAGTTCTAGAGTTTGTAATTTTTGCACAAATTTGACATGGTAGCAGCGTATAATCATGAAAAAACTATTTACCATTCCCCATAGAGCAAGTACTAGTTGACCCACTACAGTTTTAGCCCCACATGGTTGCATAATTGAATTCTATTGACAAATGGCCTAAAACTAACTAACAAGTTGTAAATTAAACTAAACATTAAAAAAGTCTACAAGTAATTTAGGCATACAAGATAGGAAGTAGTGCAGATAAGTGATCACAGATGTTGAGTGTGTGTGGCAGATGATTTACTAAATAATTTCAATTTTTAGACTTGTGAATGCTCAGAGAGGTAAAAAGTGTAACAATAGCCTCAATCCTTATATTTATACTTGTCGGGTTTTTTTCTAAGGGAAGTGAGTGCGGCCGCAAAATTCCAATTGCGGTCCGCACTCTATTACTTGAGGGCTTAGAAGCCCTTTTGTTGTTACGGTGGTCCGCAGAATTTGTTGTGCACCCGTAGATTTTGTTGCGAACCGCAGAATCTGTCTTACGGCCGCAGATTGGTCATTTTTTTGATGGACCAACTTTAGAGAGTTGTCATTTTCCACCTGTAATTTGTGCGGTGCGGCTGCAGAGCACCTTTTGCTACAACAACCATAATTGTGCGGTTCACACAATACAATTGCGTTCCGCAATTCTTTCTACACTTAGCCAAATTTCTGGGCACATTTCCTGTAAAGCACACTCATCCCTGAAACACACTTCAAACCCAGTTAGCGCAAAAATAACACCTAACTATAAAAGAAGAAAAGAAAAAAAAAAGAAACATGGTTTGCCTCCCAAGAACCGCTTGATTTAACTTCGCGGCACAACACAGATTGCTATCATTTAAAATGAATCACCGCCACAATGTGTCCATCACCAACTTTTCCCAAATAGTGCTTCACCTGGCGACCATTGACTTGGAATACCTCATTGTTCTTGTTTTTCAAGTCCAATGCACCAAAGGGTGTCACACCCGTAACTTCAAACGGGCCACTCCATTTAGACTTTAACTTCCCGGGAAACATCCTCAACCGTGAGTTGAACAACAACACAAGATCACCCTCTTTGAACTCTTTGTTCACAAATGTACTTGTCATGGAGATATTTCATATTCTCTTTGTATAAGGACGAACTTGTGTATGCATTGTATCAGAACTCATCCAACTCATTCAAATGTGCCACCCTCAAGTTAGCAACGACATCCCAATCAAGATTCAACTTTTTTAGAGCCCACATGGCTTTGTGCTCAAGTTCCACCGGAAGATGACAAGCTTTTCTGAAAACCAACCGATATGGAGACATTCCAATAGGTGTTTTGTAAGTCGTCTTATAAGCCCATAAACCATCATCAAGTTTCTTAGACCGATCCGTCCGGTTAGCATTCACTGTTTTGCACAAAATACTCTTTATCTCCCGGTTGGAGACTTCCACTTGACCGTTTTCTTGTGGACGATAGGGATTCGTGATTTATGAGTGACACCATACTTGCTAAGTAAGGTGTCGAAGGCCTTGTTGCTTTAATGTGACCCCCCATCGCTTATGATAGCCCGCGGAATACCAAACCTTGTGAAAATATTCTTCTTCAAGAACGCCACCACACCTCTCGTCTCATTGGTGGGTAGAGAAACGGCCTCAACCTATTTGGACAGATAATCAACCGCGACCAAGATGTAGGTGTTTTCACAAGAACTCGCAAAAGGACCCGTGAAGTCAATACCCCACACATCGAAAACATCAATCTCCAAAATAGTGCTGAGTAGCATTTCACTTTTCTTTGAGATTCCACCGGCCCCTTGATATTCATCACATCTTTTCACTAGATCACTTGCATCCTTGTAAAGAGTGGGCCAATAGAAGCCGCAACTTAGCACTTTGGTCGCCGTTCTTGCTCCACCATGGTGACCACCATATAGAGAAGAATGACAGTCCCCAAGAATTTCACATTGCTCCTCTTCCGGTACACATCTTCTAATCACCCCATTCGTATAAATCCGAAAAAGGTACGGTTCATCCCAATAATAGTCTTGACAATCCTATTTGAGCTTCTTCCTTTGGCTTAAAGAGAACTCATCTGGGATAATACCACTCACAAGGAAATTTGCTAGATCCGCGAACCATGACACCTCCTTCATTGAAATATCCAAGAGTTGCTCGTCGGGGAAGGAGTCATTGATTTCAAGGCCATCATGCAGCCTCCCCTCCTCCTCCAAACGAGACAAGTGGTCCACTACTTGATTTTCACTCCTTTTTTTCTATCTTGGATGTCAATATCAAACTCTAGCAACAAAAGCACCCATCTCATCAATCGGGCTTTGGAATCTTTCTTTCTCATAAGATAACGAAGTGCCACATGATCCATGTGGACAATCAATTTTGCACCCATCAAGTACGGGCGAAACTTCTCAATAGCAAACACAATGGAAAGGAGCTCTTTCTACATAACAGTATAGTTGACTTGGGCACTATTCATGGTCTTACTAGCATAGTAGACTGGATGAAAAATCTTGGTGATGTGTTGCCCCAAAACATCCCCCACCGCTACGTCACTTACATCACACAGGAGCTCAAAAGGAACACTCTAATTGGGAGCGGTGATAATGGGAGTAGTTATCAACTTGAACTTTAACAATTCAAAGGCAGTCATGCAATCATCATTGAAGTGAAACTTAGCATCTTTCTCTAAAAGCTTGCACAACGGGTTCACCACCTTAGAAAAATCCTTGATGAAACGTCGGTAAAACCCCGCGTGGCCTAAGAAACTCCGCACGCCCTTCATCGAAGTTGGAGGTGGAAGTTTAGAAATCGCCTCAATCTTTGCCTTGTCGACTTCAATGCCATTCTTTGAGATCTTGTGGCCAAGGACAATGCCTTCCTCGACCATGAAATGACATTTCTCCCAATTTAGCACCAAATTTGTTTCTTCACATCTTGCCAACAATTTATCCAAGTTTGCGAGACAATCATCAAAAGAATTCCCGACCACCGAGAAGTCATCCATGAATATTTCCAGGTAATCTTCCACCATGTCCGTGAAGATAGACATCATACACCTTTGAAAAGTTATCGGTGCATTGCACAAACCAAATGGCATCCGCTTGAAGGCAAAAGTACCATAGGGACATGTAAAGGTTGTTTTATCTTGATCCTCCTGAGCAATAATAATTTGGTTGTAGCCGGAATACCCATCAAGGAAACAATAGAAAGCACGGTCGGCCAATCTATCAAGCATTTGACCTAGGAAGAAAAGTGGAAAATGGTCCTTCCTTTTACTTTGTTGAGCTTGCGATAGTCCATACACACTCTCCACCCGGTCACTGTTCTTGTAGGAATCAACTCATTCTTGTCATTGGTGACCACCGTCATCCCCCTTTCTTCGGGACACACTAAACCGGAGAAGTCCACAAACTATCGGAAATGGGGTAGACAACCTGGGCATCCAACCACTTGATGATCTCCTTTTTGACAACCTCTTGCATGGATTCATTGCGTCTTCTTTGATGTTCAATAGATGGTTTGGCACCTTCCTCCAAGTTAATCTTGTGCACGCAAAATGTGGGGCTTATCCCCTGAATATCCGCCAAAGTCCATCCAATAGCCTTTTTCCTCTTTTGTAGCACCGCCAGTGTAGAGTCTACATGCACGTTAGTCAACAAGAGGAAAGAATAATTGGTAAAGTAGAAGAAGGGCCAAGAAATTCATATCGAAGATGTGGAGGCAATAGCTTCAACTCCAAGATAGGAGGCTCTTCGATTGAAGGCTTTGTAGGAGTAGTTGTCCTATTTTCAAGATCCAAGTACAATTTGCGGGGCTCATATGTGTACGACCCCATTCCTTGCAAAGAGTTCACACATTCCACGAAGCCATCCATCTCGTCATCATCAAAGTTGAGCAAGACGGCCTCCAACATATCACCAACATTTATCATAGCACTTGTTGTTTCATCCATAATCACATCGGTCACCAAGTCCACGAAAGAGCACACCTCATTGCTATTGGGTTGCCTCTGTCACGACCCAATTCCATTATGGGCCATGATGGCGCCCAACACTATTGTTAGTGAATAACATTTTCCTCATTGTTAAAAGATTCTGAAATTTACAAATGTAAAATAATTAAATGAATGCAAACGAGTGCAAAGCCAAATCATAAAAATAAATCCAAAAATCATAAGTTTACTAGTGTGTGCCAAGACCAGGTGTCACAACTATATGAGCATTCTAGTAGAATATACAAAAGAATACTAGTCTATTGTCTGAAATATAATAGACAGAAAAATATAACAAAAGGAAGAATTCGGATGCTGCAGGACAGCTCTGAAGGGCAGCTCACCGTGTAGTCTCGAAGATGGGATCAAATATGCACGCCGGACTGGTAACCAGATGCAACTACCTCAGATCCTGTACAATCAAGTACGGAAGTGCAGCGTGAGTACATAAATAATATGTACCCAGTAAGTATCTAATCTAACCTCCAAGAAATAGTGACAAGGGGTCGACTCCGACACTTACTAAGTCCAACAACATGATAATATGAAATTATAATTAAGCATGATATATAGAGATAACAAAATAAGAATAATTGAATACTTCTTTCACCATATTTAAGGACCAAATCACTTCCTTCATTTAAAACCCAATAACCTCTCAATTCAAGTGAATGAGTACCATATATAAAAAGGGACTTCCATTTCTATTATCACACACAAATTTTGCCGAGGACGTACGGCCCGATCCAACATAAATATAAATTGTGCACTGCCGAGGGTCAAACGACACGAACCATAGATGCATCTATTAACCTACCGAGGCGAACGACCCGCTCCCATGAGAGTAGTGGAAAGAGTCACCCCGCTCGCGGAATATACTTGCGACGCGAGTAAATATAACTTTATTAACAAACCTTAACCTTTTCTCGATTCTTTCAAAAATAAGGAAATTCAACTTGAAGCTTTTGAAATATTAAAACCCTCAACTAAATTGCATTCGATTCAATTATCAAATATAATCAGATAACGGTGTCCACAAAGCATGGTGTAAACCTAATACTACCCAGACATAAACAGGAATAGTAGCTACGCACGGACTCTCGTCACTTCGTGCATACGTAGCCCCTGCAAATAAAAGTACATATTAATTAAGTTTACCTATGGGGTAAATTCCCTCTTACAAGGTTAGAAAAGAGACTTACCTCGTCTCAAGGCCTACTTTCCTGTCCAAGATTATGCTCAAATCGGTGCTGAACCATCCAAAACTATTCAAATAGTGTAAAAACTAATCAATATATGTTCAAAAGTTCATATTCTATCTATTTAAGTGATTACCCAATCCTAAATGTAAGGTTCCTAAAATTCACCCACGTGCCCGGATTCCGCAAATTTTCGAAGAAAGTTGTTACCCATAACCTTAGGAACATAAATATATGATTTTTACTAATTTCCATTATCATTTTCGTGGTAAAAGCTCATCTTTATCAAAACCTAGATTTTTCATCTAAACTCATGATTTCCAAAATTTTCATGCTAAAATCTACCCATAATCTATGTATTAAACTCACATTAGGTAGAAGTTACTTACCTTCAAGAGCTATGTCGAAATACCCTCCTTAAAAGCTCTCAAATCGCCCAACAATGGAAGAAAATGAGCCAAAATAGCCTAAGTCCCGTTTTAAAAGATGATTCTGCCCAGGTGTCCTTATACGCGATCGCGATGGCTAAACTAGAGGAGCCCAGAAAAGGGCTCTACGCGATGAGAAGACCCACGCGAATGCGAAGCATTGGTTCGCCTACTCTTCGCTAATGCGAGGCCCAGAACGCGAATGCGTAAGGCAACTGGGTGGCCCAGGCCAGGCTTCTACGCGAACGCGGCCTTCCCAACGTGAATGCGAAGGCCTAAGGGTCCAGGCCTCCGCAAATGCGGCCCTGCTTACGCGAATGCAAAAGAAAAAACCCTAGTCCCTCAAATTCTTTATCGCGAACGCGAGGGTCTATCCGCGTTCGCAAAGAAGAAAACCTGAAGCAGAAATCTGGTGTTTTTCAACTTAGCTTCGGGTGGTCTAAAATGCACCCGAACCCCTCGGGACCCCGTCCAACCATACCAGAGGTGTTTGTAATCATAATACAGACCTTCTCAAAACGCATAAAACAACAACCAAGAATCATACCCCAAAACCAAATTGAATCAAACTTTGAACTTCAAGTTTCCTAATCGCTCCGAACGCGCCGAATCATACTTAGACTACTCGGAATGACACTAAATTTTGCGTGCATGTCTTAAATGACATTATGGAACAATTCCCGGTCTTGAAATTCTGTTTGGTCCTTGATATCACCTAAACCCGCTCCAAACCAAATTTAAAGAACTTCTAAAACCTTCAAGAACCAATTTTCACTATTAGGCGCCAAAACGCTCCCGGGTCATCCAAAACCCGATCCGAACATACGCCCAAGTCCAAAATCATCATACAAAGCTATTAGAACCGTCAAATCCCAATTCCAAGGTCGTTTACTCAAAATGTTGACCGAAATCAAACTTGACCTTTTTAGCCAACCATAAGGAACCAAGTGTTTCGATTTCAACCCGAACCCTTCCAAACCTCAAAATAACCATCCTCGCAAGTCATAAAACAGTAAAAGCACGTACGGGAAGTCCTATTCTAGGGAACGGGGTTCTAGAAAGCAAAACGACCGATCGGGTCGTTACATTCTCCACCACTTAAACAACCGTCCGTCCTCGAACGGGTTTAGATTCATACCTGGAGTGCTGAATAAGCGTGGATATCTGCTCCGCATGTCCTCCTCGGACTCCCAGGTCGCCTCCTCGATTGGTTGGCCCCTCCACTGAACCATTACCGCGGAAATCCTCTTGGATCTCAACTGGCGATCTTGTCTAGCAACAATGGCAACTGGCTCCTCTTCATAACCTAGGCTCTCATCTAACTGAATAGTGCTGAAGTCTAACACATGTGACAAGTCGGCGTGGTACCTCTGGAGCATAGACACGTGAAACACCGGATGAACTCCTGATAGGCTGGGATGTAAAGCAAGCTCATAAGCAACCTCCCCAACTCACCTCAACACGTCAAATGGATCTATAATCCTTGGGCTTAGCTTGCCCTTCTTCCCGAATCTCATAATACCTTTCATCGGTGAGACTTTCAAGAGAACCTTCTCGCCTACCATAAATGATACATCACGCGCCTTCTGATCCGCATAACTCTTCTGCTTGGACTGTACTGTGCGAAGTCGCTCCTGAATCAACTTTACCTTTTCCAAGGCATCCTTCACCAAATCAGTACCATGTAACTTAGCCTCGCCGGGCTCAAAACACCCGATGGGAGAACGACATCGCCGACCATATAAAGCCTCGAATGGAGCCATCTCGATGCTGGACTGATAGATATTATTCTAAGCAAACTTTGCCAAAGGTAAGAATCAATCCCAAAAGTCAATCACACATGCCCTAAGCATGTCCTCCAGGATCTGAACTGTCCGCTCCGACTACCCGTCGGTCTGTGGATGAAATGTTGTGCTGAGCTCTACACGGGTCCCCAACTCACTCTGTACGGCTCTCCAGAAATGTGAAGTAAACTGAGGGCCTCTATCCGATATGATAGAAACACGTACACCATGCAACCGAACTATCTCCTGAATATAAATCTAGGCCAACCTCTCTGAAGTATACGTAGTCACAACCAGAATGAAGTGTGCCGACTTGGCCAACCAATCGACAATGACCCAAACTGCATCAAACTTCCGCAAGGTCCGCGACAACCCAACTACGAAGTCCATAGTAATGCTGTCCCATTTCCACTTCGGTATAGTCATATGCTGGAGTAGGCCACCTGGCCTCTGGTGTTCATACTTAACCTGTTGTCAATTTAGGCACCTAGACACATACTCAACTATGTCTTTCTTCATCCACCGCCACCAATAATGCTGCCTCAGGTCACGATACATCTTCGTAGCACCTGGATGAATGGAATACTGAGAATTGTGTACCTTCTCTAGAATCCTTCCTCTCAAGCCATCAACATTAGGAACGCATAGATGACCCTAGAGTCGTAGAACACCATCCTCACCGATAGAAACCTCATTGGCACCACCCTGTTACACTGTCTCTCTGAGGACCATCAAATGCAGATCATTAAGCTGTCGAGCCTTGATCTGCTCCAATAGTGAAGACTGAGCAACAACGTATGTAAGAACTCGGCTGGGCTCTGTAATGTCCAGCCTCACAAGTCTGTTAGCCAAGGATTGAATGTCCAAAGCTAGTGTCCTCTCCTTTGCCGAAATGAATGCAAAGCTACCCATACTCTCTGCCTTTCTACTCAAGGCATCCGAGACTATATTTGCCTTGCCCGGATGATAAAGAATGGTGATGTCATAATCCTTTAGTAACTCAAGCCATCTGTGCTGCCTCAAATTGAGATCCCTTTGTTTGAAAAAATGTTGCAAGCTGCGATGATCAATTTAAACCTCACATGACACCCCATAAAGATAATGCTTTCAAATCTTAAGAGCATGAACAATCGCGGCTAGCTCTAGATCGTGCACAGGGTAATTCTTCTCATGAATCTTCAGCTAACATGAAGCATATGCAATAACTCACCCCTCATGCATCAGTACACAACCCAAGCCAACGCGTGAAGCGTCACAATACACCGTATACATCCCCGAACCAGAAGGCAACACTAGAACCGGTGTTGTAGTCAAAGCTGTCTTGAACTTCTGAAAGCTGGCCTTAGAATCATCGGACCAACAGAACGGAGCACCCTTCTAGGTCAATCTAGTCAAAGGTGCTGCAATGGATGAGAAGCCCTCCACAAACCGGCGATAATAACCTGCTAGCCCCCAGAAACTCCCAATCTCAGTCGCCGAAGTGGGACGAGGCCAACTCTAAACTGCCTCAATCTTCTTGGGATCCACCTTAATACCCTCGCCTAATACAACATGCCCCAAGAATGCCCAGACTCTAGCCAAAGCTCACACTTGGAGAACTTAGCATATAGTTTCTGTTCTCGCAAGGTCTGAAGCACCACTCTCAAATGTTGCTCGTGCTTCTCCATGCTACGTAAGTAGATCAAGATGTCATAAATGAAGACAATGACGAACGAATCAATATAAGGCCTGAACACCCTGTTCATCGAATCCATAAACATCGTTGTGGTGTTAGTCAAGCCGAAGGACATCACCAGAAACTCATACTGGCCATATCTAGTACGGAAAGCAGTCTTCGGAACATCCGAGTTCCGAATCTTTAACTGATGGTACCCTGACCTCAAGTCAATCTTAGAGAACACCCTAGCACCCTGCAACTGGTCAAACAAATCATCAATACACGGCAACGGGTACTTGTTCTTGATGGTAACCTTGTTCAACTGGCGGTAATCAATGCACAACCGCATAGTCACATCTTTCTTCTTCACAAACAACAGTGGTGCACCCTAAGGAGATACACTTGGTCTGACGAACCCCTTTGCTAACAGCTCCTCAAGCTGCTCCTTCAACTACCTAACTCCTTCGGAGCCATACGGTACGGTGGAATATATATTGTCGCGCCCCCTTTTTCTCGCGAAATCGGGTCTCGAGATTTTGAAAACTCCTTTTGAGAGGGAAAGGAAAAGGAATTGGTTAGAGTCGCCACCTAACGAATTAAGGTGCGTTAGGGCACCTAGAGCATATAACTTATATCATACCAGTTTGCATCACCAGAGATCGGGTAAGGGCTCGAGATTACCTTGAGGGGAAGGTGTTAGGCACCCCTCGAGGTCCACAACAGTGGGTCCCGGCCGGACTTAATTTATGAATTAGTCTAATTAAGAAGCTAGAGAGTCACTTAATGGGGGGTCCTAAATTTTTTAGCCTAAAGGATCACCCCGTGCAACATAAATAATACTTCGTAACTCCCTCGCGATGGGGTGTTACTCATATTATTCAGCGGCACAGACTATCATCTCCTGCTACCAGATTATTATCTTTAAGTTGTTACTTAAAGCTCTAGTTGATTCTAGTGCGTTTCCTATGCGTGCACTACCCGTCCCTTACATATGGTCCTGGAGGAATTAGGACTTCTATTTGGGGTAGTTCTAGACTAAGCCTGGGTTGCTCAAAATTGTAAAAATACTAGGCGACAAGCAAAACAGTTAGGACTTTTCACATAAAAAATAGATATGGGCTCATTTTGACCTCCACACATAAATAGCAAATGCACGTAACTGATTAGCAGGTTTTATTGATCGCCGAATCATATAGACATGATATCTTTGTGAGAAGACAAGCAAGCAGTGATATACAGAATCAGTTTCATTGATGCGAGTGTTAAGGCCTATTATTTTGCCTACTGCTTTTATTTAGGATGACATCTGGGCGTTCATGCAGGGATGAATAATAGTAAATCACATTTACAAATCTAGAATTGTGGTTTTAGTCCTATAGGCATATTGTCTAAGTGAATGGCAGTGGCGATTATATTCAAATCCAATTAGTAGAATCCTATAGGCATGATATCTAATGTCGAACTGGTTTTACCCCTATAGGCATGATTCTAGATGCACATTGATTTTAGCTTCATAGACATGTTTCACAGCCTTGTATTTCCCTTTAATCCTATAGGCATGCTTTCTAATTACTGAACCGACTTAAATCGTATAGGCATGATCTCTAGGTTTGAAACTGATTTTAATATTATAGGCATGATATATATTACTGAATTAGGCATGATATCTATCAAGCAGCACGAGAATAGAAATTGTACACATTCCCAGCAAACAATTGAATCAAACATTAGGGTCCTATAGGCATGATGCTAACACATATTGATGCGTCCTATAGGCAGGATTTCTAATGTATACACCATATAAAACTCATACGGGTTTAAGCAAAATTGACATCACCAATGAAAGTCCTATAGGCAGGGTTTCTAAAACACATTGTAGAACTTAGCAGTTTTGACAAATGAGCAGAATTAATAGCATAGATGAATCCCTATAGGCAGGATTTCTACCAGTTTAACAAAAGGAAATAAGAAATCCCCCCGATTTTACTAAATACCCCAGAATATGTTTATTACAAAGTTATTACAGACCAGATAATGAATGAATTACATAACAGTAATAAAAATTACACTATAGGGAGCCTTCATTAGGCCCAAATAAACCTGGAAACCAGGCCTTCAAACCAGTCAACTTCGAAGCTTATTTCATAGGTACACCATAGCCAAATACGAGTGATTCACCCAATAGCACATATAGAACCAGGTTTCCAGTGTGTCAAAGTTCCCAAGGGCCTCAGGGACCCAGGGCAATGCTCACGCCAGAACCACATACTCAGAAATGATTCAAAAGAGATTAGGAACCAGTTTCCAGTGTATATATATACACTGGGGTGGTTGAGGATAGAACCTAAAGGACTAAGATTGGGAGTTTTTAAAAAGAGTAACAACATATAAAAAGAGGTAGGGATAGATTTAAAACAGTTTGGATTTCTCAGAAGAAGACTACCATAACAAAATTTTAGAACACAAAACATGTACGCGTAATGGCATTAAGAAAACAAACAAGAGTGGCAAAGTACACAGTTTCAAATAGGTTAAGTCAGAAAAGACCTGATTACACTAAGTGTGCATGCCAACATTTAGGACAACCTTGTTTAATCACAGAAACATTTAGGCGGAGTGCTAAGGCAAACAGTCAGATTATCACATGAATCCAGAGGGATACAAGACCTCTTAGCAGGGCACATGAATTAGGTAACAATACAAGTCTGCAAAGTTAGGATTAATGAACTAATTTCATGCTAGTAGTACCTTAAGGATACTAAGTTCAGAACAAATTCAAGACTAGCAAAAAATATGCATGACAAGTTAAATAATAAGTTATCCTTTAAGAGGATTCATATTATTCATAGATAATCAATCTCAGAACTAACAGTATCAACTATAGGACTAAAAGAGAATCATATAGACAGGCAGAATCATGCTCAGAATGCACTTTAAACATGCTGGATTGTACACATAGTTCAAGGATATATAGCGATGAAATGACAAAGGATAGTCATTCGCCAGTTAAGCAAGCAAACCAGAGTAATACCACATAGTCGAGAGTCCAGAATATTTGGACTTGGCTTTTGGCCGGCCAAGACCAGTAGTAAACAAGAGAGAGCAGAAAGATTATAGAACTAAGCCCTAGATTTCTTAGGGATAATATTGAGAGTTCGAGTCTGTCAAAATGGGAAAGGGGAGAAGGTTTAAATAGCACTGGACTGGGCACATAAATATGGCAATAATCAATCAAGGAAACATCTAATAGTCAATTAAGGAAAGAAAACTCAAAACTTTATTTAAGGCAAGCCAGAAGTAACAAGTGCATAGATGCATATAATAATAATAATAATAATAATAATAATAATAATAATAATAATAATAATAATAATAATAATAATAATAATAATAATAATAATAATAATAATAATAATAATAATAATCAAACAAGGCTGGGAATTAAAGATTCTCAGGTAATAATTAAGGCAAGAACAGATAGACAGAATCAGTAAGAAAAGTGAAATAAGAATCGGAACCCTAATTTTAGAGTAAGTAAAATCAGTCGGAATAATCAAAGGAGGATAACATGCATATAGACAGCTATGGAAAATTATTGAACAAGAAATAAGAATCATAATAGGTTTGAGCCCTAATTTTAGGGCAAATAAGCTGGTCACCAAATTTACCAAAATCGCAATAGAGTGCATATAGACGAACATAAGGGAACATTAAAGGAGATACTCGACAAAAATAGAACTAGGACAGATCTTAAAAGATTTGAGCCCTAATTTTAGAGAAAATAAATTAGACAAAACTTTTAATGGAAAAATCGCAAAGAAAATAGACATGCGGTGAGATCTTAACAAAAATAAGAACAAAAACTAAATAGGTCTTAAAAGATTTGAACCCTAATTTTAAGGGTAAACACAGAATCAAAAGAATCTCAGAGATTCGTACCATAAAGAGACGAAGAATGAACATAGATGGAGAGAAATGAAGGTTCGAACCAGATTTGGTTCAAAGCAAGAGAGATCCACTTGCCATGTTAGGCAAGTGATTATGTGATACCATAATCGTCTAACCGGTAATAGGAGACGAGAAATAAGGTAAGAAAATCGTCTATGGATTCCATCTCTGAGTTGGAATCGAAGGGGAAAATGGGATTACGGCGCTAGGGTTTCAAAAGAGGGAGAGAGCGTTTAGGAGTTTAAGGACGGCGGATGGTAGAGCAAATGGGGGATTAGGGTTAGGAATGGTTAATTAAAAAGGGAAGGGTGAACGGGAAACGGGGCGGATCGTATAAAATGGGTACCGACCGGGTTTTAATAAGGGGTTGTTTGGTTTGGGCTTAAAGATTGGGCCAAGGGTCTGGGTTGGTATTTTAGGTAATTGGGCTAGGCAATTTGGGCTGGTTTGGGTAGTTTTAGGTCCGAAATTAAACAAAAATGGGGCCAGCAATTTTAACAAATAAATAATTTATAATAAATAATAAATGAACACCAAAAATATCCTTTGTGCACTAAAATGACTTCAAAATATCTATTTAACATTTTAAAAATACGAGAGATCATTTTCTGCATAAATAATATAATTATACATTGATATGGGCTATTATTGCAAAGGTATACAATTTTAGCGTAAAGATACAAATATATTTATAGTAAATGCGTCAAAAATATTTAAGGTTTAATATGGATATAAATGATGAGGTTAGATGATAAAATCATCCTAAAAATTATTCGTGATGTAATTAATGATTATTTATACAATAAAAATATTGGAATAAATTGATTAAAAATCTTCAAAAATTATGGAAAAATTAGGAAAAATGCTTGATAATGTTCATGCACTATTTTGAAAGTATATATGCATATTTGAAATATATGAGGGGAAAATTGGGTATCAACAGATATAGGCTAGGTACCTGGAGCCAAGTCAATACAGAAATCAATATCACGATCTGGTGGCGTGCCTGGAAGATAAGAAGGAAACACGTTGGCGAACTCCCGAACTTCTGGCACTGAATCAATCGCCAGAGACTCTGCTGTAATATCCCAAACATAAGCTAGATAAGCCATGCAACCTTTCTCGACCAAAGGTCGAGCCATCAGAAAAGAGATGACCCGACTAGATGTGCTAACAGACGAACCCTTCCACTCCAATCTCAGCAGCTCTAGCATCGCTAAAGTAACAGTCTTGGCATGGCAATCAAGGATGGCATGATATGGGGATAACCAGTCCATGCCCAAGATGACCTCAAAGTCGGTTATATCGAGCAACAAAAGATCAGTTCTAGTCTCGTAACCATAAAATGTGACCATAATGGACCGATAGATCTGTTCCACAACCACAGAAATGCCTACAGGAGTGGACACATAAACGAGAGTACCCAAGGAATCACGAGGAATATCCAGGAATGAGAAAACAGAGATGATACATATGAATAGGTAGACCCCGGATCAAATAATACCGAAGCATCCCTACCGCAGACGGAAATAATACCTGTGATCACGGCATATGTGGCCACTGCATCTGGTCTGGCCGAAAAAGCATAGAACCTAGCTGGAGCGTCGATTGGCTGGCCTCTGCCTAACTGAACAGTAGCTAGCAGACCTCCCCCTACCTGGCCTCCACCTCTAACGGCCCCTGCCCGCCTGCCCTCGACCTTTAGGCGGTCGGACGGCTGGTGCTAAAATCGTGGGCTGATGACCCTGTTGTACTGCCTTGCCCTGAAGTCTGGGATAAAATCTCTTCATGTGACCCGGATCTCCACACTCGTAACAACCTTCGCTACCATAGACTGTTGCCCCGAAGTCTAACCCAGATGGCCTGAATACCTACTGGAAGAACCCTCGATGGCTAGTGGGCGGTATGAACTCTCTGGCATGGCACTAAAATAGGCGCTGGAAGAACCCTGATGACCCGAGTACCCACTGGAGAACTCTGAATAGCTGGTAGGCGGTAAGAACTCTCTGGCATAGCACTAAAATAGGGTCACGTTGGAGCGCGCCGAGGAACTGGTGGTGTTGGATTTATGGGACTGCTAGGCTGACCCCTCCCGAACTGACCTCTGCCCCCTGCCAGGGCACCTCTAAACTCTTCTAAGAAATAGGTCCTCTTGTCCCGCTGCATCTGCCCTCTACCCCTCTGGTGGTAGCCCTCAATCCTCCGAGCAATCTCCACTACTAGCTGATACGAAGTCCCCATCTCAATCTCCCGGGACATATTAGCCCTAATACCAGAGTGCAACCCCGCAAGAAATCTCCGCACTCTCTCTGCGTCGGTAGGAAGTATCATAAGTGCATGGCGAGACAACTCAAAGAATCTCGCCTCATAATCGGTCACTGACATCTGACCCTGCTCGAGCTGTTCAAACTGGCACCACAACTCTTCCCTCTAGGAGGGTGGAATATACCTATCCGAGAATAGCTGTGTAAACTGGTCCCAAGTCATGGGAGGAGAACCTACCGGCCTGCCGAGAAGATAAGACTGCCAACACCTACGGGCCCTGCCCTCCAACTAGAAATTAGTGAAGTCCACCCCATGAGACTCCAATATCCTCATATTGTGCAGTCTGTCCCTGCACCTATCAATGAAGTCCTGGGGATCCTCATTTCGCTCACCTTCGAAGATATGAGGGTGTAGCCTAGTCCATCTATCCAAAAGCTTATGCGGCTCGCTGACCGCAGCTGGTCTAAGCTTAGGTACAACCGCTGCAACTGGCTGGGCTCCGCCCACGGGTAGTGTACCCGGAGTCTGATATACTGCAGCTGCATGCCAGAAGCTTGAGCAGTTGGGGTCTGTGCTCCCCCTCCCGCTTGAGATGTGGCTGGGTTTGTTGGAAATAAACTAGCCTGGGTCATAGAATCCATGAACCACAGCATACGGCCCATGACCTCCTGAAAGCTCGGTGCTGACATGACATCTACCGGGGCTGGCTCTATTGCGGGCACCTCGCCCTGCTCCTCAAGAATGGGATCCTCTACTAGATCCACTGGTGGTGCAACTGGGGCAACTTTGGGACGTCCTTGTCCCCTACCTCAAGCCGGTGCCCTCCCCCGGTCTCTGCCTCAACCTCCAGCAATGTGGAGAGCAGCTCCTCCCGGGTTTGGAACGTCTGCTGCCCACGTTCTCACCATCTGTGAGAGAATAAGAGAAAGAACTTAGTATACCATCAACTACACGATAGGAATACAGAGTAGTTTCTTAACACCTTATAACCTCTCGAAGATAAGTGCAGACGTCTCCGCACCGATCCGCAAGACTCTATTAGGCCTGCCCATAACTTGTGAGATCTACGTGAAACTAGTGCTCTTATACCATGTTGTCACGACCAAATTCCATTATGGGCCGTGATGGCGCCCAACACCATTGTTAGGCAAGCCAACACTGATCAATTTAGTGGTTTCTCTATTTAAATAAGATTATTTAGTGAATAACATTTTCCTCATTGTTAAAGGATTTTGAAATTTACAGATGTAAAATAATTAAACGGAAGCAAACGAGTGCAAATTGAAATCATAAAAATAAATCCAAAAATCATAAGTGTACTAGTGTTTGCCAAGATTAGGTGTCACAAGTGTATGAGCATTCTAGTAGAATATAAAAAAGAATACTAGACTACTGTCTGAAATGTAATAGACAGAAAAATATAACAAAAGGAAGACTTCGGCTGCTGCAGGACGGCTCTGAAGGGTAGCTCACTGTGTAGTCTCGAAGATGGGATCAAATATGCACGCCGGACTGGTAACCAGATGAACCTGCCTCAGATCTTGTACAATCAAGTACAGAAGTGCAGTGTGAGTACATAAATAATATGTACCCAATAAGTATCTAGTCTAAACTCGAAGAAGTAATGATGAGGGGTCGACTCCGACACTTACTAAGGCCAGCAATATGATAATATGAAATTCTAATTAAGCATGATATATAGAGATATCAATAAAATTCAGAATTAGAAATAACTGAACAATTCGTTCACCATATTTAAGGACCAAATCACTTCCTTCATTTAAAAACCAATAACCTCTCAATTCAAGTGAATGAGTACCATGTATAAAAAGGTACTTCCAACTCCATTATCACACACGAATTTCGCTGAGGACGTACGACCCGATCCAACATAAATATAAACTGTGCATTGCCGTAGATCGAACGACACGAGCCATAGATGCATCTATTAACCTGCCGAGGCGAACATCCCGCTCCCATAAGAGTAGTGGAAAGAGTCACCCCGCTCGCGGAATATACTTGCGACGCGGTTAAATATAAATTTATTAATAAACCTTAACCTTTTCTCGATTCTTTTAAAAATAAGGAAATTCAACTTGAAGCTTTTGAAATATTAAAACCCTCAACTAAATTCCATTCGATTCAATTAACAAATATAATCAGATAACGGTGTCCACAAAGCATGGTGTGAATCTAAAACTACCAGACATAAACAGGAATAGTAGCTACACACGGACTCTGATCATTTCATGCATACGTAGACCCCGCAAATAACAACACATATTAATTAAGTTCACCTATGGGGTAAATTCCCTCTTACAAGGATAGAAAAGAGACTTACCTCATCTCAAGGCCTACTTTCCCGTCCAAGATTATGCTCAAACTCTCAAATCGGTGCCGAACAATCCAAAACTATTCAAATAGTGTAAAAACTAAACAATATATGTTCAAAAGTTCATATTCTAACTATTTAAGTGATTACCCAACCCTAAATGTAAGGTTCCTAAAATTCACCCCCGGGCCCACGTGCCCGGATTTCAGAAATTTTCGAAGAAAGTTACTACCCATAACCTTAGGAACATAAATATATGACTTTCACTAAGTTCTATAATTATTTTCGTGGTAAATCTCATATTTATCAAAACCTAGGTTTTTCATCTAAACCCATGATTTTCATAGATTTTCATGTTAAAATCTACCCATAATCTATGTATTAAACTCACATTAGGTAGAAATTACTTTCCTTCAAGAGCTAGGTCGAAATCCCCTCCTTAAAAGCTCTCAATTCGCCCAACAATGGAAGAAAATGAGCCAACATAGCCTAAGTCCCATTTTTAAAAGATGATTCTGCCCAAGGGTCCTTATACGCGATCGTGACCAAGCTCTCGCGATTGCGATGGCTAAACTAGAGAAGCCCAGAAAAGGGATCTACGCGATCGCGAGAAGACCCACACGAATGCGAAGCGCTGGGTCGCCTACTCTTCGCGAACGGGAAGCACAGAACACGAACACGTAAGGCAACTGGGTGACCCAGGCTTCTACGCGAACACGACCTTCCCAATGTAAACACGAAGGCCAATGGGTCCAGGCTTCCGCAAACGCGGCCTTGCTTATGAAAACGTGAAGGGAAAAACCCCAGTCCCTCAAATCATTCATTGCGAACGCGAGGGTCTATTCGCATCCGCGAAGAAGGAAGCCAGAAGCAGAAATTTGGTGTTTTTCAACTTAGCTCTGGGTGGTACGAAATGCACCCGAGCCCCTTGGGAACCCGTCCAACCACACCAGCAAGTCTGTAATCATAATACGGACCTGCTCGAACTCTCAAAATGCGTAAAACAACAACAAAACCAAGAATCACACCCAAAAATCAAATTGAATCAAACTTTGAATTTCATGTTTCCTAATCGCTCCGAATACGCCAAATCATACTTAGACTACTCGAAATGACACCAAATTTTACGTGCAAGTCTTAAATGACATTATAGAACTATTCCCGGTATCAGAATTCTATTTGGGCCTCGATATCACCAAAACCCGCTCCAAAACAAATTTAAAGAACTTCTAAAACCTTCAAGAACCAACTTTTACTATTAGGCGCCAAAACGCTCCTGGGTCGTCCAAACCCCGATCCGAGCATAAGCCCAAGTTCAAAATAATCATACAAACCCATTGGATTCATCAAATCCCAATTTCGATATCGTTTACTCAAAATGTTGACCGAAGTCAAACTTGCCCTTTTTAGCCAACCTTAAGTAACCAAATGTTCTAATTTCAACTCGAACCCTTCAAACCTCAAACTAACCATACTGCAAGTCATAAAACAGTAAAAACATGTATGGGAAGTCCTATTTTGGGGAATGGGATTCTAGAAAGAAAAACGACCGGTTAGGTCGTTATAGCATCATGGACTTACACATATGGAAAACTACTTTTTCATCACCAACCCGGAAAGTAAGTTCTCCGACTTCAACATCACAAAGACCCTTCCCCGTAGCAAGGAAAGGTCTACCAAGAATGATTGGCACCTCATAATCAAGAGTTACAAAATCCGCCGAGAGAATGAATTTATCACCACGAACCAAAACATCCTCAATCACTCCTAAGGGTCTCTTCATAGTGAGATCGGCCATTTGCAATCTCATAGAGGTGGGCCTTGGTTGCCCAATCCCCAATGTCTTGAAAACCGAATAGGTCATCAAATTTATACTTGACCCAAGATCACAAAGAGCTTTTGCAAACTCGCCACTTCCAATTATACAAGGAATCGTGAAAGCACCGGGATCCTCCAACTTGGCAGCCATTGAATGCATAATTGCACTCACTTGATGAGTGACTTAGATAGTTTCAAAATTCATGTCACAAGATCCTTCATGAACTTTGCATAACCGAGCATTTGCTCCAAGGCTTCAACTAATGGAACATTGATTGAGATACTCTTCATCATTTGGATAAACTTCTTGAATTAGTTTTCACCATTTTGCTTTGCAAGTCTTTAAGGGTTTGGAGGTTGAGGCTTAGGCAATGGTGCCTTAGCCTTTTGCACTACCGGTTCTGGAATGTCAATAGTGTGATCCCTAGACGAGTTCACCTCCTCTTGAGTCTCTTTCACATTATCATCAATATCAATCTGAACCTCATCATTAGATTGCTTGACATTGTTCGGATTCTCCTCTTCTTGCACTACTTGCTCTTCATCCACAAGTTGCCTTTGGCTTGAGGTGGGTGCATTCCCACCTTTTCCACTTCTTGTAGTAACGGCCATGGCATGCCCCGTGTTGTTCCCACCTTTTGGGTTCACCACCATGTCACTTGGCAGTGCCCCCTTAGGATGAGTATTTAGAGATTGAGAGATTTGCCCCATTTGAACTTCCAAGTTGCAGATTGATGTATTGTGTGAGGCAAGTTGGGCATCGGAATCGGAATTCTTCTCCATCATTTGTTTGAACATATTCTCAATATGCCCATTTCATTGTTGGAAGAACTTGGACCATGGGAAGGATAAGGAGGCGGGTTGTTTGGTTGTTGATATATCGGGGGCCTTTGAAAACCCGGCCCCCGGTTTCTTTGATGTTTGTTCCATACCCCTTTATTCTTACCTCCCCAATTTCCTTGCTTGTTGCCACTCCAATTACCTTGATTATTTCCATCATTCCAATTTCCTTGAGTGTTTTTATTATGCCAATTCCCTTGATTGTCGCCACCACACCAATTATCTTGGTTGTTAGAATTTTAATTACCTTGATTACCTTGAGGTCGCCATTATTGTTGATCAGGCCTTGAGAGTTGTTTCTTTGCCCTTGGTAGTTGTTCACATATTGCACCTCCTCCTCTTGTTAATTTTAAGATTCATCTTGATCAAAACCACTATCTTCTTGCACATAATTCTCCATTCGGCTTTGCACTTGCGGGCCTTTGGTCCTTCTTTTGTTCACCATCATGCTTACTCCCTCATGGCATTGACTTGCTTAGGACTTGCACTTGTTGAAGTTGAGCCTTTGCTAATTGATTCATAGTGGTGGTCAATTCGGCAATGGCTTGCCCATGGTCATGCAACTCTTTATGGAGGTGAATCACGTTCGGATCACCTTGTGGAACATCCGCCCGGTATTGACATGCCGATGAGGAGTTCGCCATTTCATCCAAAATCTCATAAGCTTTTGCATACGGCATTGTCATGAAATTCCCACCGGCAAGTAGATTCACCACGCATTGGTTGGTCGTATTAATACCCCGATAGAAAGTTTGTTGAATCATATTCTCCGTCATGTCGTTATTGGGGCACTCTTTGACCATTGTCCTATACCGCTCCCATATCTCGTGTAGCAGTTCATTGGGCTCTTGCTTGAATGCTAGAATCTCGTCTCTAAGAGTAGCCATTTGCCTGAAGAACTTGGCAATAAATTTCTCCGCCAACTCATCCCAAGTATGAATGTAATGGTTTGGCAATCTTTCCAACCAATCTAAGGCTTTCCCCCGTTGAGAGAAGGGAAAAAGCCTTAGCCTTAAAGCTTCCTCGGAGACGTTTGTTTGTTTACTACCCCAACAAGTGTCCACAAAGCCCTTTAAGTGCTTGTATGCATTTTGACTAGGAGCCCCGGTTAAGAAACCTCGTTGCTCTAGCAAAGTGAGCATTACATTGATGATTTAAAGGTTGCCCGCCCTAATACGGGGAGGGACTATGGCACTTGCATACCCTTCAATCGGCAACACCCAGTGTAGAGCCGCTCTTGGTGGAGGTAGGGGTGGAACTGGGACATTATCATGAGGCATCCGGCCTCTTCTATTGGCTTGAGGTTCAATAGTAACCTCTTCGACTTGGTCATCCTCAACGTCCACATCCCCCAAAGGCATGTTTCCGAGTTCATTGTTGTTTGTCGCTATAATTGCACCTAAAATCGATTCACACAAATTAGTAACGCGAAAGGAAAAAATATAATCCACACACAAACCCAAATATATAGCTAACACAGTTTTTAACTCCCCGGCAACGGCGCCAAAAAATGATCACGTCCAAATGCACATCTCTAAAGAGGTATGACACGGTCGTTTGCAATAATAAAACTCAACAAAGAGTCGGGGTCAAATCCACAGGGAGCTAAGATTGGAGTTAGTAGTATATATTCGGAATGAGCAAGTGAAGTATCTAGATTGCACTTCCACAAATAGAGTTTTGTTTCTACTTCTAAAATTAAGCTAATGATTGCAAATTTAAAGATATAAACTAGAGATGATTGTTTTTTTAGTGTTTTCCAAATACATAAAAGGCCTAGTGCTGTGACCATGGCCTAGGTGTTTGCCGAATGGGATAAAGACTTTTATGTTCGTTTTATTGACTGGGGTGTATTATAGCTCACAACAATACGTTGCCCACTCAATACCTCTCGGTCAGAGAGTGGTTTTGCCAAATTTGGCTTTCTCAAGACCAAATGGGTATCTACCAAAACGGTTGATAAGAGCTCAAGTCGGGTTGTTACTATCTCTAGGTTGAACCCTTTAATTGGGTTAATCATTCTCTAAATTGACCCAATTCCTTGTTAGCTAAGTTAACCTAGACTAGGTCCCTCTTTCTCAAGAAGAGACTAAGTCAAATAGGCATGAATCAATGTTTGCAACCATCAATTCCACAATTGAAGCAT
This sequence comes from Nicotiana attenuata, assembly GCF_001879085.1. NCBI lineage: Eukaryota > Viridiplantae > Streptophyta > Magnoliopsida > Solanales > Solanaceae > Nicotiana > Nicotiana attenuata. The sequence continues at coordinate 45,364,780 of NC_031998.1, forward strand.
GAACCAAGTTAATAATAAACACCCATTCATAAACAAGCATAAAATTAATCACCCATAAGGTTTGCATACTAGGGTTGGGTTACAACCCTAGTAAACATCTAGCTACTCGTAGTGGTTGTAGAAGAAACAAAGAAGAAAAGATAATAAAACTCATATTGAAAGATAAAAATATAGAAATCCAATGTTAAATCACCAAAATAATCTAATTTCCTAAAGAAGCAAAGAGAAACGGCTACATCACTTCAAATATTAAAAACTTGACGTAATTTCGTGAAACTCTTCTATTTATACAAAGCTGACAATTTCAGACAAAAATGCTCCTCGGGAGGTTCTGTGGCCGCACAATTCCATGTGCGGTCCGCGGGTTTCTTTATCTTGTCAGGAGGTGGAGGTATGCGGCTGCATAATTCTCAACTACGGCCGCGAGGCAACGTGTCTGCGATCCGCAGATTTAGCACTACGGCCGCAAGGCATTCCTGTGCGGTCCGCAATTTCTCAGAGGCTCTGGACTTGGTCTTTTGCACTCTCTGATCTTCAACTTCTAGCTCATCTTTGCGGCCGCACAATTCATGTGCGGTCCGCAATTTGCAAAATTCTCTGCTAAAAGTTGTCTTCTTGTCTTACAGCTGTACACGGCTAAAATCGGAGAGCCCGATTTATGTCAGTGCGACATCCCGTGGCTTCACCTGGTGGGCCTGTGGCAAAGTTCGAGGTTCAACCCCGAGGGTTCCATAGCTCGACCTCGGGGTAGTACAAATCAGTGGCTACCTTGGGCAAGCGGGAGGTTCCCAAGGCACGTGACCAAAGCTGATAGTACCTGCAAGAGTAGTACTAGTCTGTACCAGGCTAGTAAAATAGATGTACCAGCTACATTTCTTTGTAATAATTACGCATGTACAATATTGGGATTTTCCCTCCTATATAAAAGGTTTGTAAACATATATGAGATTCAATACAAGAAAAAGAACATTCTCTGCTCTCAAACTTAAACATATTCTCCTATGATCTTATTATTTACGTTTATTGCTTGCATTTATTGTGTTCCATTAATTATTCTTCATTTATTACTCATTATTGATCATAAAGAGCCCTCATCAAGGCCCTTAGAATAGTTAGTTGTCCATCGACTGTTCAGAACCCAATGCCTGGCTCGACCTCGAGGCCCTGTATAAGCCAGCTCGAGGCCTCGATTCTTAGCCACTCGGTTTGCTTGACACGCCATCTTCAAGATCTTACCTCATTTTCTAGTCTTACACTTAGCATCCATTACTTAACAACTAGCATAAAAATAAATTACGTATTTTTAGAACCATAAAATCAAATCTAATTGTAATTACTATTTTCACGGTAAACAGTTTGGCGCCCACCGTGGGGCTAAAATTAATAGTGATTGTTTTCTTGCTAGTTTATCTTTCACGCTTTTTGTTGTCCAAAGAATCTTTGATTTCAGGTCAGAATGTCAAACTCAGTGAATGCTCATGAGAAAAACGGTCCTGAGGACCATGGGGAGAATGGTGTAGCTGTTTCAGGTGTCGGTGTACCGCCGCGAAACCCTGAAGACGCACCAGAACCAATTCCCGTGGACGTGGTCTCACGCAACGCCCAACATGTCAGTATAAGCTCCAATGCTAACAGGAGTATACACCAAGAGAACCAACAGGAAGCTCGAAAAAATCCAGCCCAGGAAGAAGGAGAGGCGGACAAGAGAAACAGAACGAAAAAACCCCAGCATGTCGTTCATATGATCATCGGAGGGACCGACGTCCCCCAAGGACCCGTGATCAAGCGGGCAAAGATTTCCGCTGCAATGGAAGGGCAAATTCGGGGTTGTATGTCCGAGGACATCCTTGCCTTCAGTGAAGAGAACTTCGAGACCCTGTCTCATCCCCATAACGGCGCGTTGGTAATTTCATTTCTCTTGAATAACATTCAAATTAAACGTCTACTTGTGGATCCAGGTAGCTCGGCCAACGTGATCAGGTTGAAGGTGGTGGAGCAGCTCGAATTGCTCGATCAAATCATACCTACCTCCCGAGTCCTCAACGGCTTCAACATGGACGGCGAAACAACGAAGGGGGAGATCACCCTCCCAGTCAACGTGTCTGACATAGTTCGAAACACGAAATTCCATCTCATCGAAGGTGACATGAGATACAATGCATTTCTTGGGAGGCCATGAATACACAGCATGAGGGCAGTGTCGTCGACTCTTAATCAGAAGATAAAGTTTTCGACGGAAGGCGGTATAAAAATGGTCTATGTGGAACATCATGCGGCGTAGGAGATATTTGCGGTTCATGAGGAAGAACCAACCTCAATACCCTCCACCTCGGAGGATCCAGAAGACAAACAGACCGCCGAGAACGACGAAGAAGACTTCCTCGCCCCCCGAACCTTCATTGTCCTCGAAGAATCGGATGAAACAAAATCAACAGTTGAAGAGCTGGAGCAAGTCATTTTGATTGAGCATCTCCCAGATCGAAAGGTATGCCTGGGAACGGGATTAACCCCCGAACTCAGAAAAAAATTCATTCAATTCCTTATTAATAACATCGATTGTTTTGCGTGGTCCCATTTAGATATGACAGGGATCCCGCCGGAAATAACCACCCATCGACTAAGTGTCGACCCCAGGTTCAAACCGGTAAAGCAAAAAAGAAGACCTCAATCCGAGGTAAAACACGCGTTCATCAAGGATGAGGTAACAAACTCCTCAGAATAGGATCTATTAGGGAAGTAAAGTATCCCAAATGGTTGGCCAATGTGGTGGTAGTTCCCAAAAAAGGGAATAAGTTAAGGATGTGCATAGATTATAAAGACTTGAATAGAGAGTGCCCCAAAGATTCATTCCCGTTGCCCAACATCGACCGCTTAATCGATGTCACGGCTGGGCACGAGATCCTCACCTTTCTCGACGCCTACTCGGGGTATAATCGAATTCAGATGAACCCCGAGGACAGGGAAAAAACTTCGTTCATCACGAAGTACGGTACGTACTGCTACAATGTGATGCCCTTCGGCCTTAAAACGCACGGGCCACGTACCAACGCCCAGTTAATAAGATGTTCGAAAACCAAATAGGAAATTCCATGGAAGTTTACATTGATGATATGTTAGTTAAGTCCCTGCATGCAGAGGACCATTTAACTCATTTGCAGGAGACATTCGACATCCTCAGAAGCTACAACATGAAACTCAATCCCGAGAAATGTGCCTTCGGAGTGGGTTCGGGCAAATTCTTAGGCTTCATGGTGTCAAACAAGGGGATTGAGATCATCCCGATAAAATCAAAGCCATCGAAGAGATCACGGTGGTAAACAATGTGAAGGGCGCACAACCACTGATTGGGCGAATAGCAGCTTTGGGCCGATTCATATCAAGGTCGTCTGATAGGAGTCATTATTTCTTCTCCCTGCTCAAAAAGAAAAACAGCTTCAAGTGGACTCCGGAATGCCAACGTGCTTTGGAGGAGTTGAAGCGATATCTGACGAACCCGCCTTTACTCCACACCCCAAATGAGGATGAAATGATGTATTTATACCTGGCAGTATCCAAGGTAGCGGTAAGTGGTGTGCTGGTTCGAGAAAAGCAAGGTACACAATTCCCTGTCTATTATGTAAGTCGGACCCTAGGAGACGCCGAAACCAGGTATCCGCACCTAGAAAAGTTAGCTCTTGCGTTAATAAGCGCATCTCAAAAATTAAAGCCTTATTTCCAATGCCATCGTATTTGTGTTTTAACAACATATCCTCTCCGAAGCATATTGTATAAGCCCGAATTGTCAGGACGTCTAGCCAAATGGGCGATCAAACTCGAGGGGTACGATATCGAATACCAACCCCGAACGGCTATCAAGTCCCAAATTCTGGCAGATTTTGTGGCCGACTTCACACCTGCCCTCATGCCCAAGGTAGAGAAAGAACTTCTACTAAAAACGAGCACATCTTCGGGGGTATGGACCTTGTTCACCGACGACGCCTCAAACGTGAAATGGTCCGGACTCGGTATAGTCCTGAAACCTCCTACAGGCGGCATGATTAGGCAATCTATAAAACCTGCAAAATTGACTAACAACGAAGCCGAGTATGAGGCTATGATTGCAGGTCTGGAATTGGCCAAAGGCCTAGGAGCAGAAGTCATCGAAGCAAAATGTAATTCCCTTCTAGCAGAAGTCTCGAAGGCCACGGAGTTCCTCCTCCCTCTTGGTAGAAAGAGCTCTGAGCTCATCAGCTTCCAAAGTGAGCTTCTTGTGCTCACCCTCATAACGAGTCAGCTTACTTTGAAACCTGGCGAAGGTCTGATTGTAAAGCACCTTGGCCTGGGACCATGAAAGAAACAAGGTTAACAAGTCAAAAAGTCGGGGCACCAAGTGGAATTTACGTAAGATTACCCGCTCGTAGAGCCTGTCGATCTCACTGAAAATAAGTGAGGCGTCAAATTCAAGTTTTTCCTCAGGCGCAGCAAAAAGCCTTTCAAACACATTTTTATCTCCAACGGATGCCCCCACGTCGAAAGAATCTTTATTTTGGGCATCCTGCATCTCCCTCAGAGAAAAAGTCAATCCCAAAGGGGAATCGCTCACTTCAATAAACTCGACTGGATCAGTCGGGGCCGTCTCCTGTTTCTGGGGAACTTCAGAGCTAGGCTCCCCCAGACCGCCTAATGAACGCACCTCTGCTCGAGGAAAGTTTTGGCCATCATTTAACTCGGGAATATCACCCGAAGCACCCTCGAAGGCCTCTTCAGTCCGAGGTAGGACAACAGCGGAATCAAGTTCCGATCTAGAAGCCACCGACTCTGTAGTATACGGGACAGTCAGGTTTTCTTCCCCCCGCGGGAGCTTCCGAGGAATCATCCTTTCCTTCGCCCTCGGCTCGGGGACTCCCCGGTACTTCTGGAGTTAAGGCCGCCGAATCAGCCTTAGGTTCTTCCGCTTTGGCCTTCTTGGGTTTCGGAGGATGAGTCGACAGCCTCCTTCGCTTTCTCTTCTTTTCGTCAGGTTTCGGGGTACCCGCTTCACCGAGCGGTGCTTCCCTCATCAAGAAGACCTCCCCCAGACCTGCACAAATATAAACACATGAAATGAGGACGCTATTAGTGATAGTTCTTTTGAGAGATATAATTATAGCAGGAGTGAAGGCTCACTGTGGTCCTTGGCTTCCCATTGAGCCTGGGACAGATCGCGCCACACGCGCTCAACGTATGGGCAAATCGAATCCAGTTGGTTGACCCAGCCCGAGAGATCCTTAACCGCATTAGGATACACAGCGACGGTTGCATCAGTGGAGGAAGTCAGTTGGTAGGGAGATGTACCCGAAAAGAAACAAGGGAATATTTAATTAGCGTATCTACTTACGTTTCATATTCCACCTTTCGGGGAACGGCATCCTCCCCACTGGAATCAGGTCCGAAGTCCTAACTCGGACGAAACGGCTCATCCACCCGCCATTCCTAAACTCGTCGATGCAAGCAAAAAGGGGTCTCGAGGCCCAACAGTGGAGCTTAATCAGGCCCCCACGGAAGAGTCAAGGACTGCACATTCTGGTCAGGTGGTCGAGGGTGAAAGGCATCCCCTTAACATGTTCACGTAGTGTCTGGTCATGTAAACAAAGCGCTAGAAAGAAGGATGAATTTGGCCGAGAGTCACTCGATATTGTTCGCAGAAGTCGAGGATCACGGGGTCTATTGAAGGCGAGGATGGCTCCACTGGGCCAAGGGCAAATGGATATGTATATACACTGAGGAAACCGGCCTTGTATGTCGTTATGTCCTCCGCCGAGAAGGAATCTCCACTAACACCGCATCCCCCCAGCGGCAGTCGGTCTTCACTCTTTCGGTGTCTGCTATTAAACTAATATATCGGGACACAGGTTCGCATCGTCCCGGATTTGGTGAAGGTTTTTCGGTCTTAAAATCGGAGGTCATTTCAAAGGCACCTAGAATGCATTCCCCAACGAGAGGGGGCTTTTTTACTTTGCCCTTAGATGAGCACAAGGAAGAGGAAGGCACATCTTCCTGAGGGACAGAGGTGGAAGTTTTCGCCATTCTTGTTAAAAAAGTCTCAGAGGAGAAATGAAAATTGCGTTTCAGAAGAGAACACAAGAGAGAAGTCGGAAGAACTCTTTTGAAGGTTTGATGATGCAGTGGAAAATAAGGGGCGAAGGCAGAAGTATTTATAGAGGCCAAAGGTGTACGTTGAAACGGGCCAAAGATAGTCAACCGTTGTAATTAATTCGAAGGCTTTTCAAGGGCTGTACGAACGCGACCTTTATACACCTTGCTTGTCGCGTCAATCGCTTGATAGGGCGTAGCTAACGCCATGATGGGAATATCGAAGAGGCAAGGATTCTAGACTATTTCTTATCATTTCACTCTAAGAAACACGGGGACTATCTGTACATGGCTAAAATCGGAGAGCCCAATTATGGTCATTGCGACATCCCGTGGCTTCACCTGGTGGGCCCGTGGTAAAGTTAGAGGTTCAACCCTGAGGGTTCCTTAGCTCAACCTCGGGTCAGCATAAATCGGTGGCTACTTTGGGCAAGCGGGAGGTTCCCAAGGCACGTGACCAAAGCTGACAGTACCTGCAAGAGTAGTACTAGTCTATACCAGGCTAGTAAAATAGTTGTACCAGCTACATTTCTTTGTAATAATTACGCATGTACCATGTTGGGATTTCCCCTCCTATATAAAGGGAACCCTTATCACTTTGTAAACATATATGAGATTCAATACAAGAAAAAGAACATTCTCTGCTCTCAAACTTAAACATATTCTCCTATGATCTTGTTACTTACATTTATTGTGTTTCATTAATTGTTCTTCATTTATTACTCATTATTGATCATAAAGAGCCCTCATCAAGGCCCTTAGAACAGTTAGTTCTCCATCGACTGTTCAGAACCCAATGCCTGGCTCGACCTCGAGGCCCCGTATAAGCCAGCTCGAGGCCTCGATTCTCAGCCATTCGGTTTGCTTGACACGCCATCTTCAAGCTTTTGCCTCATTTTCTAGTATTACACTTAGAATCCATTACTTAACAACTAGCATAAAAATTAATCACGTATTTTTAGAACCATAAATCAAATCTAATTATAATTACCATTTTCACGGTAAACAGCGGCAACAAAAGGTATTCTGCAGTCCGCAATTTCTTCTTCGGCCGCATAATACCTTCTACGGACTGCACTTTTATGTTTCTGTGCCTTTCGTTGCCTTTTGCTTTGGAAACTCCTTTTTAAGTCAGATTTCATCTCGGGGGCTTAACTTCCATCATTACTGCAAATTTGCATAATTTGATCAGTTTCAGGAACACAATTCAATGCTTTTAGACTAAAACAAAAGCTAAAAGGCACGAATAAGCAGTCAAAATCCCCACTTATTAGTGGTGAAATTCACGCTATTGATGGAAGCATCGCCGTCGTCGCCGATGATCATGTGGACAGTGCGGGTTGGCGAGGGCGTTTTTGGCGGTCCTAGATGTTGTTCGCGTCCTCTAGCAAAGTTGGCCCTTCCATGGTCGCTCAGTAATTCCTTGAGATGTCCCTGTCAAAGCATGTTTACGACCTCTTGTCTTAGGGCGATGCAATCCTCGATTTTGTTCCCTCGTTCTTGGTGGAACTAGCAAAGGGCATCCGACTTTTTGGTATTCAGATCTGATCTCATCTTTTGTGGCCACTTCACCTTCGTTCCGATCTTCTCCAAGGTGTAAACTATTTATGTGGGCGACATACAAAAATTGTGAGCAGATAACAAAGGGGGCATACCTCTTTCGTTCCGGTAAGTCCCTGTCCTTGATCTGGGTGGGCCATCTTCGTAGCGGGAGGAGGGCATAATGGTGCTTCTGACATAGGGTAGATGTCGTTCCCGGTTGGGTCGCGAAGCTACGAGGTCTCTTCTGATATCATTTCTTCGACCTTTCCTGGATTCCGCTTGTAGCGAGGTCAATCAATGAGTTGGCCCGTTGAGGTCGTCCTCGTCTGCTCGGACCTCGGCATAATATGCATTGTGTATTTCATCCCAAGTAGTTGGGGGGGGGGGGGTACTTCATAATAATAATTTTCTCGTTGCCCTTGAACCATTTCTGCTCAGACCGTTCTTGAAAGCTGCAACCTCCATCCCTTCTGATATGTTCATCAAGTTTGTCCTTACTCGATTGAAACGGGCGAGGAAGTCCCTCAATCCCTCTCCCAGAGATTGTTTGATAGCAAATATGTTATTTACTCTTGCTTCGGCCTTTTTGCCCCCAGCATGGGCCGTTACGAACTTGTCGGCCATTTCTTCGAAGGTCTCAATGAAACGTGCATGCAGTATTGAATACCGTGTTAATGCACCTCCCGTGAGGGATTCGCCGAATTTCTTTAGCAAAATGGATATTTGTTCCTTGGCGAGATCATTGCCTTTCATGGCGGTGACGTAGTGAGTTACATGATCTTCAGGATTGATCGTACCATCATATATTTTCAGGTAGGGCGGCATTTTAATGGTCTTTGGTATGGCATGCGGGACGGCATCATCACTATATAGCTGCTCGACAAACCGACCAGCATCTCTCTTTGGCAAGAGCTGTAGGGCACCCGGTATCTTATCGACCATTTTTTGGTGTTCTTTCATTTGGTCCCGAAGCGCTTTGTTCTCGTTCTCCATTTCCTCCATCTTTTTCAAAATGGTTGCGAGGGTGTCTTCACCTGCACTATTAACGACGTTGTGAGTAATACCTATTGTTGGAGGAGGAAACGGGTCATGCTGCTCGTCCGCTGGTGGTATAACGCAAGTCCTTGCATTTTTTGCAACCGTATCCTGAGCGAGATTATGGAGGATGCTGGTTGGCGTGTCAGTTAGCCAAGTCTCAAGGAGATTTTTTACTGTTGGTGGCGTCTCTTCCACCATGGATGTGGAAGCTCCTTTATTGAGAGATTTTGTGATGCTACAGTGAGGAGGGGTGATCCGCCTCGCCCGGGAGAGGCATGGGGCGTTGTGTCCTCGTCCTCTGCTTCAGAAATCTCATTGATGGTGTTCAAGAGGTTGGTTGTGAGGTTTCCCATTATCCTCGTTCTTTCTTCTCTGTTACCTACCATATTAGATTTGTGCATACAAATAAAGGTGATTCTTTTCTTGTTCCCCTTTTTTCTTACGCTAGCAGTCCGTGTTAGTTATAGATCTAGAGGAAACTAAAAATTTAACTACGAAATCCCTACAGACGGTGCCAAATTGTTTGACCAAAAAGTATTAACTTTCGATTAAGCAATTATATTTTATGTAATAAAGGGCTAAACCTAGTTAATGATAATATCTCTAGATATAGATCTTGAAAGCACGGATAACGTAAGATCGAATTAGTAGGAAATTGACGGTAATATACATTTAACATTCCAGAAGGTATGAGCAGTAACGATGGAGTAACTACCAATAAATAACAATAAATGACATTTAAGTAAATAGGATGAGTGGTTCACCCAATAACGAATGAACTAGATGATTGTTCCTCCTGTCAATGATGAGTGACAGATAAATCCTAGAATGTTTGGACTATTCTTGGATCTGACGAAAAAGTATGGAATAATGTGTGCAAGAATATTGATTAAAAGGTCAAGTTTGTAGCTTTGTTAGGGAGAGAATCTTCTTCATTGACTTTGAAAAGTGTTCTTCTCAAGTTTGTAGCTTTGTTAGGGAGAGAATCTTCAATTGAAAAGTGTTCTTCTCAATTGAATATTACATGCCCTCATTCATTGACTTTTTTTTCTATTTATGACATACCCCCATTAAACCCTGATAGTACATATGTAGAGAATATCCAATGGAATATTCTCTTCAATATCCTATTCTAATAAACTAGCCGTTACAGCTCTTTTTGCGGTGCCCGACATCGACCATCGTTGGCAGCCTGACCACGAGCCTCGCTATGTCTTGATCAACCTCGGCTGATTCTTTCCGTGATGTTACTTTGAACTAAGTACTGATACAGATTTCGACCTATATAGTATTTTAGATAATACTAACTTCCAACGGCACTTTCAATATGTAGCAAAAGTCTTTTTTTTCTTTTCAATTTTGCATGTAATCAAATATCATCATAATAAAAATTTAAAATGAAACAAGAAACGTATATTTCAAGCCGCTCCTAAAAATAATAGCAGACAAAGTGTATATTATATATGTGTGTGTGTATTATATACAAAAATATACATATTTTATATATTTTTCGGCTAGCAAGCTCAGAATTTGAAATTTATGGGTTCAAAATTCTAGTTTTTTAAAGTTATTGAATTCTAAACTAATAACTTGTATCATATTAAATAAATTTCTTAAAACAAATATAAAATTTGAATCAAAATTACTATATTCGACCGAACCCGTAACTTGGTCTCTGGCTTTCCCCTACTGGGGAGTGTAATTAATTTCAGCCGACTAGCCCGTTTTGTATTTTAATTTGCCCAAATGAAACAAAGGGACATATTGTAACTTTATTGGCTTGTTAGCGAATTCCATCATTCTGGTTTCTGAAGCAGATGGACAAAGCTGTAAACCACTACAGTTTATACTCAAGTTATGCTATTGATTACAATTTCTGCGTCAAAGGGACCAGCCACTCATTCTTTTGCAGCGCCTTTCCCCGCTTTTCTCATAATGGGAATCGAGAATAATTATAATTCACCACTATATATTGTTTACCTGAGTCCGGAACTAAAATGTTGCTATTTTGGACTCAAAAGATACAAATAAGTGGGGAAAAAAAAGGTAACCATAATATATATAACGCCAGAAAACCTGGCGCTATATAATAATGGTAACTGTACCGTTATTATATAGCGCCAGATTTTCTGGCGTTATACACTGTTAGAGTAATATAGCGCCAGGTTTTCTGGCGTTATACACTGACAATGATATAGCGCCAGAAAACCTGGCGTTATATCCTTTTTTTCCCTGACCCAAGTATTATTTAGAGTACAATAATTCAAAATAATATAGCGCCAACTTATTTGGCGCTATATATGTAAAAAAAAAAAACTTTCCGGCTCTCCATTTTCTATATAAAGAGGTTAGAATCGCATAGAAATGCATTCAAAATTTTTTTTAACTCTTGTTGAAACGTCTGTTGTTGTTAAATTCTCCAGCATTTTTTTATTATGTCTGAAGAGCGTAGGATAAGAGTTTCATTATATTGGGGTGGTGAGGCTGTGATGGAGAATAACTCCGTGGGCTATAGTTTACCTGCTAAGTGTCATGTTAAATTGCCACTGACAATGGAGTACGATACATTGATATCGTTGTTATGCAAAAAAATGAGTGTGAGGAAACGTTCGGTGATATTTAAAGTAACCGGAAGATATCCTTATTCCGTCACTCCGCAAGGGGTTGCTTTTTACTCGGAGTTTAACATCGACGATGATGAAACTTTGAGTGATTTTTTGAGGACTCCGGACGAATGTCGGGATTTTCTTGTAATCACAATGTTGGAGATGTACGTGAAGGTCGAAGACGTTCCAAAAAATGAGGTTGTGCGTAGTAGACATAACCCCCAGTCATTGGGGGGTTATTCTGGAACAGTTTTTGCCGGACAAGTTCCGGATGAAAGATTATCTTTGATTTAAACTTATCACCGCCGGTGAATGAGCAGCGAGAAAATAATTTATACCCTGCTTTCCATAACTCACAAGACGAGTGGTAAATTTTAATTTTCATTTGTGTTAATTATGCATACTTTTGTTGTATTGAATTTGTATTAACGCTCACATATTTAATAGGGGGTACCGGCCAGATATGAATTTTACAAGTGGCTCATCCGATAGTCATCACCTAATTGATAACGTCCATCATGGAATTTCATCACATTACGACTTGTAAGTGAAGTGATTTACGCAAAATATAGAAATCATTTATTAATTTAGTAGCTTATATTTTTGTTGGTTGTGCAGTGAAAACGAGCAAGTTGAACTCACTCAATTGCCCGAAAATGATGTATTACATCGGGACCTGGCAGATGCACAGAGTGAGGAACATAACAGTGATTACGATAACAATGCGGATGAATCCGGGGATGAGACACCCTTTGCTCGTGAGGATTAATAACTTAATTGTACAAATTACTTACCCATGGGTTCCGGGCTCGATATTTTGAGGCCCAGTGGCACCAAACTATCATTAATAGTCATATATTTTTTTTATAATTTAAATTCATATTTTTTAATAACTTAATTGTACAAATTACTTACGTATGGGTTCCGGGCTCGATATTTTGAGGCACAGCGGCGATATGTGTTTTTTATAATTGAAATTCATATTTTTTAATAACTTAATTGTATAAATTACTTACCCATGGGTTCCGGGCTCGATATTTTGAGGCCCAGTGGCACCAAACTATCATTAATAGTCATATATATTTTTTTATAATTTAAATTCATATTTTTTAATAACTTAATTGTACAAATTACTTACGTATGGGTTCCGGGCTCGATATTTTGAGGCCCAGCGGCTATATGTTTTTTTTTATAATTGAAATTCATATTTTTTAATAACTTAATTGTACAAATTACTTACGTATGGGTTCCGGGCTCGATATTTTGAGGCCCAGTGGCACCAAATTATCATTAATAATTATGTATTTTTTTTATAATTTAAATTCATATTTTTTAATAACTTAATTGTACAAATTACTTACATATGGGTTCCGGGCTCGATATTTTGAGGCCCAGTGGCACCAAATTATCATTAATAATTATGTATTTTTTTACAATTTAAATTCATATTTTTTAATAACTTAATTGTACAAATTACTTACGTATGGGTTCTGGGCTCCATATTTTGAGGCAGTATCGGCTATATATTTTTTTTTATAATTTAAATTCATATTTTTTAATAACTTAATTGTACAAATTACTTACGTATGGATTCCGGGCTCCATATTTTGAGGATCGAAATACCAGTAATAGATACTAAAACAAAAGAAATTCTAAGCTAAAATACTACACATTACTACGCTACAAGGCTCTAAATTTTACTACGCTAAAAGGGTCTACGTTTTACTACGCTAAAAAGGTCTAGATTTTACTACGCTAAAAAATAATCTGAACTAAACATAAATAACAAATAAATTTAATTGCAAATAAAACACAAAACGGCATGAAAGCACATATATATAAATGAGAATATTAACAGACAAATTTATTTGACAAATTTATATTTTTATATAAAACAGTAAAATTAAATTCGGATAAATTTAAGATGCTAATTTCGAAAAAAAACCACAAACCGAAATAGAATACATACAAATCAAATAATATGCATTATTATAAAAGTTTCAACTTAAAATAAATCGAAATACCTCGATTTAGAATTTTCGGAAAGCAAATAGATCAAAAATTTGACTCCGAAAGCGTGAATCAACAATAACAAGAAGCTCTACTCGAGTGTGGGACCTACGTTCTTCAAGTTTTATGTGCCGGGGGGACCCAAATTCTATTTTTTTTTTATAATGGCGGACAGTGGGGGGACCAGATTTTTGGAGTGGGGATTAGAATAATGGTGAAGAAGAAGACGGGGAAGAAGATGGAGGGTTTTTTGGTGAGGGATGTAACGCCAGGTTTTCTGGCGCTATATCACTATGTCAGTGTATAACGCCAGAAAACCTGGCGCTATATCACTGTGACAGTGTATAACGCCAGAAAACCTGGCGCTATACATTAACGGTGCTGTTACCGTTAATATATAGCGCCAGTATTTCTGGCCTTATATATATTATGGTCACCTTTTTTTTTTTTACACTTATTTATGTATTTTGAGTCCAAAATAGCAACATTTTGGTTCCGGACTCTTGTTTACCTTGGTATGGTAAGAGTAATAACTTGGGAAAATTACACTTGTCTCCCTCTAATTGTTACATCCAAGAACATTATAATCTTTCATGTTTAACTACGTATTATTTTATACCAGTAATATTCTATTTCTTGATAAAGGAGAGAAGAGTATAGTGAAAGATAATTAAGTAGTTATAGTGGGCGTTTGGACATAAGAATTGTAAAATTCAAAAAAAAAACAAATTTAAGTGAAAATAGTATTTGAAAATTAGAGTAGTATTTGGATATGAGTATAATTTTGGGTTGTTTTTGAATTTTTGTGAGTGATCTGAGTGAAAATTTTGAAAAATAAATTTTTTGGAGTTTTTCAAATTTTCAAAATAATCCAAAATTCATCTTCAAATAAAAATTTAAAATTTTATGGCATTTCAAAAAAAGTGAAAAAAAATTCGAAAAAAAAAGTGAATAGATTCTTATGTCCAAACGCGCTCATAATAAGACAAGACATATGTAGCTTTATTTTCTCTTGGGGTAGGAAGCAGAAGCCAAAAAGTTTATTCTATGACTCGATACATCCTTTTTGGCACTCTGATTGAAAATTATAATTATACTATATTTGTTTTCTCCTAAAAAAAAAAAGGAGTAACAATTGGGTGCGTAAAAGACTAAAGAAACACTCTTTTAGAACTATCAAATGGAGTTCATTGCTTTATTAGTGTCTCTTCACTTTTTCCTTGTCGTACCAAAAGGGAAGAAACACAATTGTTTCTTTCAGAATGAAAGAAAGTAAATTTTGAAGAAATAGGAAAAGATAATTAAAAATGTATTCCATAGAGGGTACGGAGATATTTTGCTAAAGTCATGAAAATAGATGCTAAAGCAAGTAACCAGGGTATGTGTTTGGTTAAGAAAAAATGCATAAGTACCCTGACCTATAGTCGGATTTTCAACTAGAAAGAATTACAAAAAAATACACATGATTTCACACCATAACAAAAAATGGCCCACGTTTTTAAGTTTTACCCTACCTAGCCCATATTGTACATATTTTGAAAACACTAACTCTTGCAAATGTAAAATTTGTGTTCTTACGACCATTGCTTCTAAAAGCTATGGAGTTAAATCTTTGTTCTCACAACCATTGATTTCACTCTCTCTTCTTCTCACATCTTCTATATATGATTCAAGTTGACGTTCGCCATTACTGCTTCTTTCTCTATATCATCTGGTTGCAATGTAAAAAAATCGAAGAGTATGTAAAAGTCCACCATTGAAGGTCATTCAAAGCTTTGCTTTCAAAAATAAATTTTTTTTAGTTTGTTAGTTATTTGGATTGGGTGTTGTTCCAATTCATTGAAAATATCAAAAGGTGTTCAAAGTTTAAATTTGAAGTGATTTGGAGTAGATTTAAGCAAGATTTGAGTTAAATTTCAGAAAAGACGCAAGGAAGAAGACGACGTTAGTTTTTTGTATAATTATGTATAATCTTGTATAATAGTGTATATGAGTGTATAAACACAACTTATACACTATTATACACTTTTATACACCTTTATACAAGCGTCTGTAGACGAACTTCTTCCACGATTTTCAGTTGTAATTCTTGTTCAAAACCAGTCCAAATCTCCATTAAATGACTTCAAATTTTATATACAACCTCCTTATACAATTTCTAACAAGTCTAAATAATACCCACTCCAAATTTCTCACAAAATCAAATTTAAAATTTAAACCCACATATTTAAGCTTGTAAAAATCTAATTTTCACCACCCAAATGGATTTGGTTTGTTGAACTAATATTTGAGTCACATTTACTGATTCGAAAATTAACTTAAAAGCTTGAGCAATCTTTTTTAAAAATTAAATAGTAATTTTGAGAACCTATTGGAGTTGGATGTTGAATCTTAGCCTATATTTTTGGGCTAGTTGGTTGTAAATTGAAATATGGGCTATAAAACTAAAAAGTAGGAAGCTCAGTTGTTCTTATGTGAAATTTTCCCTTTCAACTATATATTCTACCTTTGAGGAGGTTTTTTTTATTCTTTTAAACTATTTTTAAATAAAATTATTTGCACTCTTAAAGCTTACATGGCAGAGTGTATGTATTTCACTCTCCTTGAGAGAGTGAGAAGCAAGAAAACTATTTTCAGGTTTTTCTTTTTCTTTTTTACCATTTTCAGTAAGATATATAATCTCTTAAATTTTTTTCCTTTTCCTTTCCCTTTTACTTCTTTTTTCGCTTTTTTCTTTAATTCCGGCGGATATTCACTCGCCGGCGACTTTGTCTAACCATCTTCTTCCATTTATTTTATTTTTCTTCTTCCTCTTTGTATCCTTTTCACATACAAATTAAACCCTCAAAAAGATCTATTCATAAGCAAAGCAAAATATGCTCGAATTTGGGGGGGGGGGGGGGAGGGAGGGGGAATCATCATCGAAAAACTTCCATACACCGAAAAAAATGGAGGTATTGAAATATTAGCTGGAAAAAGTCTTCTTCTAACCTAGCAGACACACTTATACTCATCTTATATATCATCACTAACCTCTTAATTATAACTTCCATCTTCTTTATGCCACCCACAATTACCAATCATAGCCACCATCTGAAAATCTTCTACCATAATTACCATTAAAGAAGTGTAGCAGCAGAAAGAAAAAAAAAAGCATGAGTAAATCTTTGTTATTTCGGTTTGTTGGTGGTGACTAGAGTAACGAATAAGAGAAAAAGAGAAAGGAAAGGAAAGGAAAAAAAGGTTTTTATTTTTATTTTTTTAATGAAATCTGATGTGTCAAGCGAGTGTGGTTCACCGCCCAACAGAAATTTGGTTGTGCTACTCTAAGGATGAATCTATTTGACTATAAAATAGTTCGGGTGATAATAAAAAACCCCGAAAAGGTAGAGTATGTAGTTGAGAATCTTGCTATAGGTTAGGGGGATACTTATGCATTTTCCCTTTGGTTAGTATTGAAACATTTGTTCGATTTTCCTAATGAACATTAAAAGTACGGAAAAGGTCCAAATATATCTATGTACTACGAGAAAAGATTTAAATAGATCATTCGTTATACTTTGGGTCTAAATATACATCTATCATAATACTATTGATTCAAATATATTCCTTTTGCATTAAGTTTGTTCAAGGTGAACATCTAATCTTACACGATACAGACATTTAATGAGGTAAATGCTATGTGGAATGCCACCGCAATGCCCCTAACTCATTTTACCATGCCCTCTATTTGTTTTTCCACCAGTAATAAAATTTTCTTTCCCTAACAATATTGTAACTAAGATGATTGTGAATAGAAATTAAAAGAAAACATCAAGATCAAACCTCACAGGCCACAGCTCATCCAATTAGTTTCCCTTTCTCATCTTGTCCGGGCATCAATGCGAGGGGCAGACTGCATTGCGGGTTTCCTCTTTTTCTGAATCAGATGCCATTCCCCTTTCAAATTTTGTCAAAGTACTGTATAAAATTTGGCTTATTAGTCCTACCAAGTGGAGCAACTCTTCCTTTCACATTAATCTTTTACTATTTGACATCGGTTAAGTTAAATCTACTAATCACAAGCACAAATCCGCATATGATCACTTAAGAGGGTCAAGTTTTTTCTTTAAAAGCACCCTATATTTAAAACTCATTAAATAAACTAATCTAAATTCACTTCATATAAGACCTACTCATTAAAGAAAGTAACGCTTTCATACCAGAATTTTCTTCATTTTTAAGACTATATAACCTGCTTCAAAGGTAAATAATTGGGATCTTCAGTCCTTAGATAATATACTGGTTTTACACAGTTATAAACATAGTATATTGGCTAATTTAAGCAGTTGAGTGAGTAGCAATTTAATTTAATTCTTCTAAACAATTGACAGGCCTAGTGCTATCAAATTCCAACAATCAGTCAATTATTCAATGTCTATACTTGGATGGGCTATTCCTGTCATTTCGTATGTCCAGTTGTGCAAAGTTATTACTGATGAGAGGACAGTCGATTCCCATTTTTTTCCCTGAAAAGAACGGGGTAATGAGCTTTGGGAGTGGTGGTGGCCGGTTGGAGCCCACAACAGTGGCAGCTGTCTCCAGCCCATTTCCCTCCTAAACCAAACACCACAACAGTACAACACACACACAAAGAGATTCTTTTTTCGTTTTTTTGTATTTTTTACTTTTTTTTTCGAAATCAATATTGGTCATAAATTTTTTAATTTTTACTTAAAATTTCAAATTTTTTTAAAAAATTTAAAAAACTTCAAAAAAAAGCTACTGCTTTTTTCAGAATTTTCATTTCAGATGACTCACAAAAAATAAAAAACAACCCAAAATTATATTCATGTCCAAACACAACTCTAATGCTGAAATACTATTTTCCTTTGAATTTTTTTTTCTCACTTTTTTCCGAAATTTTACAATTCTTATATCCAAACGCCCACTTACCTACAATGTGTTTTTATATAAAATTAATTAATCATAAAAATTAACAAACCAAAGCGAAATGTATAGCACTTAGTGGGCGTTTGGACATAAGAATTGTAAAATTTCAAAACAGGGTGAATAAAATTTTCAAGTGAAAATGATATTTGAAATTTAGAGTTGTATTTGGACATGAATATAATTTTGGGTTGCTTTTTAAGTTTGTGAGTGATTTGATTGAGAATTTTAAAAAATAGCTTTTTGGAGTTTTTAAATTTTTTTAAAATTTTCAAAATGTATCTTTAAGTGAAAATTGAAAATTTTATGAACAAACGTTAATTTCGAAAAGAAGTGATATTTTTTTGAAAAAAAAAAAGAAAAAATTTCTTATGTCCAAACGGGCTCTTAATC
This sequence comes from Nicotiana attenuata, assembly GCF_001879085.1. Taxonomy (NCBI): domain Eukaryota; kingdom Viridiplantae; phylum Streptophyta; class Magnoliopsida; order Solanales; family Solanaceae; genus Nicotiana; species Nicotiana attenuata. The sequence continues at coordinate 45,383,409 of NC_031998.1, forward strand.
ATGATCTCCAAAGGTGACCTCTAGCCATTCACATATTAAAAAAATATATATATGTGCAAGATATATAGTATCTTATATTCATTGACTTGATATACACATCCAGCACAAATTTTTTTTTACTTAGTAAGGGTTTAGACAAAAATATTACTTACTATAATTTTTAAAAAAAAATAATATTTGGAGTTAAGTTGACAAAAAATACTAGAAATTTAAATTATGTTTGGACATACATTTCACAAGAAAAAATATTATAATTTTCTGAATAGGGAAAAAAATTTCTAGAAAACTTGAAAAATAACCAGAATTGTTTTTTGATTTTTGAAAAGCTCATTTTATGGACAAATATATATATATATATATATATATATATATATATATATATATATATATATATATATATATATATATATATTTATTTATTTTTTTAAAAAAAAAAGGAAAAATAAATATGGACAAACGGGTCCTTAGTTTTTAACCTCAACACCTTCTTCTCCTCTTTATAAAATGTGCCCCCAACCCTTCAACTTCCCTTGTCCTCACCCCATCAGACTCTCAGTTGCCTAAGCTCCACATCTCTTTCCTCCATTGATAATGTTTAGAGTTATACTAAACCTATTTCTCTTATCCCTTTTGTTTCAGTTTCGATCTAACAATGCTTCTTCCCCTACAGCACAAACTCTTGAGCTTCAACACCCAAACTACTTCAACCCAAAGCTGCCCCCTAAGACACTGTCTTCCTCTAAAAAGTTCGAGGGATCTTCAGACCTGGTAAACCTCCGTTACCATATGGGTCCAGTTCTCTCTTCTCCGATCAATATCTACCTCATTTGGTATGGTAAGTGGGCCCCATCTCAGCAACTCCTCATTAAAGACTTCCTTCTCTCAGTTTCCACCTTCAACCACCGTGCTGCTCCGTCACCTTCCGTCGCGGAGTGGTGGAGCACTGTGTCATTGTACACTGACCAAACCGGAGCTAACATCTCCCGCTCCGTACTCATCGCCGGAGAATACTCTGACTATAAGTATTCTCAGGGGAAAAACCTTAATCGTCTCTCCATTCAAGACGTCATTGCCGAAGCCGTCCGATCGAAGCCGTTCACCGTAGATCATAAGAAAGGGATCTATCTCGTGTTAACTTCAGTCGACGTTACTATGCAAGACTTTTGTCGAGCAGTTTGTGGGTTTCACTACTTCACCTTCGCATCGAAAGTCGGTTACACGCTGCCGTACGCTTGGGTCGGCAACTCCGGGAAGCAATGTCCCGAAGTTTGTGCGTATCCATTTGCGGTGCCGGGGTACATGGGAGGAGGTGGGCCCGGGGCATTGAAATCACCAAATGGAGACGTCGGAGTTGACGGAATGATAAGCGTGATAGGTCACGAACTAGCTGAACTATCATCAAATCCGTTAGTGAATGCGTGGTATGCAGGGGAAGATCCGGTTGCGCCGACGGAGATTGGAGATTTGTGTGAGGGGTTGTATGGGACAGGGGGTGGGGGTGGGTACATTGGACAGGTAATGAAGGATAGAGATGGCCGGACTTTTAATTTGAACGGACGGAGAGGGAGGAAGTTTTTGGTTCAGTGGATTTGGAGCCCTGTTCTCAAAGCTTGTGCTGGTCCAAACGCCATGGATTAGTGAGCACAAGAATCTGTAGATATTTAGCTAAACTCCATGAAGTTTGAAAAATAAAACAAAAATGGAGGAAAAAAAAGAAAGATGCTCCAATCTCATAGTACACTTTTCTTGCTGTGCATTGATACAGTAAATTCCTCCATTAATTCAGCTGAGAAGACGATCTCAAGAAAGGAGAAGAGAATCCAAAATGAGCGATTGCCCACTGTTGTCGGCCTATCGTTTTTTTTTTTTTTTTTTTTTTTTTTTTTTAAGTTGGTTAATTTTTATTTTTACTAATTTAATTACGGTTTTTTTAGAAGTGTAAAGAGAGGTATATTTATTAACGTTATTGGGGACTTACCTATACGCTAAGTAATTTATAGAGACAAGATTGTTATGTTGCAATAGTGTAGCAGTATGGCCCGTTTGGCCCTAAGAAATTTTTTAGAGAAATTTCCATAAAGCACTATTTTTAGTAATAATTAGTCGTCTATAGATACCATTTGCTATATTATGGATTATACATATCTTTTATGTGGTTATAAGATGTATTTGATGTATTTAAGCTATTGTATTTATGAATACAGTAGCAAAAATAAGCGTGAATCAGGGAAGTTCAGCTAATTAGTTGTTGTATTCGAGTGTATTCGGCTGTATTTATGGAGTGAAATATGAGATTAGAGCTGGACAAATTATTGTATTCGACCCTATTCACGGCGTGAAATAGGGGATTACACTGTTTTTAAAACGGAAAGTGAATCAATTAACATAATAGACTCCTAATATAACTCAACAAACTCAATTATAACACACAAATTTTGTATTTTCAATTATAAAAAAGATTCTCAATCGAAAAATATTCGAAAAACATAGCAATTTTCAGAGAAATTATATAATACATCTGAATACATAAATTATATTAATTAAAATATATATATATGAATACATTCATGACATATAGCGAGACAGTGAATATTATGAAATACATAGAATACAGCGGGATATATTGAAATACAATGAGAAGAAAAGACAGTGAATACAATGAAATACATGGAATACAACGAGATACATTGAATAACAATGGAAAAAAAAGACAATGAATACAATGAAATACATGAAAATACAACGTGATACGTTGAAAAAACATTAAAATATATTAACAGAAAATGAAGTTGCTCAGTACCAAACTCCGTCGTCTTTGTTCAAGAACAAACCCTAATTTCCGGCGAATCCGCCGTCGAGCAAAAACCCTCAACTCTTTCGCGAATCTTTGTGTTCTTGGCATAACCTACGATTGAAACTTCGACGTAAACATCCATTGTGGAGAAGTAATTGATATTTTTTATGCCTGCGGCGGAGATCACAGTGACATCAAACGGACGCCACTCCATTATTGAATTCTTGATATTACGTCTAATATATCAGTAGATTCAGGAAAGGGAGGGAATTGATTTAAAAAAAACTTTTTCCTCTTTTTTCTTGTGGTTTAGATGGATTTTTATGGGTGCAATAAAGAGAAGTTTTGAGCTTCCATTTGTGAGGTAGCAGAAGGCAGGGGAAGTGGAGGTGAACGACAGAAGTGGTGGCGGAAGGAGGAGGAAGGCAGGAAGAGGTGGTGCGGCCGAGAGAAGTGAATTAGATTATGCATCGTCTTTTCAGGGAATGGGGCAAGAGAATGACATGTATCAAAATAGAGAGAGAAATAAAATATTGTAACTGATTAGCGTATTTAGTGGCTTAGGGATAGGAGGTAACCAAAATCAGATATTTTGCTATAACATTAAAAGGTATCTATAGAATATAATTTTTTAAATAGTATTTATTTAAAATAAATAAGGTGTTAACCTTTGCTATAGGAGGTAAAAATTTCAATTTGTTACTTTTTCCGATTTTTTTTTTGAATTAGTATTTGTCCATGAAAATTTTAAGTTTCATTTGAAGTTGAATTTCAGAAATTTTTCGGAAATTTGAAAAACTCCAAAAAAGTGTTTTTATAATTATCTTTCAAATCACTCACAAAAATTTAAAAACAGTTCTTATTTATATCCCAACACAAATCAAATTTTCAAAGTACCATTTTAACTTAATTTTTTTTTTTTTTTTACTTTTTCCGAAATGTTACAATTCTTATGCCCAAACGGCCACTATGTATTACTTCCCCTGTCTCAATTTATATGACGTAACTCAAATTTTATGTCAACTTTTTTAGTTTTGATCATGAATATGGATATAGAAACTTTAAATTTTTGAAATAAAATTATATTTATGAAAATTATATAAAAATAATATAAATTACAAAAATTAATAATTTAAAGAGTGGTTTTATTTTGTGTCTCACACAATTTACATTAGTTGTGTGATGCCTTTTTTTATCTCACATATTTGTGGACCCATATCTTACATATCTGGATTCACAAAAATTCTAGGACCACCCAATTGTGAGACAAAAAAGAGGGCTCACACAACTAGTGTAGTGTGTGAGTCACAAAATAAATTTTTTCATTTTACTACATGTGATTTCGTTCCTCTTTCCAAAGTTATGAGGATGGCTAGCAACTGTTTCTTAATTTAAAATATAAAAAAGGAGAAACTGGAAATGACGTTCAAATCCGATGAATAGTAGTAGTATGAAAGTATGTTTAAGTCAACTAACTAGAAATGATATCTGTGCAATTTGACTTCGGGCACGTGTGGGACATTTGATACATAAGGAATAAGGATTTTAGCCAGCTGGGTGCAATCTATTTAAAAGTAATCGAATAAAATTATGCTGTTTTGTGGCACATGATAATCGATCCTGTGATAAGCAAACAAAGAAATTTGTGAAAATAACAATAAAAAAAGAGTAGAAGGCACTATGTCAAGTCAAAATGATTGAATTTTAAACACACAAACAATAATGTTTTGTCCATCCACTTAAATGTGTTTTTTCCTCAGACTAAAAAAGAAGAAGTTAAATGTACTAAAATAGGGAGTAGCATTTACAGAAAAAAAAAAAAGTAGATCATTTTAAATAACTGAATAAAAAGGAGCTCACATCATAGTAGATATTTTGGCCGAATTTATGTTACTTGCCCTTATTTCAAAGTTCAGTAAGTGAGAGGGGTTGTATTCACGTGATTTGTGACAATACTAGTTTACTTTCGGTATTAAATGTTGATAGAAACTCCAGTAACGCTTTGTTCCGTTTTCAATTTACTCTTTCCCGTCCATAATAAGTGACCAATTTGCTTTGAACACATTCATTAAGGAATTACTAAATTCTAGATAAAAATAATTAGTGTAACTAAATTACCCTTCATTGAATGTTGCACCTTAGTTATAGTAGCACTTACTTCTCTTCTCAAATGTAAGCAGCATAAGGGTAATTTTAAAAAAACAAATTGAATTTTTTCTTGATTATATAAATGAACACTTATTTTGGACCAAAATAAATAAGCAAATTGGTCACTTATTGTGGACCGGAGGGAGTATTGATAAGCTAAGATACTGATAAGTCCATCTCTCAAAATTTTTATTTCTTTTTATTACCCATAGGTTGTGAGGCTAGTCCGATAGGATTTTTGTCTTAAACTGCTAGTAGTTAAAGTTGTGTCTTATTACTCTTTCGTTTTTTATAGCGCCGGATTTATTTAATGGCTATCACATTTGATGTTTATCTATATTCTGGTCTTTATGATATTGTTATTATTCCTATGATATCTGTTGGTAGTACTGATATTTTTTCTTTTCGTCTAATTAAGCTGAAAATATTTGGTAAACGGGTGGGGGTTGTTGTTATTATTGTTTATTACCGATAGGAAGATAAAGCGAATAAATAGATTTTTGGGAAATGTGACGAAAGGTGTCTGGATATTTTTACTTTATGTAAAATCTTAAGAAATAATTTATGTTTGAATATCTCAAAGGTGGAAGACTTTTTTTTTTTTTTTTTTAGATGTGCCTAAAAGCTCTTCGCATTTAACAACTCTAACCAAACAGAAGGTAAAAGCAAAGTTTTTATGGTAAGGGACCCTGAAGTGACACAACAGGGGGCCACGTCAACTGGACAATAATGAACACTTTTTATGCACAGATATGCCAATGGCTAGGTTGTGCATGGATCGGATTTAGTATATTTCGGACTCGGATTTCGGATTTTAGAAAGTGCAATTCATATCCGATCCGAATTAATATCGGATCAGATCGAATTTTAAAGTTTGGATCGGATCAGATTTTCGAATTTCAGATCGGATTATTATGCCTCAAAGTTGCAAACTCATATGTATATTTTCTTTGTAAAAGAGGCAATACAGTAAAAAAAATTCATGTTTCTGCAATTATGAGAGTACTATGGTGTCAATATAGCTAAATCCAGCAATTGTAAAGGCAATAACTTGGAGGAAGATGTAAAGGAAGTACTGACTATCCGAAATTAAAGTTTAATATTTATACATGCCCTAATAATTTTGAATTTCGGATCGGATCGGATTAAAATTATACCAATCCGAAATTCAAATTTTAATAAACACAATCCGAAATCCGAAATTAAACGGATCGGTTCGGATTTCGGATATCCTATCCAAATGAACAGCCCTACCGTTGGCCCCCACCCCTTGCAACTTTAATTATATAGTGTCCTTTCTTTTTTTTTTTGGTCGAAAGAATTTGTTTTTATTTCAACCAGTTTTTCAATTTACATCACATGTACTTTGGACTCTAGTATCAGGTCTCATAGCTGGAACCAATAAACAAAATACCTACACAACCAGGGCTGCTAACTAAGACCCCATATCATCATGGGTCTTTTTTCTATCCTATTTGCTATGAATTACAATTAGGATAGCTATTTAGTGTATTCAATATAGGTGTCCATTTACATTTCTTCTGTCCTGTTATGTGCACCCGCAAAACAATTTCTTTTGCTCTATCCTGAATCTCTTTGCTCTGGTTCTGGAATCGTCTTGCATTTCTCTCCATCCAGATATAATATACTACTGCTGCAAACACCACTCTTAGCACATTTTTCCTTGGATTTCTGTTGTTTACATTGGCAGTTAACCATTGTACCTCAGCTTCCCAGATTTCAACCCTTCTCTTGTAACTTAACCATTCAAGCAACCCCTTCCATAAGCTCTGTGAATATGGACACTCGAAATACAAGTGATCATGTGTCTCTTCTATGTCACCTCCACACAATACACAAGAATGGTTCACCTGAATTCTCCATTTTGCTAGTCTGTCAACCGTAGCTAACCTTCTTTGTATTGCCATCCATAAAATGAAATGTTGCTTAGGTAATATTCCTGTTAACATGACTAGAGCTTTCCAATGGACTTTAGGGTATTTTGGAGTAGCATGAAGGTAGGCTTTCTGAATGCTGAATTTCCCATTCTGAGCAAATGATTCAATTGTTGGTATGTCATTAGCCCACCATTCTCTTGATGTAAACAGTTTCTTCACTATCCAACTAGCCTGCTTTGGAGTTTCCATTGTAATGATGTCCTTCTGCTTTATATAGTGGCTGTGTATCCATTTAATCCAGAGTTTGTCCTTCTTAGCCATTAGAGCCCATAGGAGTTTAGTCAAAGCAGCTTTATTCCATCTCTCATAATTGATAATGTTTAGGCCCCCAGCAGCTTTTGGTTTGCATAATGTTTCCCATGCTATGGATTTCTGTGAGTATTCTCATGACTACCAGTCCACAAATAGTTTCTGCAAATTCCATTAACCAGTTTAATCACCTTCTTTGGAATTAAAAAAACTTGAGCCCAGTAGGTCTGCATTTCAAACAGGACACTTTTAATAAGTTGTAGTCTTCCAGCATAGGACAATAGCTTTGATGTCCAGCTTCTTATCCTCTCCACCATCTTCTCAACTAAAGGCATGCATTGCTGAATAGTAATCTTCCTTGAGGACAAAGGAACTCCCAAGTATTTGAATGGGATGCTGCCTGTTGATAGTTGAAGTTCTGCTAACATTCTGGCTTTGAACACCATAGGCACACCTGCTATGTATAATGAACTCTTTTCCAGATTTGCTTGTAGACCTGAGGCCTTGGATAAATGATCAAAAATTTTCATCACTAACTTCACTGAAACCTCATCAGCTCTACATCACATCAATAAGTAATCTGCAAAGCAGATATGTATGACTTGCAGTTCAGCACATTTAGGATGAAAGTTAAAATCTGAATTCTGATTCAGTGTCTTCAAAGATCTGTTTAGGTACTCCATTGCTAATACAAACAAGTATGGGGACATAGGGTCCCCCTGCCTTAGCCCTTTTCTTGCTGCAAATTTGTCAGCTAGTCCCCCATTCAGTAGGAGAGTATAACTGACTGTAGATACACATTCCATGATTAGTGCTATCATCTTGTATGGTATCCCAAACTCAAGCAGTACTGCTTTAAAAAAACTCCACTCAACCGAGTCATATGCTTTCCTAATGTCCACTTCGATCATACATATAGGAGAAACTGCTTTTTGAGAGTACCCTTTTATCAGTTCATGAGCCATTATAACATTGTCAAGAATATTCCTTCCTTCTATGAAGGCAGACTGAGAATGTCCAACCAAAAGATCCACAACTAGTTTAAGTCTATTTGTCAGTAGCTTGGCAATAATTTTATACATGGTTGAACAACAAGCAATTGGCCTAAACTCCTTCACATAGCTGGGATTTTTCACCTTTGAAATCAATGTAACAGTTGTGCAATTAATTTTCTTCAGTAGTTTGCCAGTTTGAAAGAATTGTTGAACTGCTTCTATGACCTCCTGTCCAATGATTGGCCAAAATTCCTTAAAGAATTCAGGAGGGTATCCATCCATACCTGGTGCCTTGTCATTAGGTAGATTCTTTACAATTTGACAGATCTCCTCTGGTGTTACTGCTTGTAACAATTGTTGCTGCTGGGCTAGTGTTAGACAAGGACCATTTCGTGCTATACTGACATCTATCCCTGGTAATTCATCTGCTGGATGAATTCTCTTTGAATGTGTTTGGGCTCAGTGATCTTCATCTGCATTTCATTATAAATGCAACTCACCTTATTTCTTGCTTGTCTGGCCTTCATATAAGCATGGAAGTATTTGGTATTGCAATCTCCTAGTTGGATCCATGTTGCTCTCGACTTCTGCCTCATAATTTGCTCATGAATTGCTTCCCATTTCTCTATGCTTTTTAAGATCCTTCTCTCATCTTCTATAAGTTGATTGTTGAAGTAGTCCTCATTGAGCTTCCCCTGTACTTCCTACAGTGTTTCTCTCAATTGAATCAGCTTTTGATCAACTAAGGAATGTTCCTGTTGAATGTCCCTTGTTTGTCGTTGAATAAGCTGCAGTTTCCTCCATATAGAATACATTGCATATCCTTTGATCTTTTGACTCCAAGTATTTTGGACCACTTCTTTATATTCTCTTTGTTGCATTACTGATGTTAGTAATCTGTAGGGCCTTTTCATTCTAACTTTTAAAACATCTGTATTTATCATTATAGGGGTACGATCTGAGCATCCTAGGAGCATATATATTGCCTCTACCCCATTATAAATATTGAACCAATCAACATTCCCAAATTTTCAATCTATGTGGCTATATATTCTGACATCTGCATCCCTTTTATTGCACCATGAGAAACTGCTGCCTCTTTTTGTGATTTGTCCCACTCCAATATCATCAAGGCAGTTTTGGAAATCAATTATTTCTGCTTGGTGAACTGAAATTCTATTCACCCTATCATCTACATTTAGCACACTGTTGAAATCTCCTATTATGAGCCATGGTCCAGTAGTTTGCATGTTCCTCAAACTTCTCCATAGTGGAATTCTGTGTTGAGTAGTGTGGAGGCCATACACAAATGTTATATAACTGGTGAATGCTGAATTTTTATCCTTCACTAGACAGTGAATCATCTGATCAGTGTTCTCCAGTACTGCTACATGTACATTTGCTTCTTTCCATATTAACCATATTCTACCATTAGGTGCGTATTCATAATTGTCTTTGAAATGCCAGTCTATTCCCATCTTCATTCGAATCTTCTGCAACCTGTGTTTTTTTAACTCTAGTCTCCAAAACAGCAATCAAATCTACTTTATTTGACAGCAAGAATTTCTTTAGTTCTCGCTGTTTAAAGGACTTATTCAGTCCTCTAATATTCCAGGATACAATGATCATGTGGGTTTGTGAATGCTGGGATTACCCTCTTTAGCCGTTTGGCCTACTATAGTACTAGAAGATTGCCCCTACTGTCCCTCAATGGATGTCCTCTCCAATATTCTCAGTGGAGCAAATGCATTCCTTCTAGCTAGTTCTTCATAATTGATCTCTGCCTGTTTTGGTTTACCAGTAGCTCCTTGAGTTACCACTGCCTGCTTACCTCTGTTATTGACTTGAATATCCACAACTGGTTCAGTTTGAATCTCTTGTTGCTGGGTATTTGTATTATTGCTTTCCTCTGCAGTTGCTTTAGGTTGCCATTCCATTTTAATTTCTTCTTCCTTCTTCTCTTATGCTTCATTGGTTCCTCTTCTTGTTGTGTTGCTTGTTTACATTCTCCAGTACCATGTCCAAATTCATTCCAATCTATACAGAATTTTGGTTTCCATTCAAATTCAACTCTCTGCATCCAGCTTCTATTTGGCGTTTCAACACAAATCTCATCAGGCATTGGTTGTGTAATGTCCATTTCAACAAGTATTCAAGCATATGACACCCTCTCACATTCTGCTGTAAGTCTATCAGTGCAAATAGGTTTGCCTAGTAGGCTGGCAATCCTACCTAAGTTTTCCTCAGCCCAACACTGGATCGGAAGTCCAGGTAAATTGATCCAAATTGGAACAATTCGCATAGATTCATTCTGCATCTGGAAGTTAGGATCCCAATCCTTCAACACCATAGGTCGGTTATTGAACGTGTAAGGGCCATTTTGCATTTTTAGGTTCTTATCCTCCATAGATTCAAATTTAAAAATGAAATACCCGTCATCATGCAGCAATACTGTTGGAATTGTGACTGTACTCCATACGCCATAGACGAATTTGAGCATTTCCTTGAATGACGGATTTCCTCCTAGGACATAACCTATCAAAGTTGTTTTCCATCGCTGTGATTGTTGCTCTATCTCCTTTGGGTTTAATTTGGCCATTTTCACTCCGTTCTTCACCGTCAGAGGATAGAATTTGAGTTGCATGCCCTTTGTTTGAACTCTGTTGCCTTTCACTACTTCAGCCATAGTCCGTTTTGCTTGAGATCCAGCTGAGTATGTTAATTTTCGTGCCGCTGTAGTTGTAGCTGTTTCCAGTGGTTTCAATTCTTCCTTCTCCACCTCCGGTGGAGCTTGCATGACTGTAGGAGCACTTCCCATACCTGGTAGCCAATGTAACAGTTGAATTGGAGCTATTTTTTGGGGGATTCCATTTTCTGGAGTAATTAGTCTAGTCATGTTGTCAACTGGGAAATGAGATTGTGTAGGGTGGCTATGGTGATTCTGGTGAGGCATCACTCGGTGTTGGCAGCTTCCTCGCTCAACAATCGCCGGAGTTTCTCTCTCTAGTTTCTCTCTCTACATCACTCTTATAACGTAAAATGTTAATTTATATATAGTGTCCTTTCATTTGGAACCAAACGGTCTATTAGTTTTGTGGGTTTTTTACAATTTTTTTTTTAGTTTTATATATTATACTTACTTTTAATTTACATATAAGAAATTTATTTTTACACATAAAAAAATTATATTTATGCATAAGAAATTTAAAAATATTTTTTTAAATAATAAATTATAAAGGAATATGATGTACAAATAACACCAAGGAAACCATCCGTGTAGTAATGCTGAGATTAGACGTATTTACTAAATAAACCAACCTTAAACGCGTTCTTTTGCTCTCTTTTTTCCTTGAATAACTTGACCTTTTTTTAGTTTGACACTTTTGTAGGTTTATAATTTACAAAATAAAAAAAGTCACTTAAGGAGCAGGAGCAGAACTATATACGGCAAGGAAGCTCAACTGATTTTCATTTATCTGAAAATTATACACTTTAAATAGGGTAAAAATAATTCTTTTTGTTTACGTATGAACTGTTGAATTCTCTTAATATAAGAAATATTTCTGGCATAATAAACAAAGATCATTAAACCTGCACTTCATTTACATGTAAACCTGTGAAGGCCTTGGCGGATCCACGGTGTAAATCGTGGTTCACATGAATCCATGGTCCTCTGACGATATCAAATATACTAGGCCAAATACATAGACAGGCCCTTAAATTTGCTAGTACTATTTTTTACTTAGACACTTTAACCGGGTCTATTACCTATTGGACACTTTAACTGTGTATAAAATGTGCCAATTGAACACCTTATGCTGTGTGACGACCCAAAGGGTCATCACTTGTTTCCTTACTTATTCCGTGCTTCCGAGGCCTTGAAAACCTCATTTAGGATTGCCTCGATTTGCGAGCGCAGTCTGGGCGCGTAGCCGGAAAGCTTAAATATGAATTATGTGAGAAAAATGCTAAAATTTGATATTAAATTGATTAAATTTGACTTCGGTCAACATTTTGGGCAAACGGACCCGGATCCGCAATACGGTCCCGGAGGGTCCGTAGAAAAATATGGGACTTGGGCGTATGCCCGGAATCGAATTCCGAGGTCCCAAGCCCGAGAAATGAATTTTTGTGTGAAATTGTTTTCTGGAAATGATTAAGGAAAATGAAAATGAAATTTGATTAAAAGACTGTGGTATCGGGCCCGTATTTTGGTTCCGGCGCCCGGTACAAGTCTTATATATGGTTTAAGAGCTTTCTGTAAAGTTTGGTTGAAATCGGACGTCGTATGACGTGTTTCGGACTTAAAATGGAAATTTGATGTTTTAAGAAAACTTGGAGGAAATTATGAATTTTGAGGTTTAATTCGATGTATATGATGTTATTTTGACGATTTGATTGCGCGGATAAGTCCGTAGGATGTTTTTGAGGTTGTGTGTATATTTGGTTTGGAGCCCCGAGGGCTCGGGTGAGTTTTGGATAGGCGCCGGAGTGCATTTTTAACTTAGGAAAAATCTGGTATGAACAGGCCTGCAGGCTTCGCAAATGCGAACTCGCAAATGCGAAGGCTGGTTCGCAAATGCGAAACCAGCCCAGGCCTGACTATGCTCGCAAATGCGATATCTTTCTTCGCAAATGCGAATGTACAGGGTTCGCAAATGCGAGACCTTCTTCGCAAATGCGAAGGTCCCCTGTAAGGCTTGGCTTCGCAAATGCGAAGCAGAGTTCGAAATTCCCATATTTTGGTCGGGGTTCGCCAGTTCGCAAATGCGACATCAGAGACCCAACAATTTCATACTTAGTCGAATTTTAAGTTATTTTTCACCCCACTTTCAAAATACAACTCTTTGGGCGATTTTCTAAGAACAAGACTTCTCCCAAAATTTGTAAGTTGGTTTTTACTCATTTCTTTCAATCTTTAACATCATTTAACATGTTTTCAACTTAGAATCAATGAATTTCATGGGTGAAATTGGGGGTTTTGGGTAGAACCTAAGGTTTTCAAAAAATTGGGGATTTGGACCTCAATTTGAGGTCCGATTTCAAAACAAATTACATATTTGAGTTCGTGGGGAATGGGTAACCGGGTATTGGTTCGAACTTCGAGTTTTGACCACGTGGGCCCGGGGGCGATTTTGGAATTTTTGGGGAAAAACTTGGGAAATTCATTTTTATGCATTCAAATTGATTCACTTAGTGTTTATTAAAGTAATTGAGCAATTTGTGACTAGATTCGAGCGGATTGGAGGTGAAATCGCGGGGTAAAGCAATAGTTGAGGTTTGAGTGGAATTCAAGGCATCGAGGTAAGTGTTTGGTTTAACCCTAGCTTGAGGGATTAGGAGTTGAGTCATAATTGCTCCTTGTTAATTGTCGAGTACGACGTATGGGCATGGTGACGAGTATCCATGCGTCGGTGTCAAGCATGACCGTGAGTCTTAATTTGATAATTGTGTACCCTTGTTTGATCCTATGAACGTTGTGATTAAATATTTGTATTAGTTGTGCCAGAAAAAAGTTGAATAGGATTGGTTATAGCTGACTCTCCCTTGTCGGGATGTTTGACTTGTTGTTATAGTTCCCTTGCCAGGAAAGAGTATTAATTTGATTGTTCCCTTGCCGGGATTGTATTGTGTATTGTGTTGAAAGTAAAGGGAGCGGGTGGTACGTCTACCTACAAATGATATTGAAATAGGAGCGAGTGGTACGCCTACCACAAAGGATATATTAAAATTGGAGCGAGTGGTACGCCTACCACAAATGATATATTGAAATGGGAGCGAGTGGTACGCCTACCACAAATGATATTGAAATGGGAGCGAGTGGTACGCCTACCACGAGATATTGAGAAATGGGATCGGGTTGCACGCCTGCAACAAAATGAGTTGAATATGAAAGTTGTTTTAACTTTCCATTATTGTTAGAAGTTAAACTGTAGATGTACATACCATTATTCCTGATATTTTGACTCTATCTGTTACCCTGAAGCATGCTCCCTTCCCCAGCTTAAATTGTTATTTTCTTGCTATTTTTCTGTTGTACTTGTATATATATATCTGCACAGGTTTATCTGGAGTCTGGTCCTAGCCTCGTCACTACCTCGCCGGGGTTAGGCCAGACACTTACCAGCACATGGGGTCGATTGTGCTGATGCTACACTCTGTGCTATTTGCACAGGTCCAGGTTTCGAGCAGCAGCAGCAGCATTAGTACGGGAGTGGGCCTTCAGTCCGGTGAGACCCGAGGTAGCCTTGCATGCGTCCGCAAGCCCGGCGTCTCCCTTATTCTCTCTTTTCAGCCTGTTGCCTCATTGTATTCGAGACGAACAACTTATGTTTTCTTTCAGACGTTTGTGTTTAGTATTTCTTAGCAGTTCGTGAGTATTGTGACACCAGTCTTGGGTAGAGAATTATATTGACTATTCCGCATGTTGATTCGGTTTCTATAATTAAGACTTCCGCTACTATTTAATTTTATTATTTTATATTGTTGCCATGAATTGTTAAAAGGGATTATGTTATAACCGGAAAGTAATTAATAATTTGGCTTGCCTAGCTTCTACGAGTAGGCGCCATCACGACTCCCGAGGGTGGGAAATTCGAGTCGTGACATGCTGAGGTGGCACAGAGAGTGATTTACACTTGCTCTTGAGCACGTGATTAACTAAACAATAACAACAACAACAACAAACCCAGTTTGGTCCCAACGGGTGGGGTCTGGGGAGGGTAGTTTGTACGCAGACCTTACCCCTACCTAATGCAGGTAGAGAGGCTGTTTCCAATAGACCCTCGGCTCAGGAAGGATAAGTAGTACCAAATAATAGCAGCAGGGAATACAATACCTGGGACAAACATAACCACATAACGTAATAAGAATCTAAGAATATGAAGGGACATGCATGCTACTAAGACTAACGGTGAACAACTAAAAACTACCTACTAACCTTCTACCTTAATCATCGACCTCCACAACCTCCTATCAAGGGTCATGTCCTCAGTGAGCTGAAGCAGCGCCATATCGTGTCTAATCACCTCTCCCCAGTACTTCTTAGGCCTACCTCGACCTCTTCTCAAACTCTCCATAGCCAACCTCTCACACCTCCTGACAGGAGCATCAATGCTTCTTCTTTAACATGTCCGAACCATCTCAGCCTCGACTCCCGCATCTTGTCCTCCACAGAGGCTACTCCCACTCTGTCCCGGATAGCTTCATTCTTAATCCTATCTCTCCTGGTACACCCACACATCCATCTCAACATCCTCATCTCTGCTACTCTCATCTTCTGCAGATGGGAGTTCTTGACTGGCCAACACTTAGCTCCATACAGCATAGCCGGTCGAACCACCGCTCGATAAAACTTACTCTTAAGTCTTAGTGGCACATTCCTATCACACAAAACATCGGAAGCGAGCCTCCACTTCATCCATCCCGCACCGATGCAATGTGCGACATATTTAAAAGAAATATTTAAAAGAATTTCTTTCTTCTTCTCTCTTCTTCGTTGCCAGTGACCTCTATTGCAGCAAACCTTGTAATTGAAACATTCTCAGGCTTTGTGGACCCATAACCTACAACAAATTAGAACTTCATATACCCAATGCATTGTATAAACTATGTTCAATATATATACTATTTTGATTACAGAAGTTCAAACTATTTTGGTTTGTAATGATATAACTACGTAGTATCATTCGCTGTAAGAGATCAGAACCCTCTCAACCAAAAGTAGCAACAATTTCTTCTATACCTACTTCCTTGTATGTATTTTAAGTTTATTTGCAGCTGGAGCTAAATTAGTCTTTGTTGTGTTCCTCATTTTTGTTCGGAAACCCAAATCCTTCCTCCTTAAAAGATGGTTGTAACTCGGTGACTTCTTGAATTTTCGGTGGTTTGTATAACGGTCTTCGGCAACTTTCTATTGCTACATTGCAACTAAGACAAACCTCTTGGTGATTGTGGATGTCGTGCTAGTCCGTTGATCTGTCCAGCGACTCACCATTGATGGTCGTGTTTGAATTTGTGAAACTCCATCCATGTCTCTATCTAGGGATGGCAATGGGGCGGGGCGGGTGCGGGGCGAGGCGGATTTTGTTTGACGCGGGACGGGGCGGGTTTATTCTTATGCGGGTGCGGGGCGGGGCGGGTTGCGGGTTCAATGCAGGGTAACTTTCAATTTTATCTATTTTAAAACAAAATAATCATTTCAACTATAATTTCACATTCTTCTTCACTAACACAAATACTATTTTGATTTATAATTAACCAATTTGCATAAGTCTCACCAAAGTGATATATTGGGATTCAAATGTATGATTTTCTTTAGCCACGGAACTGACCCGCAGGGACATTAAAAAAAAAATTCACATATTCTTACACTAATATTTCCATTACTATAAGTCTACAGAAAACCTTTATAGATAGCTTTTAATGTGAAAGTAGAAAACATAAGAAAATTTTCAAAATGATAATTTAATCAAGTGAACAAAGTTATAATTGGAACTGTTTAAAATTATATTTTTAAAACTGTTTTTAAAAGAAACATCCTCAAATCGTAACTACAAAACATAATTTTTGCAAAAAGAACTAATATACCAGTAACTTTTAAAAAACTTAAACAAACACCGATTTGAAAATTTTCTAAAGCAAAGTATTGAAAATTCATGCACGAAATGCCAGGCGTTAAACGTCCATGAATTGCTCAAATTCAAAAAAGGAATTTATAGCACAAAGTGCGCCGTTCCACACACTGTCAAACTATTTTGTTAAAAAAAAATTAAAGAAAAAAGAAAAAAAATTAAGTGGGGCGGGACGGGGCGGGTCCAAGCGGGGCGGATTGAAAACTGAAAAATTAACTATGCGGGTATCTCTATCACCGCGCGACTTTGTCGTTCTTTTGTCAGATTCCAAACCGGAGGCATAAGTTTGAAGGTTTGTTGTTTTAATCGTTAAAAAGAATGGAGAGTTCTAATCGGAGAAAAAAGAGAAAGTATGGGAAGAAAAAAAAAATCAGAACAGCCACGTGTCCTCTTTTAGTTCGGTATTATTGCCACATCGCCGAGTGTAAATGTCACGCGCTTTATTCTTGTCAGAGATCATTAGGGAGGTGTTCAATTGGCACATTTTGTACACAGTTAGGGGTCGTTTGGTATGAGGTATAAGAAGGTATAAGGGTGGTATAAAAATTTAATACCACCTTAATACTCTGTTTGGTTAGTAAACCAGGTATAAGTTATCCCGGTGTTAATTTTAACACTGGGATAACTTATACCTTATAAAAGGTGGGGTAATTAACACCGGTATAACTTATACCTTCTTCTTAGAAATTATGCAATTGTCATTCTTAATACAACATACCAAACAATGAATAAACAACAATCCCAGCATAACTTATCCCAATATAACTTATACCGGCATAACTTATACCGGTATAAATCATATTCCAACCAAACGACCCCTTAAAGTGTCTATTAGGTAATAGATTCAGTTAAAGTGCCTAAGTGAAAAATAGTAGCAAGTTTAAGGGCCTGTGTATGTATTTGGCCAATATATTATATACATAATTTGTGAAAAATGACTTATTATTACTTGATGGCACCCACGATCAAAAGAGGATAAGTGGTTCACTGGTTTTGGCACCTTATTTCTTGCTAAGTTAAGGTCATGGAATGAGATCCCTTCAAAATCACGGCTTTAATTCTAATTATTAAGCCCTTCTTTTCCTTTTTTTTTTTACAGCAGCACATCCTTTTATTTTAGTTTATCTGAAGTATTAATGGTGCACTCATGTTCTCAAAATTGTGAATCCGCATATGTGTGAAGGTGATCCTTCTAGTTAGTTAGTTTAAGCAATAAGTAGGTATTGAACTTGTGCATGATGGACAATGACAAAGACATGATTTTCACCAATAGAATTCAAAAATAAAAAAGTAAACAGGCAAAGAAACCAAGTGGATTCATCATCTAATGTGTATCCATACTAAACGATGTACCCGTGCGATGCAGGGGCCTAATTGTTGCTCATTTTTCTTGTTCTCTTCCTTTAATATTTTTTTTCTATTGTTAATTACACTGTTCGTCTTTAAGTAAAGAAGAAAGAAAATAGACTTTTGTGTAATACTAACGTATAGAACGACGATTATTTATATGGTTATTTATCTTTCGTGTTATGTGTATTTTATTTTTTCTAAAATTACTATGCCAGTCACTTTATAATACTTCTCTAAGTTTAACACTTTGTTATTCAAAGATTATACAATACTTCAAGCACAATTTAGATTATTTCTACATAGGTTCTACACTTTTTTATTTTTAAGAAAATGTGCTTCATCATCAAACTTAAAATTGATTATATAAAAAATGATTAAAATTCAGTTGGAAAATAACTCGTGATGTACTTTCTCATTGTTTAAATTGATTAATATTGTTACATCCCGTGAGTTTAACAATATTGACACCGTTATATACGTTTGATGTGGTATTTGAGTGGAATATTTTTGTAAATTTTTTGAAAAATATGATTTTATATAGTTATTAATATTACTACTTCTGAATATGCTTTAAATTATACAAATAATATGAGAAAATTTATGAGATTTTCTTTATTGTAAAGATAGAAATTATTTTCTCACAAAAAAGAAGGTTATCTTTTTACAATTTTAAAAATTAAGCGCACGGAAATTTGTATTCTTTATATGAGATTAGGAAAATTAGAAGTTGAGAAAATATGTGCATTTTTTTTTACATGGACGTTTTAATAAAATAATAGTGTATGTATTAATTTTATATGGTACCACATGCTCATAATAGTAAGGTGTATGAAGTGTGCTAAAAGTGAGTAGTATTTTAAGTAATTTGAGATAATTCTTAATTATGTGGATAATTGGGTAATTAATAATTTTTAGTGGGAGATTAATTAAAAGTTTGGGTAAGACCTATAAGGCCTAACGTGGCAACCTCTCCCTTTCAAATTAATGACTCTTAAAGTCATTAACTTGGTAGCACTAAGGTGTATGATGAGTCATAACTCCAAAGTGACTTTATTTACACGTTGGAGAACCATGAATAACACATAAGTTATCTTTGAATTATTTCCTTTGTCTTGGTTTCTTTATTGGTAATGAACCCTTTGTCTTGGTTTCTTTATTGGTAATGAACTCTTTTTCTTGGAGGAATTTTGGGATACATGACAGAAGAAGGCCGGAAGGAATTGTTTGATGATGTAGAGTATGGAGTGAATATTAGTCGGATAAGAAATAATGTGCTATGATATGAAGAATATCTTAAGGATTTTTCCTTACTTCGATCGAGCGTTATGTGTTTCTATCAGAGACGTGTATTAGGGGGTTTGTTAAGAGAACCGGCTCAGGTATGTTAAGGCTAATTCTTTCTTCTTTTGGCATGATCCAAGTAACGATACGTAAACGTAATGCTATTCCATAAGCGGTTCTACTCTTAGCAGTTAAGGATGTCTATGTTATTCATTCCTGTAAAGTGCTATTCAAGCACGTCTAAGTATGTTCCTAAGTCTCTATTGAGGTATTGGATAAAGATGTTATTAATTTATAATATAGTGATACATGCATCTTCATGCATTTACCATCATGCTACGGCCGGTGGGCAGACATGCATATTCATTTACCACCGGTTGGGCAGTTATGTATCGTTATTTACTACCGATTGGGCAGTCATGCATATTCATTTACCACTGAGTTATGGCCGGACGGGCAGTCATGCATTTACCGCCGAGCTACGGCCGGTTGGGCAGTTACATATTTACCACCGAGCTACGGCCGGTCGGGCAGTCATACATTTACCATCGTGCTACGGCCGGTCGGGCAGTTATCACTTATCAGTTGGACAGTCATGCATCATGCGATATGGATAATAGTCTTAAAGAGAAGCATTATATATATATGTAATAAGTATGCTTATACGGTGGCACTTCAGAGATTCAGGTTGATTCTTATATGTCTTTAATTAATGTTGACTTATGGTTATGTTTCATTTCTGCCTTACATACTCAGTACATTATTCGTACTAACGCCCTTTTGTTGGGGACACTGCATTCATGATTGCAGGTATAGATAATCAGTTTGACGAACCGTCATAGTAGACGAGATTGGCATTCAATAAAGGATCGGTAAGACTCCACCTCATTCGGAGTGCAGCCGAGTCTATGAGTCGTCGTGTCAGAGTTCTGCTAAAGACTTATGGGTAGACCGGTACCTCTGTCCCATTTGATGTCAAATAATCTTAGAGGCTTTATAGACAGAGGTTCATTTTGTATAGTATGTTAGAGGCCTTGACGGCCCATATGTATTCATCTTGTAAGAAAAATGATTCAGTGATATAGTGTTTTCCCACTTACAGTTGTACATTATGAGTTTTGGCCATATGGGCCCATGATAGTTACAAAAGGAATGAGTTCAACTAACTCGACCTATGTATGTTCTAGTTTTGGTCGAACAATCATGAGTTACAGAGTGGTTCGCTCGGGCCAGCACGACACCGGGTGCCAGCCGTGCCTCCCCAGGTTTGGGGCGTGACAAAGTGGTATCAGAGCGAGTCGTGTCCTAGGAAGTCTACAAAGCCGTGGCTAGTAGAGTCTCACTTATGAGTGTGTTGCGCGCCACACTTATAATTGAGATGCTATAGGGAATTTAGGAAATGTTACCCTTCTTTTGTTTCCAGATCGTGCCATAGAGCTGAGTCGTAAGAAGTCAGTACGAAGCTTTCGCCAGATTTTGTATACACCAAAGGTGCAAGTATTACAGTAGAGCTTTAAGGCGTAATTTCCAGCTTTATTGAAGGGAGGTTATGAAAGAAACAGCAGATACGATGCAAGATTGAAAGGTAAGTAAGGAAAAGGTGAAGAAGATACGAGATACTCAAGCAGAAAAGGTTATGAATAGTCGAGACTTCAGATAGAGATTGGGTTTTAGTTTGGTTACAGAGGAGACCCTAGTGAAAATTTTAAAAATCTCTAAGAGTTAACATTCGAGGATGAATGTTCTAAAGGGGAGGGGGGGAGGATGTTACATCCCATGAGTTTAACAATATTGACACCGTTATATACGTTTGATGTGGTATTTTGAGTGGAACATTTTTGTAAAATTTTTGAAAAATATGATTTTATATAGTTATTATTATTACTACTTCTGAATATGCTTTAAATTATACAAATAATATGAGAAATTTTATGAGATTTGTAAAGACAGAAATTATTTTCTCACAAGAAAAGAAGGTTATCTTTTACCATTTTAAGAATTAAGCGTACGAAAATTTGTACTCTTTATATGAGATTAGGAAAATTAGAAGTTGAGAAAATATGTGCATTTTTTTTACATGGATATTTTAATGAAATAATAGTGTATGTATTGATTTTATATGGTACCACATGAACATAACAGTAAGATGTATGAAGTGTGTTAAAAGTAAGTAATATTTAAGTAATTTAAGGTAATTCTTAATTATATGGATAATTGGGTAATTAATAATTTTTAGTGGGAGATTAATTAAAAATTTGGGTAAGACCTATAAGGCCTAACGTGGCAGCCCCTACCTTTCAAATTAATGACTCTTAAAGTCATTAACTTTGTAGCACTAAGGTGTATGATGAGTCATAACTCCTAAGTGACTTTGTTTACACGTTGGAGGACCATGAATAACACATAAGTTAGCTTTGAATTATTTCCTTTGTCTTGGTTTCTTTATTGGTAATGAACCCTTTGTCTTGGAGGAATTTTGGGGATACATGACAAAAGAAGGCCGAAAGGAATTGTTTGATGATGTAGAGTATGTAGTGAATATTAGTCGGATAAGAAATAACGTACTATGATATCAAGAATATTTTAAGGATTTTTCCTTACTTCGATCAAGTGTTACGTGTTTCTCACAGAGACGTGTATTATAGGGATTATTAAGAGAACCGATTCACGTATGTTAAGGCTAATCCTTGTCACACCTCCTTTTTTACTACACCCCCGAAAGGGTATAGTATAAGGAGTTATTTCCATCTTGAAGTGACAATCGAAACGGGATTTATTTAGTTAAAGAATTCAGAGTCGCCACTTGGGAGATTTATGGTGTCCCAAGTCACCGGTTCGAATCCCGAATCGAGGAAAGGGTTGACTCTGTATTACAGTCCGCGAACCAGAAATCCGATAAGGAATTCTGTTAACCCGGGAGAAGGTGTTAGGCACTCCCGAGTTCCGTGGTTCTAGCACGGTCGCTCAACTGTTATATTCGGCTTAATTATCTGATTTTAGAACACTTTCAAACCTATGTGTATTTTAACTTTAAAACCACTTTTAATTATTTTAAGGAAGATTTCAACGTCATCTAAAACGCGTCTTTGGACCACGCCACATGAAATGCACCCGCAGTCCGAGACACATTTTATTTAACGTTGTTAAGATTTGGATTTGGGTCATATGAATTGCACACCCGAGTTTAGGAAGGTAAATTTTTAAAGTAGCGTGCCTAAAGCAACTACGCACTTTCAACTTTGCGAGGGCCATGAAAATTCGCTAATGGCACACCTCGATTTCTAAAAAACTAAGATTAATCATCCGAGGGCCATGGATTATCTAGTTTTATTTATGGCACACCTCGAGTCTAAATAAAGAGCCTAGTTAATTAAAAAACTAAAGGGAATTTCGAATTTATCTAAAGCAAATGCCTAAGCTCAATTGGGAATCAGCGGATTGCAATGGCAGAACTACTTAACTCATTTCGAATATAACTTGGACCAGTATGCGCCAACACTCCACGGCCCAACAATTGAAGTAATTTCAGAATATTGGCAGTATGTAGCATTCAAATTCCTACTCAAGTTATGCATTTCATAGAATGATGTCGAAATATTTTAATGACCAGAAAGAAAACTTGTTGACGATGCCGACTTCCAAAGTGAATAAAAGAGCAACCCTTAATTTTATGCTAACAACAACAGCAAATGAGGGAATTTCATCTATCAATATTAAGATTTTTAGCACTCTATTTACTATCAAAATTTGCCCAGAAATAGTTGCCCACTTCAATGAATCATTTTTCCATTCTTGGTGCACGTAAAACTAGTGCACAATGTAGAAATTTGCTATCATACTAGTATAACGCAACAGTGAGCAATTGTTCAGTTAACCAGATTGAACTAAACACATAGGAGCATTAAACAAAAGAGCTGAAGGCATAAACTTGCAAGTTTTGTGCAATTTTCACCGAAAAAGAGCAAAGGACAAAACTAATTGTCCAAGCCACATACGAATGAACTCCAAGCCACCACTATCACTACTAAATTGTAGTTACAAAGCTAACAAAAGAAGCCAAAAATCAGCGCCCCAGCAAGTCTCAAACAAGGAACGAATCACCACGTAAACGCACAAACAATGCACCGGTATACTACGACTTCCAATAGTAAAGACTAACAGAGCAAACAACTGAATCATACATACAGTTATCATCTTAAAGCAAACTTCTGATTGAATGCAATTATATTTGTTCTTCAACTTAAAATAAAATGCTTACCCAAAAATGAACACAAAAATCTGGAACGGAATAGAACTAATCGCAACCGGAAACTCGGACAAGACCCGGCGGAACCTCCTCAAACCCTCTGTTTTCTCTTGGTTTTTACACGGCTCTGAGAGCTTCGTTGAAGAATCTGAAACTGCTTAGATGAGAATGTGAAAGTTTCAACCTATTGAGTCGATTTGAAGCTGATTAACGAACCCCTGTTTGGTCGTCCTTCCCAGCCCCATTTTTGATTTTTCGTGTATGTCTGTGTGTTCGAATGGTCTAGCCAAGATGAAGCTCAGGGTGGTCATTGTTTTGCTGAGGAATCTTTGGGGTGGGGTGCGGCGATGAAGATGAAGGGGTCGTTTGGAGAGGACGAAGCAAAGGGGGGTCAGGTTTCTTTTTGTCAGCCCCCTTTTTGCTAATTTTAGCATTACTTTATAGGTAGAGTCTAGGTTTAAGTGTATTTTTGTGTATTTTGCGAATTAGTCCCTAGGTCTTTTTGTTTTAAGTCTTTAGGGTTTTCTTTTAATTTTTTTTATTCCAAAGAAGAGTCTAGAAGCATCCCTAGGCTTAATGGACTAATCCGAATTGGGCCAAGAATTGGACTCTAAAACTCTTAAAATTGTGATCCAACACCTTAATTGACTCCTTTTAAAATAAGATAAAAATACCACGCAATGCAAAATCTAACACGAAACTATTATATATTTTTTGTATTTTCAAGATTATGTAAAGATAAAAATAAGGTACTATTTTTGTATAATTCTTATTTAAATTTAAAAAAGATACCTAAGCTAATTATTTTTTTTTTGTAATTTTCCATTTTTATAACGAAAATAAAGGAAAGAAGTCAAAAATGGCTGAAATAGCTATATTAGGCATGCATTAAATATTTACATGCTAAAATATAAAAAATCTTGGGGAGGGTCAAAAATCACATGTCTATAATCCTTTCTTCTTTTGGCATGATCCAAGTAACGATACGTAAACGTAATGCTATTCCATAAGCGGTTCTACTCTTAGCAGTTAAGTATGTCTATGTTATTCATTCCTGTAAAGTGATATTCAAGCATGTCTAAGTATGTTCCTAAGTCTCTATTGAGGTATTTGATAAAGATGTTATTATTTATAATATAGTGATACATGCATCTTCATCCAGTTACCACCGTGCTATGGTAGGTTGGGCAGACATGCATATTCATTTACCACCGGTTGGGCAGTTATGTATCGTTATTTACCACCGATTGGGCAGTCATGCATATTCATTTACCACCGAGCTACGGCCGGTCGGGCAGTCATGCATTTATTGCCGAGCTAAGGCCGTTTGGGCAATTACATATTTACCACCGAGCTACGGCCGGTCGGGCAGTCATACATTTATCACCGTGCTACGGCCGGTTGGGCAGTTAGCACTTATCAATTGGGCAATCATGCATCATACGATAATACGATAGTCTTAAAGCATTATATATATATATATATATATAGATCGGGTTGCACGCCTGCAACAAAATGAGTTGAATATGAAAGTTGTTTTAACTTTCCATTATTGTTAGAAGTTAAACTGTAGATGTACATACCATTATTCCTGATATTTTGACTCTATCTGTTACCCTGAAGCATGCTCCCTTCCCCAGCTTAAATTGTTATTTCCTTGCTATTTTTCTGTTGTACTTGTATATATATATNCTACTGATCAGTTGGACAGTCATGCATCATACATATGGATAATATTCTCAAAGCGAAGAAGCATTATATATATATGTAAGTATAATAAGTATGCATATACGGTGGTACTTCAGAGATTCAGGTTGATTCTTATATGTTTTTAATTTATGTTGACTTATGGTTATGTTTCAGTTCTGCCTTACATACTCAGTACATTATTTGTACTGACGTCCTTTTGTTGGAGACGCTGCATTCATGCCTACAAGTATAGATAATCAGTTTGACGAGCCCTCATAGTAGACGAGATTAACATTCAGCAAAGGATCGATAAGACTCCACCTCATTCGGAGTGCAGCCGAGTCTATGAGTCATCGTGTCAGTATTTCGCTAAAGACTTATGGGTAGGCCGGTACCCTGTCCCATTTGATGTCAAATAATCTTAGAGGCTTTATAGACAGAGGTTTATTTTGTACAGTATGTCAGAGGCCTTGACGGCCTATATTCATCTTTTAAGAAAAATGATTCAATGATACCGTGTTTTCCCACTTACAGTTGTACATTATGAGTTGTGGCCATGCGGGCCCATGATAGTTACAAAAGGAATGAGTTCAGTTAACTCGACCTATGTATGTTCTAGTTTTGGTTGAACGATCTTGAGTTACAGAGTGGTTCGCTCGGGCCAGCGCGGCACCGGGTGCCAGCCACGCCTCTCCAGGTTTGGGGCTTGACAAATTTATAGTTTTATCTTTTAGTATTTTCAATTGTGTTAATGTATTACTTTTTCTTTTTATACTAATCAAAATTTGAACAATAAAACATAATTTATTCCCAAATAGTTGACAAAAGGTATTTTTTTGGTTCTTTGAAATAATAATCGTGAATTTTCATTATTAAAAAAATTTTAACAAGAAAATTTATAGTTTAGTTTAGTTTAATAATGTGTCTAAATAATTGATTAAAAATAAATTATTTCTCAATCACTCTAAGTACTAATAAAATGGACCTTAAGCATTATAGTTTTTTCTAGTTTCATTTGATATGATTGAAATACTTGTAACGACTTGACTAGTTGTTTTGCTTTCTAGATCCCTGTTCCCCTAAATAAGACTCCCTGTATGTGCTATTACTGTTTATGACTTGCGGGAATGGTTAGTTCGAGTTTGTAAGGGTTCGGGTTGAAATCGGAACACTTAGTTCCTTAATATTGGCTAAAAAGGGCTAAGTTTGACTTGAGTCAACATTTTTAGTAAACGACCTCGGAACCGGGATTTTATGTTCCCAATAGGTTTGTATGATGATTTTAAACTTAGGCGTATTTTCGGCTCGGGTTTTGGATGATCCAGGAGCGTTTCGGCGCTTAATATTGGAAGTTGGCACATTGAAGGTTTTAAAGTTCTTTAAATTTGATTTGGAGTAGGTTTTGGTATTATCGAGGTCCGTTTGGGACTCCGAGCGTGGGAATAGTTCCGTATGGTGATTTAAGACTTGCACACAGAATTTGGTGTCATTCCGAGTAGTCTAAGTACGATTCGGGGCATTCGGAGCAAGTTGAAAACTTGAAGTACATAATTTGATTCAATTTGCTTTTGGGGTGCGTTTCTTAGTGTTGATGTTGTTTTACGCGTTTCGAGAGTTCTAGCAGGTCCGTATCATGTTTTATGGACTTGTTGGTGCATTTGGACGGGGTTCCGAGTGGCTTGGGTGTGTTTCGGACCGCCCTAAGTTAAGTTGAAAATACTAGAATGTTCTGTTATGGTTTCCTTCTTCGCGTACGCGAAAGGGCACTCGCATTCGCGATGAAGGATTTGGGGACTGTGGGCTTTCGCCGTTCACGTTTGGCAGGCCGCGTTCGTGTAGAATCGTGGGCCTGGGCAACCCAGTTTCCCTACATGTTCATGTGTTGGGCCCAACGTTCGCGAGGAGTCGGCGACCCAGTGCACCGCGTTCGCATGGGAACTCTCGCGTTTAGCTTTCGCGATCACGAGAGCTTGGCCGCGATCTGTAATGATCCGACCGATCGTTTTGAGAGTTGTAGCCCTGTTCCCTCATTTACTATTCCTTTTGTGCTTTATAGCTGTTATATGACTTACCGGGTTAATCGGTTCGGGTCCGGAAGTATTTCGGAATGAATTGAGACACTTAGTCTCATAATTGAAAGTTTAAGTTGAAAAGGTTGATCGAATATTGACTTATGTGTAAATGACTCCGGAATAGAGTTTCGATGGTTCCGTTAGCTCTGTTGGGTGATTCTGGACTTAGGAGCATGTCCGGATTAAGATTTGGAGGTCCGTAGTGGAATTATGCTTGAAATGGTAAAAGTTGAATTTTTGGGAAGTTTGACCGGGAGTGGACTTTTTGATATCGGGGTCGGATTGGAGTTCTGAAAGTTGGAGTAGGTCTGTGGTGTCTATGGGGATACTTGTGTGCAAAATTTGGGGTCAATCGGATGTGATTTGATAGGTTTCGGCGTCGTTTGTAGAATTTGGAAGTTCAAAGTTCATTAGGCTTGAATCTATGTGCGATTCATGTTTTTGATGTTGTTTGGGGTGATTTGAGTGTTCAACTAAGTTGGTATCGTATTTTTGGACTTGTTGGAATGTTTGGTTGAGGTCTCGGGGGACTCGGGTTTATTTCGGATGGTTAACATATCGAAAATGGAAGTTAGTGAATTGCTGAAGATTGGACATTTGCTGGTGTAATCGCACCTGCGGGACTTCACATCGCAGGTGCGAGCTCGCAGAAGCGAGTAGTGGAGCGCAGAAGCGGCCTCGGGCGAGGTGTGAGCAGTGGCCGCAGGTGCGAAGGATTTGACGCACCTCCGAGACCGCAAATGCGGCAAAGTGAGCGCAGAAGCGGAAAGTAGAGAGGTGTGCGGGGTCCGCAAAAACGGTTGGTGGCTCGTAGAAGTGAGTCCGCAGGAGCGGATGGTTGGGCCGCAGGTGCGGAGGAAACCACAGAAGAGAGCGGCGTGTCACTCCTGCAAAGCCGCAGAAGCAGCTAAGTTGGCCGCAGAAGCGAGATTTCTGGGCAGACTAGTTACAGCGAGAGTTTCGAGATTTTCACCATTTCTAACATTTTGAGCTCGGGTTTTTGAGATTTTTGAGAGGGATTTCGAAGGGGTTCTTAAGGTAATTTCCTTGTGGTTAAATTTATTCAATAATTATGTTTCTCCATTGATTTTTCCACCTAGTTTGTGTGTTTTTGAGGTGAAATTTTGGGGTTTGAGGCCAGAGATTTAGAGAGTTTGATTTGGGGATTTGAGTGGAGTTTTGGTGTCAAATTTTGATAAATTTGGTATGGTTAGACTCGTGGTTGAATGGGCTTTCGGGTTTTTTAACTTTTGTTAGATTTCGAGACGTGGGCTCGGGGCCCGTCTTTGAGCCGATTTCAGATTTTTGATTAATAACTTCGTATTTTCTTGTGAAATTGATTCCTTAGCCCGTGTTGATTGTGTTGTACTGTTTGTAGCTAGATTCAGCACATTTGGAGGCCAATTTGCGAGGCAAGGGTGTGTCGGAGTAGAGATTTTCTCTGATTGAGGTAAGTTACAGTTCTAAATCTAGTTCCGAGGGTATGAAACCCCGTATTATGTGTCTTGTGATTGATTTGGAGGTAACACACATGATAGGTGACGGGCGTGTGGGCGTGCACCGTAGAAATTGTAACTTGGTCCGTTCCGTGTAACTGTAAAGTTGAATAATCTGTTGTAAGCTATATGCTCTTCTTGTGTTATAGAAATTTGATTGCGAATCATGTTAGAAATCATGTTTAGACTAAATGTTGGCACTGTAGGGACCCGCAGAGGTCGTGTACTTGTTGAATTTTTTGCTAATTGCCGTCTTGTACTCAGTCACAATTTTACTTGCGTATCATATCTCAAAATCTTCTTGTTTCTTGTTGATACATTATATCATTTCTGTTTGGGCTGATTTTTATGATTTCTGAGAGCCCGAGAGATTGGAGAGGTTGGTGACTGAGTTAGGGCCTGAGTACCGAGCTATGAGCGATATGTATATATTTGAATCGGGCTACATGCCGCAACGAGCCTTAGGACTGTATATAAGTGGATCGGGTTGCACGCCGCAACGAGCCTTACGGATGTATATATGTAGATCGGGCTGCACGTTGCAGCGATATAACGCTTGGGCTAAAGGAGCCCGTCCGGAGTCTGTACACTCCCCCAGTGAGCGCAAGTACCTATTGAGTACGACTGTTGAGTGTCGAGTGCTGAATGCTGAGCTATTAAGAAAGATTGAGTGACTGTTGCTATGAGAGGAAGCTCTTGATTTCATTATTGTTGCACTTAGCTACCATATACCATTGTCTGAAAATTTTCTGAAAGATGTTATATTCTATTTTACTTGAATTCGACATAAGGTAACTGATTTAGCCTGAATTATCGAACTAGAAAGCATGCCTATTTTCCTATGTTGAAATTACTGAAATTGAACTATAATTGTAGAGCTCTTCACTATCTTTATTTAGTATTGTTACTTGATGAGTTGGTTGTACTCATGCTACACCCTGCACTTCGTGTGCAGATCCATGTATTTTCGGACACGGTGGGTGTTGATTCCAACGTGCAGTTGATCTTCTGGGAGATTCCAAGGTAGCTGCTCGGCGCTTCGCAGTCCTTGTTTCTTCTTCCTTATCTTTTCCGCTTCTTGTAATTTGATCCGGACTATGTTAGACATTATTTTCCAGACTTGAGGTATTTAGATGCTCATGTACTCAGTGACACCCCGATGTTTGGGAGTTTCTGTTAAATGTTGGGAATATTTTGGAAATGTCGGCTTGCCTAGTACCACGGTAGGCGCCATCATGACATGTTAGGATTTGGGGTCATAACAAGTTGGTATCAGAGCCTAGGTTACATAGGATTCACGAGTCACGAGCAGGTTTAGTAGAGTCTTGCGGATCGGTACGGAGACGTCTGTACTTATCTTCGAGAGGCTGCCGAACCCTTAGGAAACTTCACATTTTGTATTCTTGTCGTGCGGATTTGTTGATTCCGGTGACTAAATTTCCGTTATTCTATTCTCTCATTGACGGTGAGGACACATGCTACCGACAAGATGAACAGCCACCAATACCACTAGTTAGGGCGGCGAGAGGCTGGGGTCGCAATAGAGGCCGCGGTAGGGGTAGAGGTGCAGCTCGTACAGCCGCTAGCACAACACCTGCAGACCCACCAGTTGCTCCAGCTCAGGAGTAGGTACCAGATGCAGCTGAGCTAGTGGGGCCAGCCCAGGCACCAGCCGTGCCCATTGTGATTCCAGGCCTTCAGGAGGCCTTGGCTCAGATTTTGACTGTGTGCACCAGTCTTGGTCAGGTGGTCTCTATTCTGGTCGCAGCAGCCTCATCTCAGGCCAGGGGAGGTACTCAGACTCCCGCTGCTCGCACACTAGCAGGTAATGCAGGGACTCCAGACATCAGGGCACTACCAGCCCAACCGGTTATACCTGCTCAGGCCAGTGTGGTCCCTGTTATGACTGATGATAGCAGATGAGGTTAGATAGGTTTGGGAGGCTCCAACCTCCATCTTTCAGTAAGTCAGAGTCGGAGAATGCCCTGGGTTTCTTGGATAAGATTAAGAGGATTCTTCGTACATCAGGTATTCTGGAGACCAGTGGGGCCTCGTTCACTACTTTTCAGTTCACTGGGGCATCCTTCAAATGGTGGGAGGCTTATGAGAGGCGCAAGCCGATCGGTGCAGCAACACTTACATGGCATGAGTTCTCCGTTCTCTTTTTGGAGAAGTGCGTGCTGCAGTCTCGCAGAGAGGAACTGCACAGACAGTTTGAGCAGTTACATTAGGATGGCATGTCTGTGATGTAGTACGAGATGAGGTTTTGTGAGTTGGCCCGTCATGCAGTTTGGTGTGTTCCTACTGATAGAGAGAGGTTCAGGAGTTTCATTTATGACCTCACATATCAGCTGCGGTTGCTTATGACTATGGAGAGGGTATCTGGTTCTACTTTTGACAAGGTGGTCCCCATTGCTTGGCAGATAGAGATGGTCCGCGGTCATGAGCTGGGTGAGAGGGAGGCCCAGAGGCCTCGTGGATCAAGTGGTTTCAGCGGTGTGCCTTTTTGGGGTCAGTTCTACCATGACAGGGGTTGTTCTTATAGGCATGCTCAAACGGCTCATCCAGTTCACCGTGGCGCATCATCCGATCATGGCTCATACAGTTCTCATCAGGATCAATCACCTCTCAGTGCCCTTCCACCTTAGAGTTCGTCCCGTGCTCCATCAATTCAGGGTTCATCCATGCCGGGTCCTTCTAACGGTTATCCCGGTGCTCGGGGCTCCTTTCAGTGTCCACCACCAGTGTTAAATCGGGGTTTCTACGAGTGCGAAGAGCTTGGTCACATTAGGAGGCAGTTTCCTCATTTCTTAGGAGGCCAGCCCAGCGAAGGAGTCAGACTACGACTTTAGCAGCAGTTACTTCACCACCCGCCCAGCCAGCTCAGGGTGGAGCTCAGGCAGCTAGGGGTCGCCCTAGAGGGGGAGGCCGATCATGTGGCGGCTAGGCCCGATTCTACGCTCTTCCTGCTAGACCAGATGCCATTGCTTCAGACACAGTGATCACATGTATTGTCTCAGTATGCCACATGGATGCTTCTGTATTATTTGACCCTGGTTCCACTTATTCGTATGTCTCATCGTATTTTGCTCATTATCTGGATATGCCCTGTGTGTCCTTAGTTTTGTCCATTCATGTATCTATGCCAGTAGGCGATACTGTTATAGTGGACCGTGTATATCAGTCGTGTGTAGTGACTATTGGGGGATTGAGACGAAAGTTTATCTCTTGCTGCTTAGTATGGTTGATTTCGATGTGATCTTGGGTATGGATTGGTTTTCTCCATGTCATGCTATTCTGGATTGTCACGCTAAGACCGTGACGTTGGTGATGTAGGTGTTGCCAAGAATTGAGTAGAGAGGTTCTCTAGACTATGTTCCCAGCAGAGTGATTTCATACTTGAAGGCCCAACGGATGGTTGGGAAGGGTTGTTTATCATATTTGGCCTTTGTGAGGGATGTTAGTGCTAATACTCCCAAAATTGATTCTGTTCCAGCGGTGCGAGATTTTCCGAATGTATTTCCTGCAAACCTACCGGGCATGCCTCCGGACAGGGATATTAACTTTTGTATTGACTTGGTGTCGGGCACTCAGCCCATTTCTATTCCTCCGTATCATATGGAACCACCTGAGTTGAAGGAATTGAAGGATCAGCTTTAGGAACTCCTTGATAAGGGGTTTATTAGTCCTTGTGTGTCACCTTGGGGTGCACCGGTTCTGTTTGTGAAGAAGAAAGATGGTACTATGAGAATGTGCATTGATTATAGTCAGTTGAACAAGGTCACAATCAAGAACAAGTATCCTTTGCCACGTATTTATGATCTGTTTGACCAGCTTTAGGGAGCGAGCGTGTTCTCTAAGATTGTTTTGAGGTCTGGGTATCACTAGTTGAAGATTCGGGACTCGGATATTCTAACGACAACATTCAGAACCTGTTATGGTCATTATGAGTTCCTTGTGATGTCTTTTGGGCTGACCAATGCCCCATCAGTGTTCATGCATATGATGAACAGTGTATTTCAGCTTTATCTCGACTCGTTTATCATAGTATTCGTTAATGATATCCTGGTGTACTTTGGTAGCCAGGAGGAGCCTGCCCAGCATTTGAGGATTGTGTTACAGCAGTTGAGGGATGAGAAGCTTTATGCCAAGTTCTCCAAGTGTGAGTTTTGGCTCAGTTCAATGGCATTCTTGGGGTACGTAGTGTCCAGTGAGGGGATTCAGGTGTATCCGAAGAAGGTAGAGGCGGTTTAGAGTTGGCCCAGACCGTCATCAGCTACGCAGATTCGAAGCTTTCTTGGGTTAGCTAGTTATCTCGCTTCGTGCAGGGTTTCTGGTCTATTACATCACCCTTGACCAAATTCACCCAAAAGGGTGCTCCTTTCAGGTGGTCGGATGAGTGTGAGGAGAGCTTTCAGAAGCTCAAGATTGCCTTGACCACAACTCCAGTTCTAGTTTTGCCTGGCTCTTATACAGTGTATTGTGATGCTTCTCGGATTGGTATTGGGTGTGTCTTGATGTAGGAAGGTAGAGTGATAGCTTATGCTTCGCGCCAATTGAAGCCCCATGAGAAGAACTACCCTGTCCATGATTTGGAGTCTGCTGCCATTTTCATTCATTGAAGATTTGGAGGCACTATCTCTACGATGTGTCTTGTGAGGTGTTTACGGATCATCGGGGTCTCCAGCACTTGTTAAACAGAAGGATCTAAATTTGAGGTAGCGGAGATAGTTGGAGCTGCTAAAGGAATATGATATTACCATTCTGTATCATCTTGGGAAGGCCAATATGGTGGCCGACGCCTTGAGTAGAAAGGCGGTGATTGTGGATAGCTTTGCATTCATTCCTCTTAGTAAGAGACCTCTTGCAGTTGATGTTTAGGCCTTGGCCAACCAGTTTGTGAGATTAGATATTTCAGAGCCCAGTCGGGTTCTAGCTTGTGTGGTTTCTCGGTCTTCCTTATTTGATCGCATTAGAGAGCGCCAGTATGATGATCCACATTTGCTTGTCCTCAAGGATAAGGTTTAGCACAGTGATGCCAGAGATGTGACTATTGGAGATGATGGGGCGTTGAGGATGCAAGGCCGGATATGTGTGCCCAATGTCGGTGGCTACGAGTTAATTCTTGAGGATGCATGGCCGGAAATATGTGTGGATCGGGCTGCACGCCGCAACGATATAACGCTTGGGCTAAAGGAGCCCCTCCGAGTCTGTACACACCCCCAGTGAGCGCAGGTACCTATTGAGTATGAGTGTTGAGTGCCGAGTGCCGAATGTTGAGCTATTGAGAAAGATTGAGTGACTGTTGCTCTGAGAAGATACTCTTGATTTCATTATTGTTGCACTTACTGCCATATATCACTGTCTGAAAGTTTTCTGAAAGATGTTATATTCTGTTTTACTTGAATTCGATATGAGGTAACTGATTTAACCTAAATTGTCGAACTTGAAAGCATGCCTATTTTCCTATGTTGAAATTACTGAAATTGAACTATAATTGCAGAGCTCGTCACTACTTTCAGTTCTTTATTTAGTATTGTTACTTGCTGAGTTGATTGTACTCATGCTACACCCTGCACTTCGTGTGCAAATCCAGGTATTTTCGGATAGGGTGGGTGTTGATTTCATCGTGCAATTGATCTTCTAGGAGATTCCAAGGTAGCTGCCCGGCGCTTCGCAGACCTTGTCTCTCCTTCCCTCTCTTTTCCGCTTCTTGTATTTAGTTTCGGACTATGTTAGACAATATTTTCCAGACTTGTGGTATTTAGATGCTCATGTACTCAATGACATCCTGATATTTGGGATTTTTCGCGTTATATTTTGGGTTTCTACCCCGTTTATGAAATTTTTTGTTATTTAAAACTACTTTGATTCATTTTCTATTAAATGTTGGGAATATTTTGGAAATGTCAGCTTGCCTAGTACCACGTTAGGCGCCATCACTATAGGTTAGGATTTTGGGTCGTGACACGATCGCGTATAAGGACCGCTGGGTAGAAACATTTTTAAAAGGGACTTAGGCCCTTTTGGGTTCATTTATTTCACTTCTTGGGCTATTTTGGAGCTTGATAGGGAGGGGTTTCAACCAAGATATTGAAAGTAAGTAATTCCCACCCAATGTAAGATTAATACATAGATTATGGGTAGATTTTAACATGTAAAATTATGGAAATTATGGGGTTAGTTGAAAAACCTAGGCTTTGACAAAAATGAGATTTAACCATGAAAATGATTATGGAATTAGGTGAAAATTATATATTTGAGTTTGTGAGGTTATGGGTAACGTTTATCTTCAAATATTTCCGGAATCCTGGCACGTGGGCCGATGGGTGAATTCTAGGAATCTTCCAATTTGGGTTGGGTTATTACTCTAATAGTTAAATTATGAACTTTTGAACAAGTATTGATTAATTTATGTAACACTTGACTAGTTTTGGATTGTTCGGCACCGAGTTAAGGCTTTAGAACGAATTTGTGGGCCGGAAAGTGAGCTTTGAGATGAGGTAAGTCTCTTGCCTAACCTTGTAAGAGAGAATTTATCCCATAGGTGATTTAAATTACTATTTGCTTCTAATTGTGGGAGGATACGTACGCACGGGGTGGTGAGAGTCCATGCATAGCTACTAATTATGCTTATGTCCGGGTAGTTTAGGACCCAAATCATAAAAAACTTGTAATGTTTGCGCTCTACTTGTTAATTAATGTGCCTAAATTATATTGGTACTTGATAAGAGGATTGTAAAAGATCGAATTTCACTTACTTGAGTTTTGATGGATTACTTGACCATTAATAGAAATTGCGTTTTGTTGTGTATTATCCTTGTAATAACTTTCAAATCGGATGTTCATAGAGTATCCTTGTAATAACTTTATATTAAAAACTCGAACAAAACATTCTTTTGCTTTTAGCCCCTGTTGCTCCGTCCATTGGCTCCTCGAATTGCCTAACATTCTCTTTCTACCAGGGATGGGAGCCACACTAAGGAAATATTTATCCCTTCCATGCTTCCAGTGCTTATCTTTGTAGTACTCATATCTAGCTGTACTATTTTAGGGTGCACCATCGAGGTGTCTCACAAGGAGATCCATTACCATGTTTGCACTATCCTTCGGAAATGTCCACTAACTCTACTAATCCATCCACTATTTTGGGTTACTCTATCCTAGCCGGATCTTGATAACTCGTCCTTCTCTTAAACTATGTCTGTTAGCTCCCATAGGGCATAACTGAGATCAGTGTGGCCGATTGTACATACATCTGTCACTGTTGAAGGTAGCTCAAAATGCTTATATCTCCCTTCCTGAATGGTAAATAATGATAATCTTTATTAACTGGGTACCTCGTACCCTTCTTCATCTTGCTTCTTTTACTTCTTGAAACTTGTATTTATCTTCTGAATCTCTCATTGACTTTCACCATAAAGGTGGATAAATATTCTTGCCTTAAGGTTCCTTATCAAGAGGCTTACACGTCTTAGTATACACATGATCTGATATCACTTTTGTCAAGACCCAAACCAATGGGCCGCAACGAGCACCCGGTACCTTACTCAACCGAGTACCAACATAACATATCTTTCTTATTGTACTTTCAATGGCAAATTGGCCAAACGGGCCGTCATGGGCTAGCCAGAATAGACATAGGGGAATACTCAATATAGGACGACCCACACTGATATATATATATATATATATATATATATATATATATATATATATATATATATATATATATTATACATGTGATATATGGGCCTATAAGACCAACATGATCATTTGTAAACTCGAAACATAGGCCAACAAGGCCATACAAGCATCCATATACATGACATCTGTCTACAAGCCTCTAAGAGTACATACTTATCATAAAGGTCGAGACAAGGTCCCGCCATACCAAACAATAAGCGTCTAAATCATACTGACCAAACAAGCCACTCCGGAGCAAATGGAGCGCACCAACATCTTCTGCTGAGCTGATAGCCTACTTGGAGGACTCTCGACCTGTCTATCGGGACCTGCGGGCATGAAACGCAGCGTCCCCAGGCGAAATGGACGTCAGTACGAATACTGTACCGAGTATGTAATTCACATATATAAGTACATAACAGATATGGAAGAAATATAGAGTAACTGACTCAACCTGTAAGTCTGGATAACTCTGTAAATCATGAAACAATTATAGTGTCATGCATATGGCTGTCCAACGGGACGGGCCGTCCCGTCCCGTCCCGCGACCCGTCCCGGTCCCGTCCCGTCCCGTCCCGCTAAAAATTAAACGGGATGGGCCAATGTTACGCGGGACACGGGACGGGACGGGACGCCCGTTTCGTCCCGTTTGTCCCGTCCCGTTTCGTCCCGCTTCGTCCCGTCCCGTCCCGCGTCCCGTCCCGTCCCGCGTCCCGTCCCGTCCCGTCCTGTCCCGCGTCCCGTCCCGTCCCGCCTGTTTTTTTTTTTATTTAAAAACTAGCCGTTGGGCAACGGCTTAAATTGCAAAAATAGCCGTTGCCAACGGTCCAAAAAGCCCCCACACCCCCCAAAACACCCCAACCCCCCCTCTCCCCCCCAAACTTTTAATATAACCCCTAAGTTTAATATTTGACACTTTGGCCCTATTTTCTACTATAAATACCCCCCATTCTTCTTCATTTTTTCTCACAAAAAATCAATCTTCTCTCTCAAATCTCTTACATTCTAATATTCTATATTATTCTCTCAATATTGTTACTATCAAGTGATATCTTTCAACTTTCAAGTATTTGGGCAAATTTTTTGGAGCAACTTTCAAGCTTCAAATTAATTCGTCAAGTATTTGGAGCAATATTTCGGGCAATTTCTTCAAGTTTCAATATTTAATCACGGTGCACTCGTTCCATCTCCTAATTTTAATATATAATTTTTGCGTATCATTTAGTGCTTAATTTTTGTGTTTATTTTACGTGTTATATTTTCGTATTTCATTTGTGTGTGTAATATTTGTGTTAGCTTTTTTAATTTAGTTTCGTATTTAAATCATGGCACCTAAAAATGTATTTGGTATGTTTAAAAAAAGTAGTAAAAAAAGTAGTAAAGGTGAAAGTAGTAGTAATCCTAATCCTAACCCTTCTCCTATACCCCCTAGAGTTCGAACGAATATTGATGAAATGACTCATGTTGATGAAACTTTATTTTCTCAACCCCCCACATTTTATGATGTTCATGTCGGAGAACAATTAGATCATGAAACTTTACAAAGACAATTTGGCAACGATATTTTTTTTGAGGATGAAGAAAATGAGGATGAAGAAAATGAGGAAGAAGAATTAGACGAAACACCACTAGTCCCGCAACACAAGCTCCAACTCAGAGTCAATCTCAGTCTGGAGCTTTACCCCCTGTACCCCTGTAAGGGGTAAGCCTAAGGTTGAACGTCCCAAAACATCACTTGTATGGAATTTTTTTAAACATGATAAAGTCAATCATCGTGCTATCTGTGAAAAATGTAAGCAACAATTGCACACTCATTAAGTGGTGGGACGGGGGGGTTAACTAGACACTTGAGAAGTGCTCACAAAGATTTATGGATAAAAGCTAACATAGAAGCCGGAAAAATTATAGATCCTACCATCAGTACTGGCACTCCTAGTGGATCTGGTTCTAACCAAATTCAACAACAACTTGACCCTGCTTTCGGTCATATTTTACACAAATATAACAAAGATAGAGATCGTGAGAACTTAGCAAAAATGGTGGCGGTCTGTGGCTTACCTTTTACTTTTCCTTCTCACCCTGCTTTTGTGCATTATATTCAAGAAACTTATAACCCTGCTTTTCAAGGTTTTCCNNGGTATATACTATCCTACTATTACACAAATATATGGTATGTTTGTGGAATTTCTGTTGTAATTTGGTAAAGTATAAAAAAATCCAACTTATGCACCAGCCATTAAAGAAATGATTTTAAAATTTAAAAAGTATTTTTTCCCTATTCCCGAAGTTTATTTAATTTCTACACTACTTAACCCATCTTTAAAACTAAGAGGTGCAAAGGGTCTTGTTCGTAAAATTTATGAGAATTTAGAAATTCAAGAAAATGAACAACCATCTCTCGAAAACTGCCAAGCTAGCATATATTCTTATGCTAGATCAATGTTTGATAAATATAAATCTATGGATACAACTAGTACTGAAACTGCTCCTTCTACTTCTAAGTCTGGAGCAGAAGTTTTATGGGAAGATATGGATGATATAACAGGTTTTGATTCCTCTATTGATGATGAACTTGATTCTTATCTTAATCAAGGATTGGAAAATATTAAAGACGAAGAAGGCAAGGAACAACTTTTGTCATGGTGGAGGGAGCGTGGCGGGCTTTTCCAACACTTTCAATTATGGCCCGAGATATCCTGGCTATTCAATCATCATCAGTAGCATCGGAGAGTGCATTTAGCGCGGCAAGATTTCAAATTGGAGATCATAGACATTCATTAGCGGAGGACAGTCTAGAGATTTCCGTCTTATTCAGAGATTGGATTAATTCAGAAAGAAGAAATCTTGGTTTTGAAAAACTAACCACTAGGGAGGAAGAAGAATACAATGAGATACTTACCACTGGGAGCGATGATGGCATGGAGCTCATGGAACATCAATCAACATTGCCAATTCCAGTAGAATGTCCAAGAGATATTATTGATAAGTTACAAAGAAGCTATATAGGAGCTTACAAATATTAGTATGATAATTTGTAATTGGCTACTAAGAGGCCTAGTTCAAACAGAACCCTTCCTAGAAGGTGGCTGCGTAGATTAGGTGCTCTTCAAAAGAATTGTATTTGTATTTGAGATTTGAAAGTTTTATTAATAAAATAAATGGCTCTAAGAGATGAATTATTTTTATGATTTGTCGGTGTTACTTAATAGTTAATACTTTAAAATTATATTAAATAAATTATAACTCTATTATAAATTTATATTTACTAGATTATTTCATTACAAGTCTTTTGTTTTAATATTTTATAATTCTTTACTTAGTTTTCTAATTTTCTTTTTAACATACTAACATAGTAATATTTAAGTTTATTAAATAAGTCAAAAATCTAGCCGTTGCAAACTTTAAAAACATAGTAATTTTCAAAAAACTAGAATTTTTTTTAAAAAAAAATACACTTAAGGCCCACGAACCCGTCCCGTCCCGTCCCGTCCCGTTTGGTTGGCGGGACGGACGGCGACCGTTTCGTCCCGTTTGTCCCGTCCCGTTTCGTCCCGTCCCGCCACCGTCCCGCCTAAATCTCGTCCCGTCCCGTCCCGTCCCATTAAAATCGTCCTGTCCCGTCCCGTCCCGTCCCGTTGGACACCCATAGTCATGCATATGCGTATGAATGTCATGTCGTGCATAGGTACATGTTTCATAACATCATCAGGCCTCTAAGGGCATCCCATCATATCATCTCGGCCATTGTGGGCAAAATCATCAACGTATACCAGCTGATTAGGTGGTGGTGCGTATATAACGCCATAACCTTTCCCATATCCCATATATATATATATATATATACGCGTATATAACGCCATCTGGTCATGGGTCAATGTGCATGTATAAATGCATAAAATGCTTATGAAATACGTTAATAAAATCTCTCAGTACGTCATGAGATCATTATGCCTCTGATTAATATCATGAAATAAACTTTACCAACTTATGTATTTTTGAGACCCATGAACAGATGATAAAATAATATGACACATGGGGAATCAAGATCATAAGCATCTCTAGTATTTCTATGAATACAGTCATTTATGGAAGTTGTGCATTTGCTCGTTCCATTTGTGTCGTATAGATCATGCCAATAGAAAGAAGGGATAACCTTAACATACCTGGAGTAGAGAAAAATTCCATACGATATTCTTGGAAAAGGTTGCATCGTACTCCGTTAGAATCGCAAAATTTTTACGTTGCTGAGACTTTAATAATTTTCGTTGGACTTTTTGTTGGAATTGATTGCAAGGAAAATGGCTAAAATTTACTTCTGATTGTGAGGTCTTTGGTATTGAATATATTAGGAATGATGTTTAGGATTGATTGTAGTATGGTTTTGGTTGTGAAAGATCTTTGGAATTGAAGTGATTTGGGTAACACTTCACGTTATTGAAGTGTTTTGGTCACACATCCTTTTGCCATCTATCAAGAGTGACTAAGAGTCATCTCTTTATGAAGTGGCCTGCTGCCACGTAGGGATGGGGGTGGAAAATTTAATCTTTATCCACTTATTAGTTAATTAGGTAATGTCTCGTTACCTAGTAATTAACCAATTACCCGCATAATTAAAAATTATCTCAATTTACTTAAAATACTACTCATTTCTCACATATCTTATACACCTTACTATCATGGTCATGTGGTACCTTGTATGACACTAGAGCATAAATATCGGGTATTATTGCTCGACCCATTTTTTATCCCAGCATGCCAAACTTGGACGAAAATTTATTTTCCTTGACTTGGTTCCCCTCTCACCTTCACT
Source organism: Nicotiana attenuata (assembly GCF_001879085.1). Lineage (NCBI taxonomy): Eukaryota > Viridiplantae > Streptophyta > Magnoliopsida > Solanales > Solanaceae > Nicotiana > Nicotiana attenuata. The sequence continues at coordinate 45,424,816 of NC_031998.1, forward strand.
AATTTACTCATCAGTTGTTTGAAATAACATAATCCTTGTAATCTCCAAATAATCTTTACCTTGGACTGATGTCAATTACCTTACGACAAATTCAACGTACAATACTACAGGGTGCAACATCGTCGTAATTTAATACAGCGAAGCGTAACATCATCTTAATGTAATACTGCGCGGTGCGTAACATCATTCCCCCCTTTGGAACATTCATCCTCGAATATTGACTGATGCTCTTATCATTTTCATAACTTATAGCTGTTGTGAGTACCTTAATACTCTCCTTGCCATTTAGGCAGTTGTTCTGTGAATAAATCCAAAGGCCCGGGCATTCCCCCCTTTAGGCCTCTTTCCCACGCAATGACTTGTGATCGAATTCCTTTCAATCTCGTAACTGTTGCTACCTTGTATCATGCAGTTTCTACGATACTGACCTTGTAAGTGTGCCTATGCGACTCTTATCTCCTTTTTCCTCCAGCTTTTAGCCAATCTCTAGGCCTCACTTTGTAAAAATATACAAGGCTTAATAGGATGCCTCTCTGGGCATCTATAAGTGTACTGAAGTTCATCGCTCGGTACTTTGTAGAACTTGCAAATATGGCTATATCTTATTTCATAGACCTGGTTATCCATCCATATGACCTTACTGCACCTAGGTAAGTCATACTATACCATAACTCTTACTTTGATTTATCGTTACTGAGGTTTGCAACCAACTCCAGGTTGCTCTCATTGTTTATCCTTAAGACTGATGGTCTAACTTCATCTCATACTGTTAAACTTTTATCCATCTATTGTTGATTTACCTTAATGTTGATTCCTCATCTACCACTGATAACTTGATCTTTTATGTAACACCGCCGCTAGGGCTCGCGTCTTATCGGGGAAATCTGGAGTAATTAGATTGATCCACCTAGGGGTGATAGTATACTATACTTCCATAATCGTTTTTCATAGCATCCCAATGTGGTTTACCTTATGTGTGTATTTTAATCCTGTACACTTCATGAAATCATTACTCAATTGAAGGCACAAACATCATCCTTTATCTATCACACTTACACCTTCAGGCAACATTCTATCTTTTTTAAATGCTACTAGTCTTAGACTCCTTTGAGTTCAGTCAGGCTATATTGAGCTTTCTATAACTTAGAGGGACCATATAACGACCCGGCCGATCATTTTGAGAATTAATGCCCCAATCCCCTATTAACTGCTTTCCTCATGTTTATTTGTGCTATTGTGAGTTGCGGGGAGAATTCGTATGGAGTTTCGAAGTGTTTTGGGACACTTAGTCCCTAAATGGGCGCTTAAGCTTTGGGATTTGGACCGTAGTTGGAACAGTGTGAAGACGGCCTCGGAATGGAATTCCGTTGATTCCGTTAGCTCCGTTGAATGATTTCGGGCTTAGGGGCGTGTGCGGATTTAGTTTTGGAGGTCCGTAGTTTATTTAGGATTGAAATGCCGAAAGTTGAATTTTTGAAGTTCCCGGATCGATAATGAAATTTTGATATCGGGGCCGGAATCCGATTTTGAAAGTGGGAATAGGTCCGTAGTGTTAAATATGACTTGTGTGCAAAATTTGGGGTCAATTGGACTTGGTTTGGTCTGTTTTGTAATCGGGTGTAGAATTCATAAGATTTCAAGTTCATTAGGCTTGGATTGGAGGGTGAATCGTGGTTTTAACGTTGTTTGATGTGATTTGAAGATTGGACTAAGTTCGTATGATGTTTTAGGATTGGTTGGCATGATTGGTTGAGGTCCCGAGGGCCTTGAGTGAGTTTCGGATCCTTAACGGAAGTTGAATTTAGACTTAGGCTATTATGAAGTTTGCTGCTTCTGGTATTTTCGCATCAGCAGTGAGGAGCCCGCAAGTGCGGCCCGCAGAAATGAGGAAGGAGGTCGCAGGTGCGATTTGGGCACTAATAGCCAGTGACCACAGATGCGGTTATACGACTGCAGAAGCGGACCGCATTTGTGGAGGAGGGAGCGCAGGTGCGGTATCTGCCTGTTTAATAAAATCTCGCAGGTGCGAGTCCCCAGCCGCAGAAGCGGGACCGCAGGTGCGGTCCCATGATCGCAGAAGCGGAAGTCGCTAGGCAGAAATATGAAAATCGAGGGTTTGAGTTCATAACTTGGAAAATCAAATTTGGAGCTCGGGGTAAGGCGATTCTGTGGGGTTTTTGAAGAGAAGATCATTGGGTAACGATTCCTAATCCCTTTTTGGTTGTATTCCATTAATCTAAGCTTAGTTTTGTCATTTTATTTCGGATTTGGGGTGAAAAATTGGGTGAATTGAGGAAAAGATCCCCAACCAAGTTTTTGAGTTTTGATTGGGTTTTAGTTGTCGGAATTGAGAGATTTTTGGACGAGTGTTCTCGTGAGTGAATGGGTGTTCTAAATTGGTAACTATTACCCGATTCCGAGGCATGGGCCCGGGGAGGATTTTTGGGCGTTCTTGTATTTTCTTGCCTTAGCTTCAATTTCTTTAGCTAAATTAGTTGTTTGTAGTTGTATTTATGTTATGATGTTTACTTGATTAGATTTGGGCCACTCAGAGTTGGATACTCGTGGCAAGAGCGTGATTCGGATTGATTTTGAGCCGGTTCGAGGTAAGTGGCTTGCCTAACCTTGTGTAGGGGAACTCCCCTTAGGATTTGGTATTTTTGTTATATGAATGCCGTGTACGTGAGGTGACGAGTGCGTACACGTGCTAATTGTTGGAAAAACCCCCGTCTTCATTAAATAAATATCCGTGTATCCTTTTTGTTGAACACTACTTGTATCTTAAAGCCTACTGTTAGCTTAGGAAAGCATGCTTAAGTGATTTAGCTGTTCTACCTGCTTAAACTGTATACTTGAATTCTGTGCAGCATGTTTAGAATACAAAGCTCTGTTTTCTTGGTACGAACTTGAATATAACTGTGTATTCATTCTTTGAGACTGTTGTGTGTTTACTTTGGGACTACGGGATGATATCTCGGGAGATCCCCCTGTATGTTTACTTTGGGACTACGGATCGGTATCCGGGGAGATCCCCCTGCACTTTTATATTGGGACTACGGGACGACATCCCGGGAGATTCCCCTGCATGTTTAATTTGGGACTACGGATCGGTATTCTGGGAGATCCCCTTGCACTTTTATATTGGGACTACGGGACGACATCCCGGGAGATTCCCCTGTACTGGATATTTACTTTGGGACTACGGATTGGTATTCCGGGAGACTCCCTTTCATATTAGATTCGGACTACGGGACGATTTCCCGGGAGATCCTCTGCACATTTACATTTGGGGCTACGGGACAATATCCTGGGAGATCCCTTGTTGCTATCTCTGTGTACTGAGTTATATTCTTTCTGTGATTTTATTCTTTAACGATTGTTAGTACTTTAATTATATTGTCGCATTTCATACTGTTTACCTTGTTAGATATATATATATATATATATATATATATATATATATATATATATATATATATATATATATATATATATATATATATAACCAGTAGGGCCCTGACCTTCCTCATCCCTACTCGACCAAGGTTAGGCTTGGCACTTACTGGGTACCGCTGTGGTGTACTCATGCCCTTTCCTGCACATGTTTTACGTGTGTAGATCTAGATTCTTCTGCGCAGACGTTCTATCAATGAGTAGGGCGATATCAGAGACTTCGAGGTATATCTGCCGCATCCGCAGACCTAGAAGTCCCTCTCTATTCTTCCCTCTAGTTTTAGACATTCCTGTATTCATTTTTGATTAGACATTCTGGAGTTAGAACACTGTGTAGTTTTCTATAGCTTGTGATTTCATGAGATTCCGGGTTTTGGGAGTTTGATTTAGCTTTGAGAGAGTGTGTATTGTATATGCTGAGCGGCATTTTAAAACTCTTTTATTATGTTTTGCCTGAATTTTGCTAGTTTCGTATTTTAAATTCCCTTTTCCGCAATTTGTTAGGCTTACCTAGTCGTAGAGACCAGGTGCCATCACGACAGTTCACGGAGGGAGAACTTGGGTCGTGACAAGTTGGTATCAGAGCTCTAGGTTCATAGGAGTTATGAATCACAAGCCGGTTTAATTGAGTCTTGCGGATCGGTACGAAGACGTCTGTACTTATCTACGAGAGGCTATGTAACTGTTAGGAAAATTCCACTTCATTTGATTTCCTTGTCGTGCGAGATTTTTGATATCACAATTATATACCTCTATCTTCTATTCTCTCACAGATGGTGATGACACGTGCTACCGGAGATGACCAGGCACTCGCGCCCCCTACTAGAGCTGCCAGAGGTCGGGGCCGGGGTAGAGGCCGAGGATGCGCATGAGGTGCAGTCGGAGCACCCGCACGAGCTGCCATAGGGGAGCCACCAGCAGCTCCAGCCGGATCCCAGGCACCTGATACGCCTACCGCTACTACTATTCCAGCTCTTCAGGAGACCCTTGCACAGTTCGTGAGCATGTACACCACTCTAGCTCAGGCAGGGTTGATTCCCTTTGCTGCAGCCACATCCCAGGCTGGGGGAGGGGCATAGACTCCCGCCGCCCGCACTCCTGAGCAGCAGGTTCAGGTTGATCAGATCCTAGAGGTTATACCGATACCGCCGTTAGCCCCAGTTCAGCCCGAGGACAGGGCAACATCTTCAGAGGATGAGAAGCGGAGGCTTGAGAGGTTCAAGAAGCACAAGCCTCCTATATTCAGTGGTCTAGCATCAGATGATGCTCTGGATTTCTGGAAGAGTGCTACCGTATCCTTCGCATTATGGGTATATCAGGATCGAGTGGGGTTTCTTTCATTGCTTTCCAGCTTCGAGGAGCAGCCTATCAGTGGTGGCGTACTTTTGAGTTGGACAGCCCAGCTGAGGCAGCTTCCCTTACATGGACCCAGTTTTCAGATATGTTTTTGAGGGAGTATGTTCCTCAGAGCCTCAGGGACGCATGGCGCGCCGAGTTTGAGCATTTGCGCCAGGGTACTATGACTGTAGCGGAGTATGCTGTCTGTTTCACTGATTGGGCTAGGCATGCACCAGCCTTGGTTTCTACAGTTCGTGAGAGAGTTCGCCAGTTCATTGAGGGGCTCATTCCCAGCATCAGGTCTAGCATGGCTCGAGAGTTGGAAATGGATATTTCTTATCAGCAGGTGGTGAGCATTGCTAGGAGAGTAAAGGGTATGCATGCTCGGGATTGAGAGGAGAGGGCGGCCAAGAGGTCTCGAGAGTCGGGTCATTATATTGGTGCCCGTGCCCCAGCTGCAGTTCGTCATGGTAGGGGTTATATGAGTCGCCCCATTCATTCAGCTCTTCCAGCAGCCAGTGGTATTCCAGCTCCTCCTAGACCTCAGGAGCCTTATTATGCACCTCCAGTATCTAGTGCGCCTCCTGCACAAGGTGCTTTCAGCGGTCAGTCCAGTAGACATGGCCCGAGCCATTCACAGCTGCCACGTCCTCCTAGAGCTTGTTTTGAGTGTAGCGACACACGCCATATGGTGAGGGATTGCCCCAGACTTAGGAGGGGTGCACCTCCACAGACTTCTCAGACATAGTGTGCTCTACAGAGTTCCCAGGCTATGATCACAGCACCAGTTGCTGCCCACTCTACCCAGCCGGCTAGAGGTGGAGGTCGGGGAGGTAGAGGTCGCCCTAGAGGGGGAGGCCAGGCCAGATACTACGCCCTTCCTGCCTGTACTGAGGCTGTCGCCTCCGATTCTGTCATCACAGGTATTGTCCTGGTTTCTCATAGAGATGCATCGGTTTTATTCGATCCAGGCTCCACTTATTCTTATGTGCCCTCTTATTTTGCCCTGCATTTGGGCGTATCTCGGGATTCTTTGAGTTCCCCTATTCATGTTTCTACTCCTATTGGAGATTCTCTTGTTGTAGACCGCGTTTATCAATCGTGTTTGATTGCTCTTAGTGGTTTTGAGACCAGAGCCGATTTATTATTGCTTAGCATGGTAGATTTTGATGTTATCTTGGGCATGGACTGGTTGTCGCCCCATTATGCTATTGTTGATTATCACGCCAAAACCGTGACGCTGGCTATGCTAGGTGTACCGCGAGTAGAGCGGAGGGGTACTTTAGATCACACTCCCAGTAGAGTTATTTCATTTCTTAAAGCTCAGCGAATGGTTGAGAAGGGGTGTGACGCGTATCTAGCTTATGCGAGAGATGTCAGTATTGATACCCCTACAGTTGATTCAGTTCCAGTAATACGGGATTTTCCTGATGTGTTTCCAACTGATCTTCTGGGTATGCCACCCGACAGAGCTATTGATTTCGGCATTGATTTGTTGCCAGTCACTCAGCCCATTTTTACTCCTCCTTATCGTATGGCTCCTCCTGAGTTGAAGGAGTTGAAGGAGCAGTTGCAGGAATTGCTTGAGAAAGGTTTTATTCGGCCCAGTTTATCACCTTGGGGTGCTCCTGTCTTGTTCGTGAAGAAAAAGGATGGTTCTATGCGTATGTGCATTGATTATCGCCAGTTGAACAAAGTTACAGTGAAGAACCGGTATCCTTTACCTCGTATTGATGATATGTTTGACCAGTTACAGGGTGCACGAGTGTTTTCTAAGATTGACTTGCGTTCAGCTTTCATCAGTTGAAGATTCGGGAGCCAGATATCCGAAGACTGCTTTCAGGACTCGTTATGGTCATTACGAGCTCCTTGTTACGTCATTTGGGCTGACCAATGCCCTAGCAGCCTTTATGCATTTGATGCACATCGTGTTACGACTATATCTTGACTCGTTCTATTTTTATTGATGATATTCTGGAATACTCCCAGAGTCGGGAAGATCATGCAGCACCTGAGGTCAGTGCTTCAGACCTTGAGAGAAAAGTAATTATATGCGAAGTTCTCGTAATCAGAGTTTTGGTTGGATTCCGTGGCATTCTTGGGTCACGTGGTATCAAATGAAGGGATCAAGGTGGATCCGAAGAAAGTGGAAGCAGTGCAGAGTTGGCCCAGACCATCCTCAACTATAGAAATCCGCAGTTTCCTTGGCTTGGTGGGTTATTACCGTCGTTTTGTTGAGGGATTTTCATCTATTGCAGCACCTATGACCAGGCTGACCCAGAAGGGTGCTCCGTTCCAGTGGACGGAAGAGTGTGAGGAGAGCTTCAAAAGCTCAAGACAGCTTTGATGACATCCCCAGTATTGATATTGCCTACATGTTCGGGGTCTTATACTGTCTATTGTGATGCCTCGAGGATTGGCCTTGGAGCGGTATTAATGTAGGACGGTAGGCTGATTGCCTACACGTCCTTCATTTCTTCAAGCACTTCATAGTATTGCGACACAAATAAGCGCACTCTTTCCGAACGAGGCATGATTTAACTTGAAAATTGAGATTGAGACTTGAAGTCTTGAAAATTGGAGATTGAGAGATTGAGAGAAATTTAGATTGAGAAATGAGTATTGAGTATTGAAATGAAGAAGAGGGAGGGGGGTACTTATAGTGTTAGAGAAGGTTAGTTTTCTAAATTTTTTAAAAAAAAACGGCTATTTGTGCAATTAATATGACCGTTGGTGGTCATTGGGGTGGGGCCCTCATTTTGAAAAATCTTGTTTTGTAATATATATAGTACTACTTCTTCATGTAAATATAATATTATATAGTACTAGTATAGTATACTAGTATAGTGTACTATATATTGTATGTTATGTATATATATTCCCTTATATATTTTCTTGTAGTATATATTGTATGTTATGTATATATTATTCCCTTATATATTTTCTTGTAGTATATATTGTATGTTATGTATATATATTCCATTATATAATTTGTTGTAGTATATATTGTATGTTATGTATATATATTCCCTTATGTATTTTCTTGTAAGTATTATTTGTATGTTATGTATATATATTCCATTATATAATTTGTTGTAGTAATATATTGTATGTTATGTATATATATTATAGCTTATAAATAATTGCAAGTTAAAGACAAAAAAATATTGCGAAGAGATATTCAAGGCCAAGGTATGTTTTATAATTTTTATTACAAAAAATGGCATATCTTTCTTAGTCTTCTTCCCCCAATGGAATGAGCACAACAAGGTACTAATACCACCATTAAAAGGAAAAAAAACTAAAGAAGATATGCAAAGTACAAGTTACACCATAATCTACATTGTATCTCTAACAAATCTCATAAATCCTTCAAGGTTCGGAGGAGGTTCCGTTGGTGGTGGGCGGAAAGAAGCTTGTCATCACCGCTTCCGGGCGAAGCAGCATCTCCGCAAGTTTCCGCTATCATTTCTTCATAAGCTTCGTCTATCTCCGGTTGTGATTCTGCAAGTCCAAAGTTTCTTCTTTCCGAGCGGATCCAATCTCTGAATAGTACTGATTTTTCCAAGCTCTCCCTCATAGACGCTCTATGATCACCTATTTGAAGTCTTGCTTGACTGAAAGCGCTCTTCTGATGCAACTGTTGAAGCTTGAATAGATAAAATATCCCGAGCCATCCTTGCAAGAACCGGAAAATGTTTTTCCCTTGTCTTCCACCATTCCAAAAGATCAAAGGTGCCGTCTGGATTCTCCTTTTCAAGTCCCTGCGACAAATAACTTGAAGCTCATTTAGATGTGAAGTCTCATCAAAATTATCACCCTTGAGAACCCCTAAACTCCGTCGAAGATTTAAGTGCTTGTAGGCCCGCAGCTCTTTTAGATGATTGTGAACTAGACGAAGTAGGGGTTGGAACATTTGGCCTAGCATGATCTAACGCAAGTTGGTAAGCATTATAAATTGTTTCCGCATTTATTTAATTGAGGCTTTTGCCTCTGCAAGTGTAGAAAATTCCTCAACTGAAAGATCTAAAGCCTTATAAATATTTGTGTACCAAAAGTGAGGACCTCCTAATTTCATTGTAGGATTTAACAATGCAGCAACACCATAAATAGGGGGGATAGGGAAAAAATATTTTTTAAACTTTTCTTTCATTGCATTTATAGCAAGTTGATAAATTTCCCCACCCTCCGAAAATTCAACAAACAAATCACATAGTGCTGCAATATAAACTAAACAATTTGAAATAGTAGGATAATATTGTCCAGAAAATGCATTTGTAGCAATTTGAAAATGTTCTAAAAAATCATATAAGAATTTTGACATTCGTCCAATCTTGATTTGTAAGGATTTCATCATCATCCTCACCACCAACACCAGCATTAAATGTTGCATTAATTTGGGTTCTATATTCATATGCAACTACTAAAACTTTCGTACATATAATTCCATCTAGTTGGACAAGGTTTAGGAACCTTCTTTCTCTAAGGCCAAATCATCACATTTTTTAAAATACTCTCTAAGTCTACTTCTACGGTTTGAATAAAAAAGCCAATTAAGAGCCATTCTAACCTTTTTCAATTTCTAAATTTAAAATTCTCATACCATCACCGACGATTAAATGGTAAATGTGACAAATACATCTCACATGGAACAATTACTAAATGCAGGATTTTAGTGTTGATAGTTGCTATAGCACTAGTTACTAGAAGCATTATCCATAGAAATTGCCATATTTTTATCTCTAATGCTAAAAAATATCTACAAATATCTGCAACAGTGTTAGCAATAAACTTACCTATGTGACGTGAATTAATTATTCTATACGCAATAATGCATTTTTGCATTATCCACTCCTCGTCTATCCAATGACTTGTAACAGTTAGATAATCACAGTCATTATTACTTCTACCAATATCAGTAGTAATAGAAATCCGATTAGTTATATGAGTAAATAAATACCGCAAATATTGTTCATATTCATGTTTATATTTATAAATATCGCTCTTAACTGTTGCGCGAGGCCAACCTTTATAAGTAGGATTAAAAACTTTTCTAATATAATGCACAAAATTAGGGTTAGAAGGAAAAGTATATGGTAAGCACATAACGGTAACCATCTTTGCTAATTCTTCACGATCTTTATTAGGATCGTAATATAAAATACTACCGGTCACAGTGTTAATTCCTGGTTGAACTAGATTTGAACCTGTACTAGGGTTAACCGCATTATCTACACTTGTCCCCTCTTGCTGCGCTTTCATTTGTAAATATTTAACTTTATCTCTAGGGTGTGTTTGTATGTGCCTAGCCAAACTACCCGTACCGCTACGGTCTCCAGTATATTTATGCGCCAGCAATTTCCCACAAGTTTTACACTTAGCCTTATTTGTTCTCTTACTTGAGTAAAAAAATTCCAAACTAATGATGTTTCTAGGCGTTTAGAAGGTTGTCTATTAAAAGTAGGGGTTTGTACAGGTGGGTCGGGCGGGGCATCAGTTGGGTTATTAACAGGACTAGTAGGTGAATCATCTAAATCCGGTTGGGTTTCATCTACATCCTCATTTTCCTCATCATTTTCTAAGATAGTTTGATTAGGATAAAGAGCATTCATAACTTCTTCATTTAATTGTTCACCTTGTGCAACATTATGGCAAAATTCACTATCGGAAAATTGAAAACAAGGGTTATCACTATCAAGAATAATAGGAGCAGCAGGACGGGTAACAGGTCTGGGTCGGGGAGCCGGGGGAAGGGTAGTAGGTTGGAGACTACTTTCACCAATTTTTGCTTTTCCCTTACCACCTAACATTTTTTTCAAAGAAAATGCCATATTAATTACAATTATGCAAACTAAACACACAAAAATATATTCTTAAAAGTTAAGAGTTGGAACGAGTTTACCGAATTGCCGAACAACTTCTTGAAAATTGAAAATCGTTGAAGACTTGAAGACTTGAATACTTCAATTCACCAACTTCACAATTTTTCACGAAATTGCAATAATAAAATAAGCAATTATAGAAGAGAAATTAGATATAGATTGAGAGAGATTGAGATAGATTGATGAATTGGTGAGTAAAAATGAAAGAATGAGGGGGTATTTATAGTTGAGAATTGGGGAAAAGTGTAATTATATAAAGTTTGGGGTTAAAATAAAGATTGGGGGTCAAATGGCTATTTTTTAAAGTTCCAAACGGTTGAAAATTAAAGGCCAACGGCTAGATTTTAAAATCTGACCGTTGGCTATTTTTTAAAAAAAAAATTTTTTTTTTTAAAAAATAGCCGTTGGAGCCCGTTAGGACCGTTAGGCCCGGTTGAACCGGCCCAGGACCGCCTGCCGGTCCCGGGCTTAGCGATCCCGGTCTCGTGGGCCTCGTGTACGAGACCGGCCCGTCACGGGCTTCCTACCCATTCAGGGACCGGCCCACCAGGACCGGCCCGCCGGGACCGTTTAGCCCGTTAGGACCGCGGGCCCGATCCGATCCCGATCCCAGACCGGCCCACCAAACAGCCTTAGTCTGAGTATCCCGTGAGCTGCTAATGCTTCGGCCTTTGGCCTACCAGGGAGTCTCTTTTACCCTCTTGTTATTTTTAGTGTGCATTGAGGACATTGCACAATTTTAAGTGTGGGGTGAGGAGATTGTCTGGGTGATTTTCTGTGCTATGTTAGCTTAGTTATAGTACTCGTTCTTACTGTAGTAGTTTAAAAAAAAAACCGAAAAAAAAATTGAAAATTTTTGACTTTTCCCGACAATGGATTTTGTGGACAGCTTTCAGGGATTAAAGTCTAAACAAAAAACACAAAAATATGTCTTTTAGCTTTCTTTAGGTAGTAATAGTCCCCCGTGGTTTTTCTTTTTGCCTCGATTCTTTTTCATGGGATGTAGTTTGAAGCGGGTAGTAGTATTTTTTTTTATTTTTAGAGTAGATTAGAATTTAGGGAATAAATGGAGGAAGAAAGATGAGATTCCTAGGCCCTTGACTTGTTTGATAGTAGCATATTTAGGCTTTGGTATGTGTAGTATCTTCCCTATGATTTGAATTTATTAATGATGTCTTGCTTACTTGGATAGCATATTTTGTGGCACCTATGTCTCATTTTCTTGACTTATGTTAACTTTGTGCTTAATGCTTAATATCTCGTGACTCCGTAAATACTTGCATTTGTTTGAGAGTCGGAATAGGATCGTCCATAGTGAGTCATGTGCCATGTGTGAAGTGAGGTTTTATGTAGTCCATGTATTGTACTTGTGTCTAGAACTTGCCCGGTTTGTGAGTCGAAGCGAAATTTTAGGTGATGTTCGGTTTGAATAAAATGATTTTAGGCTTTCTTTGATCTTTTTTGAGCTTTATTACTTATCACAAATAAAAATTTTCCCTAATTAACCCTTTTGAGCCTATAGGCTTTTATTTGGCACCCACATTACAAGCCTATACCCTTTTTATTCTTAATTGACATTGTTTTGATCCCTTTTCCTCTTAAAGCACTTTAATTGTGAGATGAGCGCTAAAAAAAGTAAGAAGGAACTAAGTGCGGGGTGGCTTTTGAGTGGAACCAATAAAAGGAAGAAAGGTGCACTTGTTTTTTTTAAAATAATACACCACTAGCGGAAATTAAAAAAAAAAGAATAATCTGAAAAAAATAAAATAAATAGAGATGAATACATTGTTGTCTTGTTCCTGCTAGTGGTATGAATTAATGTAGTGCTTAAAGAAGAAGGGGGCATTTTTGGGGTGATATTGTTTGTGAAAGTGAAGTGGATTGAAGAATTTATGCTTAAAGTTGATTATGTGGTGGCTTTTGAGTGGAACCAATAAAAGGAAGAAAGGTGCACTTGTTTTTTTAAAATAATACACCACTAGTGGAAATTGAAAAAAAAAGAATAATCTGAAAAAAATAAAATAAATAGAGATGAATACATTTTTGTCTTGTTCCTGCTAGTGGTATGAATTAATGTAGTGCTTAAAGAAGAAGGAAGCATTTTTGGGGTGATATTGTTTGTGAAAGTGAAGTGGATTGAAGAATTTATGCTTAAAGTTGATTATGTGGTGTGTTAAAGTGCTTAGGAGGGTTAATCACTATTCCTAAATATATCCTACCCGTTCCTTAGCCCACATTACAACCATGAAAAAGACCTAATTGATTTTAGATCGAGCAAGCCTACATTAGTAGAGATTTACATTAAGGGCAAGCCTATGATACCAATACATGCATGTGACTTCTTTTGTGAGGGTGAGCGATTTTCTTTGATATATGTGAGCATGAGATTCGAATGTGTGGATTGATTTTACTTTCTTTGCTTTGGTTGTGAGGGCACATGGTTTACGAAGGATAGGTAACATTATTAGACTTCTCTAGGATGTTGGGTGTTCAAGCCGTGAGTGCATTGTGACATTGAGTCGGTTTTTGAGGCTAGGATTGTTGTGAGCATATTGTCTTTGTTTGAATATTTTTGAAGAATGATATAAGTAAAGGGAAGTGTATGATGATTGTATATGCTAGAGTTTAATTGTTGCTATCAACCATAATCATTGGTGTAGTGTGCTTCGAATATGTTAAGTGCTCATAGATAGAGTAAATTTTTGGTTGACTCGAGGATGAGCAACGTTTAAGTGTGCGGTGTTGATGATAGGCTATAATTACGTATTTTAGTCGATTATTACACTCTAATTTACTGCACTTTAATTGAGTTTGAGCTTTAATCGCTAGTGTTTTGCACTAAATATGTGTTTTATGCCTTGTAGGAGTGATTCCGAGCTATGTAGATATTATGGAATGAATTCAAGTGATTTGGAGCTTTGAAGTCTGAGTAAAAGCCCAAGGAATTAAGCCGGGATCGTGTTTGGAGGTCGTGCACCAAGTCCGGATGTTAAAAGAGGACGAAATAAGTTCACTCTGAGAAAATTACACTGCATGGTGCGCCGCAAGGCGCGGCGCAGCAGTGTAAAATGCTGCCTGATGCGAAAAGTTGAGGCTGCTGATAATCTCCACTAGCGCGCCGCAGGGTGTGGCGCATGGTGCGGCGCGACTGTACAAAATTTACAGAGCCAGAGTCCTAGTTCGCACGGGAGAAGGTGTTTTCGTCTGGGCCTGACCCTACTTGGTATAAATACATGTAAAGCGCTATTATGGAGAGGGGGGACACACTTTTGAGATAATTTAGACCTAAGGAGGCGGGGGGAGGACGTTTTTGAGAGGAAAACACAAGCACAGAGCCGCCGTGGAGGCCGGGTTTCATCTTTTCTTCCACCAACTTAGTCTTTTTTATGTTTCTTTGTATGATTTGTTGTTTTGCTACCATGTCTATGTGGAGCTAAACTTCACGTTCTAGGGTTGTGGTTCTTTCATGACTATTGTTATTCGGATATTGATTTTGATTTCTTAGTTTATAATAATTGTTTATTTATTTAATCCCGCACTTAATTATTTGATTGCTTGATCACCAATTGAATACTATCTACGAATCTAGGGTTGAACTCGAAAGTGGGAATTCTAGATTGCATATAGGATTGAGTAGAGCAAGTTCTTGAACCTGGGCATCGGGGAACGGATTCGCAATTAGGATAGACATATACCTAATTGCCTTGCTTGGTTGAAATACAGGAATTATAAATGCGTTCTTGTGATTCTAACTTCATAGACATATAGGCGTTAGGTTAGCTTGAATAGGCGAGTAAGAACTCGACAGATTCTTATGAGCAATATTAACCCTGTCAACCAATAAGCTAGATAAATTAGTCAGTCAATTCAATTGAAGAATACAATAGGATTGTTAGAGAGCCCATAACCCTAGATTGTTTTCATTACATTGATATCATAAAAATCTGTTCTTTCTCTCTGTTAAAAGTTCATTATTTATATTCTTTATTTAATTAGTTTAGAATCAATTACTTCTAGGTTTAATTCTTGTTTAGATAATCAGGATAGTCTAATTTAGTTAATGGTTAATCACAAGTCCTCGTGGGATCGACATCCGACTTTTAGTCACTTTATTACTTGGCGACCGCGTATACTTGCGTGTGCGTTTGGGAGCAACACATCTGGGGATGAAATATACGGAGGTAATGTTATAGACGAAGACGCTTGGTTGACGGAAGACTTTGATGGCCCGTATTTTTGGGCTTGTCATGACCTGACATCATGGAAGTCTGAATTTGAATATGGGAGTAAGGGTTGGTATTGTGACGAATATTATCGATTAAGGGAATATGCGAAACAATAATGTTTATTAACAATGTTGGTGAATGACTGGTCTAATGAAAGAGTTGAACTTGCACAAGAAATTGACAGGTTTGGCTTGGTTGCGCGTAACTTAGATGCAGATCTTAGTGCAAATATTGATGCGTGTAACGCCCAACAATTTAATGATGAGGTGTGAAGTTGAAAAAAATCTTCTAGACCAAATTGAGGAGCTAAAACGAGAATACCAATCATTAGACCATATTTTTCTTGAGGATGTCAATGTTGGGAAGAGTGTTCTAGAGTTATATGAGGGAGTAGATAATGTTATATTTGAAGACTCTAGTGCATGTAAATATGAGGATATAAATATTGATACAATTCTAGAGTTGCAGCCAGTTGGTCCTCATTCTAAATATTCTTCGACATTGTGTTTGGATGATGATACGGAAATTGAGTCATCTGAGCCTTTGGAGGAGTCAATGGAAGAGGAACAAGCTACTTACATTCTTGGATTTGTCGTGCCAGAGAGAAAAAATTACATGCCTCATTGATTTTGTGAGGTTCTAAAAATACATGATCTATTTTTATTCTAGTTGTTAAGCAGTTGATGCTATGTGAAAGGCTTAGAAGCAAGATAAGAGCTTAAAAACGAGATATTAACCAAACCAAATCACTGTCAATCGGGGCCTCAAGATTGCTTATTCGGGGCCTCGAGGTCGAGTCGGATGCTCGGCTGGGAGCTATCGAGGGTAGTCGATGGGCGACTAACAGTTGTAATAAGATCAATGACGGCTCTTTATGGCCAATAATAAACAATAATTGAAGAACAATAAATAGAACACAATGAATGTAAGGAATAAATAAAGCAATGAACTCAAGAGAATACGTTAGAGAGCAGAGAGAATGTTCTTGTGTGTTTAGTATTGAGCATCAGGTGTCTACAAATGACAAGGGTTCCCCTTTATAAATGAGGGGGAACATAGTACAAAAACATTAATTAAAAAGACATGGGGCAGGTATAGCTACTCAATGCACTGATACGGGTCAGAGCTAGACCTCTAGGTTCTGTCAATCCTAGTCGTGTGCCTAGGGAAATTCCCATTGTTCCACCGTAACCATCGATTTGCGTTGCCTCAAGGTCGGACACCGATGTCCCCTCGGATAAAATTCGATCGAGGTCTCGAGCCTTTGGAAACCTTGCTCACGAGGCGTTGTAATGGCCGAAAATTGGACCCTCCGATTTTACCGTACACAGATAGTCCCCGCGTTTCTTAGAGTGGAACGATAAGAAACGACTTTGATATCCATCTCTCTGAAATTCCCGCCATGATGTCATATTTATGACGTAAGCCTTTGCGATAACTGAGGCGTCGCAAATAGATCTCGGACGGGAGCTTACCCGAGTTTAGATGGTATTTTGAGGCTAAACCCGTATGAATAGAGTTTTAGCGCTTATTTTCTTCTTGAGAGAAGCCCTCGACATTGGGTACCATTTCGAGTCTTGTAATGATATCAACGGCCCCTTGGAGCATGTCTTCTTCTCGGTGGAGGTCCTCGAGATCGGGTACCATCTCAAGACTTGTAATGATATTGATGGCTTTTTGGAGCCAATATCCTTCTTGGTGGAGCTCCTCGAGATCGGGTACCATCTCGGGACTTTATAGTGATATTAAATGGGTTTTTGGAGTCTGTTTTCTTTCTGATGGAGGTCCTCGAGGTCGGATACCACCTCGGGACTTGCAATGATGTCAATGGCTCCTTGGAGCCTAACTTCTTTTTGATGGAGGTCCTCGAGGTCGGGTACCACCTCGGGACTTGCAATGATGACAATGGCTCCTTGGAGCCTAACTTCTTTTTGATGGACGTCTTCGAGGTCGGGTACCACCTCGGGACTTGCACTGATGCCAATGGCTTCTTGGAGCATAACTTCTTTCTGATGGAGGTCCTCGAGGTCGGATACCACCTCGGGACTTGGTTGACACGAGGTTTTCGACCTTGAAGCGTCGTATGGCGACGTCGAGTGTAGGATACGGTTACGAAATGACCGAGGCGATTCCACTGAAGTATCTTTCCAAAGCGATAAAAGCTTTAGCCAACATTTTTAATCGGCCTTCGAGGCAGGCGGATGGTCGCCGCTTTTTCCATATATAGGTTCGTCTTCGCCCTTTTGGAGATTCTGCTATTCTGAGTAGTTATCCTCTTTCATAGAGTTCTCCTTTCTTGCGCCAATTTTCCTTTCTTGCGCCAATTTTCCTTTGACTCAAAGTTTTCGCCCAAGTCTTCATTTCCCCTTCCTTCGTTTTACTATAGCCATGGCTGCTATGCCCGAATCTACTCGGTAAGCAGAAAGGAGCTCCGCTCTGGGCGCTTTGCTTCGGCAGGGAATCTCTTGCCGGAAGAGACTCCCAAAGTTTGACTTTATCGGGGTTATGCCTCGAAGTTATTTCTTTAATAAGAGATGAGCACCTTGAGTCGGTGAGGAAGGACTGTGGATGGGGAGAAAAGGTAACATTGCGGGTACCTTCCCCGGAGGAGAGCATCATGGACCATGCCGACAGATTTTTGAACGTGTACACGTACCCCTTTATGCTGGGCCCCGAAGATGGGGTTGTGCTTGACTTTTGTCGAAAGTACCAGGTTACCTTGGCGCAGATTCACCCGTCATTTTGGCGGATAGTACTGATGATGAGGTTCTTTGCGGGAGACACAGGTCTTGAATTCACTCTTAGTCACCTCATCAGGCTGTATCGGCCCTTTCACCATCGAGGTCTGCTGACTCTACGATGCCGATCCACCACGCCTTTCATTGTCGACGACGAAGAAGTTGGAGTTATTCCGTTGGAGTTTCTGCCATTTCCTGAGGAATGGAATTTTACACGTAAGGGGTACATTCGTGCTGTCGTAGTTTGGTTCATGGCGAAGGCGGGCTTCGTAAATACACCTTCTTTTCCTTTTCTGCAGCGATTTCGTGGATGCCGGGCGAGGTTCCCGATCTGCCAAACTGGGTTCGGAAGTTGGCGACCCACTCAACTTACAATGAGCGTAAGTGGCAAGCTTTATCTAAGGGCATATGTGAGGCCAAACACCATGGTACACGTTGTGTGATTTGCTCCTTTAAGGGTGTTTTCCTTTTACGCGTACTAACCTTATCACCGTGGGCGTCAGAGAATCCTTTGAAGTGAGACCATGCCCTCTTGGAGGGGAAGAAGAAATGCCAGCTCCTGGGCTTCGGAGCGATAATAATGAACAAAAGGGGCTCTCGCATGGTGGCGGTGCTTACAGCAAGATGATTCCAGGCCGGAGGCTCAGCGAGGATATGTCGTCCCCCATCGAAGGTACTTCGAGGGGGGCCCGAGACCAGGAGCCGCATATGCTGAGCGATCGCGTCCCCATCGGGTGTGTTTCTTTCGGGGTAGACGGAGCCGGAATAGTAGATGTGCGCTCAACCTTCGAAGAAGCTCAGCGGCTCTATTCCGAGGTGAGTTTTTGTTGTCCGTGTTGATTTTATAGTGTTGCAATTTTTACTTTCTTGTTGAGCTTTTCTTTCATAGGCCTTTGACAAGCTCAAGTCTGAGCTGCTTCGTCGTGAGGCCAGGCTGCGGAAGGCTTTGGATGGGGAGAAATCCCTTAGGCTCCTTTGTGACGAAAGGGAATTTGGGTTGGCACGCTTACAGTATGAGGCAAGTCGGAGCTTGAATTATGAGAGCTACCTGAAGGGGCAGGTAGTTTTTGTTCCGAGGGAGTGTGTGTTCTTTCTTCTATCTCCTGAGGCTCATGTTTCGTTTATTTCAGTTACAGAAAAAGACGGAGGACCTAGAGCGTCTTCGGAACGAAGTTGGCTGAGCCAAGCACGAGTATGATGAGTTAAAGGCTCAGGCGGACGCTCATGCTTCGGCGGGGAAGGGTGCTCTGGCTAAAGCTTCCGCCCTTGAGGTTCAGCTTCGCTTAACTCGTGATAATAGCTCGGTTCGAATAGATATGGTTGCGAAGCTCGAGTCTGAGCTTTTGAAGATAAAGGCAGAGGTTGTGAACGCCCGGGCTGAAGCTGTAATGAGCCGAACTAAGGCCGACCAGAAAGTGGCGATCTATTTGAAGGACGCTGCCGATGCTCAAGCTGAGATGAGAAGGATTCTCGACCGCGAGGGCAGGAGCAAGGAATATGCTCGGTGTAAGTCTCGAAAGGAAACCCTCGAGGAGATCCATGCTAGGGGCTTTGACCTCTCGGGAGAGGTGAAGCGGGCGAGGGCAGACGGATGAGGTGCTAGGTCACTTCTGTCCGACGCCGAGGATAGCGAGGATGAGGCCGACGGGCCGTAGCCCCCAAGGGGGACGTAGATTTCCTATTCTGATTCTGTACATAGTACTTTCAATGTACGTTTGTAAATGGAGCTTGTGTTTTTTCGCCTGTATGTATAAAGAGGAAACCTCGCCGTTTTGTTTCTCCTGCATTTCTTTTTGCCTTGATTTTAGCCAGATGAATAGGTCTTTGAGTAGAGAGGAATCCTTAGATTCGTGGTATGGCCCTGGGGCTCATTAGGCTGGCCCATAGGCTCTTACGCACTTGGTCGATGCGACCTTTTATTATAAGTCGACAATAATGGTTCTTATTCTTTTGCTCTTAGGCATATTTAGTTAAATATTTTAGGTTCAGTCTCTGAATCGGGTTTCGACTCGAGTTCATTCGACCCTCAAGTTTTTGAATTTAGAGGTGGCCCTTAGGCTCTTACGCGTTGGGTCGGTACGACCTTTTGTATGTGCTGGCGACAGTGGCTGTTACGCATTGCTCTTAGGCATATTTAGTTAACTGTTTTGGGTTCAGTCTCCGAATCGGGTTTCGACTCGAGCTCATTCGACCCTCAAGCTTTTGAATTTCAAGTTGGCGACAATGGCTCTTATGCTTTGGGTCGATGCGACCTTTTATGTAGGCTGGAGACAATGGCTCTTATGCCTTGGGTCGATGCGACCTTTTATGTAGGCTTTATTTTTCCCTCGATAAGGATTTTTGAAATAGTGTTTGCCTGATTCTTCAACGGTTCAATAAAAAACCTCAATTGTGATTCGTTATATGGCGATGATCGAGCACCTCGGGAGGTTTGGCTCTGAGGTTGAGTATCTCGAAGCCAGTGTTTAGGAGCTGATGTGGTCGAAGCTCTTTTTCCTATATCGAGGGTAGCCTATTTAACCAGTTCTTTTCGAAGTAGATTCGAAGTAGTTGAAGGCCTGTGATTTTATAGCGACGGTCGGGCGTCCCCGAGTCGCGTTAGTTTGGACGGTACAGCCTTGTGACTGTAGTCGTGTGTGTTTGGCCGGAGCCATTTTTAGTCCCGAGCAAAGTAGCTTCAGCGTCTATATCGAGGGTATGCCTTTTAGGGATCTTACAAGTTCGATATATAGCCTTAACTTTGAGATCGGGTTTATGCCTTTAGTAAGGTCTTACAAGTTTTACATGCCTTTGAGGTCTTACAGTTTTGGATACGTGGTACAAGTTTGGTTCATGCCTTGCTCGAGGTCTTACAGATATTGTCACTTGGTACAAGTGTGGTTCATGCCTTGCTTGAGGTCTTACAGATATTATTGTTGCCTTATGTAGGTCTTACGAGACCGAGTTTGCCCGCTTGGGGTCCTATAGCCTCGGGTTTTTGGTAAGTCGATGGAGATGGCGAGTGAAGGCAGTCCCCGAGTTATCGAGGATTTCTCGGCTCGGGAGCCATTACGATGGAGATGGCGATTGACGGCAGTCCCCGAGTCGTGGAGGGTTTCTCGACTCGGGAACCATTACTTACAAACTTGGTATTGCCTCATTGAGGGCTTACGATTCTGGAGTTTCCGCCCCGGGGGTCATGTGGACTTGAGTTTTCGACGCCAGTCCCCAAGTGTTCGGGACATTTTTGGCTCTGGAGCTGTTTTGTGATCTTAGTGTTGCCTCATTGAGAGCTTATGAGTTAGGAGCTCCGACCCGGGGGTCGCATTGTTTTGAGTTGTTGACGCCAGTCCCCGAGTGTTCGGGACGTTTTTGACAGAGGAGCCGTTTTTGCAAAAAACACCGAGTTTCTTTTGAAGCGTGAAATGCTTTGATGTAAAGTATTCTTCGATTACTTGGTAAAAGTAAACATGCCTTTGCTGTTAGGGGCTTTGGTTGTTCTATGCGGACACGGTTCGTTTGACCGTTTGGCCCGGTACATTATTTTCCTATCGAGACCCCATTCGGCGTATCTTGGCTTCTCTGAGTAGGTGACCTTCCGGGGGGATGCCCCCCAGTATTCCAGGTTGATTGCAAAAGAAGCCTTGAATACTTGTTGAGTCTTACTTAGATAGCATGTGGATGTTGCCTCGTTAAAAACCTTGCCGGTAAAACCCTTTTTGGGATAAAACCCGGTCGAAGGAAAAGAGTGCAGCGCATGCTTTTAAAACCTAAGGCCTTCGAGTTGGAGAGTGCTTTGGCCGTTTCGATCGGATACCTGCACTCAGGTCAGCGTAGAATGTAATTGAAAGAGAAAGGAGACGGTCATACCTTAGTGTAGAATGTGCCGGCGATGTTTCGAGCCCCGATATATTTCAGTCGCTTGTGATGAGGATGTGGTACGGTCCTCTGCTTTGTTTAGTCGAGCTTAACCGAGGATGTAGTTTGCTATCACTATTTTACTGTTTGATAATCCTTTGTCTCCTTCGAGGGTGGAGGCACTGGTGTCGGCGTTACATCGTGCACTGCGAACATTTCCCATGCCACATGCTGTTCCCCGTAGACGGTTTTAATCCCCTCTTTTGTCAAGAATTTCATCATTTGATGGAGGGTGGACGGTACTGCTCTCATGCAGTGTATCCATGGCCTTCCGAGCAAGGTGTTATACCTTATGTCTCCTTCGAAGACATAGAATTTGGCATTTTGGGTTGTGCCGGCCACGTTGACTGGGAGGGTTATTTCCCCTTTTGTTGTTTCGCTCGCCATGTTGAATCCGTTTAGAACTCATGAGGCGGGCACCATTTGGTCGAGCAGCCTGAGCTGCTCTACCACTCTCGACCTGATAATGTTGGCCGAGCTACCTGGATCCACGAGTACACGTTTAATTTGAATTGTATTTACAAGGAAAGAGATTGCCAGTGCGTCATTATGGGGTTGAGACAAGGTCTCGATGTCCTCGTCGCTGAATGTGAGGGCATACTCGGGTATGTAACCCTGAGTTCGCTTTTCTCTAGTGATGGATATTTTTGTTCTTCTGATCGTGGGCTCCTGTGGTTCGTCGGTGCCTCCCAAGATCATGTGGATGACATGCTATGGCTCATTTGTTTCGCTCTTCTTTGTCGCCTCTCTTTCCCGGAACTGGTTTTTGGCCCGTCGTTGAGGAATTCTCGGAGGTGACCTTTGCTTAGTAGTCGGGCTACTTCTTCTCGGAGCTGATGGCAATATTCGATTCTGTGGCCGTGCGCGTTGTGAAATTCGCACACTAAGTTATGATTTCTTTGTGAAAGATCTGATTCTACAGGCCTGGGCCACCTTGCGTCTCTGATTTTACCGATGGCAAACACGATGTCTGATACGTCGACGTTGAAGTTGTATTCCGACAAGCGAGGTTCCTCTGTTGGCCTTGTGTGCCTATCGAATTCAGATCTATTGACGAGTCCTCGAGGATTCTGTCCTTGATCCATCCTTCGATCATTGCGGGGTACGTTGCGCCTTGGGGCGTTTCTCCTGTCTTCGGTGTATGGTTGGTACCTTTCTTTGTTTGGCCTTGGCTCCTTCGCCAAAAGCCTGCTCGGGTACACCGAGCTCGAGGGGGCTCCTAATTGGTCGTCCTCGACCCTAATTTTCGACTGGTATCGGTTGTGAATGTCCGACCAAGTCACGATGGGATATTTAACTAGATTCTGTTTCAGCTGCTTCGAAGCCACCGATCTTCGTTCATTCAGACCTTGAGTGAAGGCCTGTACCGCTCAGTCATCGGAGACTGGTGGTAGTTCCATTCGTTCCAATTGAAAGCGAGATACGAACTCTCGTAGCATCTCATTCTCCCTCTGCTTAATTTTGAAGACGTCGGATTTCCTTGTTGCTACTTTGATGGCACCAGCATGTGCCTTAATGAAAGAATCTGCCAGAATGGCAAAAGAATCTATCGAGTTTGGGGCCAGATTGTGATACCACATCATTGCCCCTTTAGAAATCGTTTCCCCGAACTTCTTCAGCAAGACGGAGTCGATCTCATCGTCTCTCAGGTCGTTGCCTTTCACCGCACTGGTGTATGCAGTAACATGCTCGTTAGGGTCCAAGGTTCTGCTATACTTCGGAAGGTCGGGCATTCGGAACTTCTTTGGAATGGGTTTCGGGGTCACCTCCTATGGGAACGGCTTCTATGCGAACTTTTTTGAATCCACACCTTTTAAGATCGGGGGCGAGCCCCGAATTTGGTCGACCCTGGAGTTGTAGGTCTCAACCTTCTTGTCGTTGGCCTCTATCTTCTTCTCGCCCGATTCGATCCTCCTCGTGAGGTCCTCGAGCATCTTTACGATCGTGGGGTCGGCTGCCGACCCGTTGTTGCTTGACCTCTCTGTTACCTGCTCGGCTGGGGGAGCCGTCCCCGGTGCTACCGTGCTTGGAGTTTTCTGGTGACTTTGCAGTCGAGCAATAATCAACTGTTGTGCCTGCAATATTTCAAAAGTAACGTGAAGGCTAACCTCCCGTTCTTCCCTATCTGGGGTTTTCTAGGCTTCTTGTTGGTCGCCTTGGTGTTTGCTTCTGTTGGTGTGGGAGCTTATTTCGACGTGTTGAGCGTCGCGTGAGACCGCGTCCACGGGAATCGGTTCCGGTGCATTCTCAGGGTTTCGTGGTGGTACACCAACACCTGGGATGTGAACACCGTTTTTTCCATGGTCTTCAAGGTCGATGTTTTCACGTGCGTTTATTGAGTTAGACATTTTGACCTGAAATCAAAGATCTTGGACAAGAAAAATTGTGAACGATAACTTGCGTTACGTGGTTAAACCAGCAAGAAAATAATCACTATTATTTTTAGCCCCACGGTGGGCGCCAGACTTTTTACCGTGAAAATGGTAATAACAATTAAATTTGATTTTGTGAGGTTCTAAAAATACGTGATCTATTTTTATGCTAGTTGTCAAGCAGTTGATGCTATGTGAAAGACATAGAAGCGAGATAAGAGCTTAAAAATGAGATATTAACCAAACCGAATCACTGTCAATCGGGGCCTCGATATTGCTTATTCAGGGCCTCGAGGTCGAGTCGGATGCTCGGCTGGGAGCTATCGAGGGTAGTCGATGGGTGACTAACAGTTGTAATAAGATCAATGATGGCTCTTTATGGACAATAATAAGTAATAAATGAAGAACAATAAATAGAACACAATGAATGTAAGTATTAAATGAAGCAATGAACTCAAGAGAATATGTTAGAGAGCAGAGAGAATGTTCTTGTGCGTTTAGTATTGAGCATCAGGTGTCTACAAATGACAGAACTAAAGAGAATATGTTAGAGAGCAGAGAGAATGTTCTTGTGTGTTTAGTATTGAGCATCAGATGTCTACAAATGACAAGGGTTCCCCTTTATATATGAGGGAGAACATAGTACAAAAGCATTAATTACAAAGATATGGGGCAGGTATAGCTACTCAATGCACTGATACGCGTCAGAGCTAGACCTCAAGGTTCTGTCAGTCCTAGTCGTGCGCCAAGGGAAATTGCCACTGTTCCACCGTAACCATCGATTTGCGTTGCCTCGAGGTTGGACACCGATGTCCCCTCGGGATAAAATTCGACCGAGGTCTCGAGCCTTTGGAAACCTTGCTCACGAGGCATTGTAATGGCCGAAAATTGGACCCTCCGATATTACCGTACACACTCATAAAAAGGCCGAGAAGTATAGAGTGAAAAATTTGTTACTTGGCATATTTATTTTTGTATCCCCACCAGAGGAGCATAGCCACAGACTGGATGCCATGTTAGGGGTACAATTCATAAGATCGAGGTGGAGGCAGAAAGTGGTTCAAGCCGTGCCGCGACGTTATATCACCCGCTTGTTGGGAGGAAACCCAACTTTACTGCTTTCTTTTATCTTTATTTATTTTTTATTTTGTTTTATTTTTATTCTTTTGCAGTATTTATTTTTGTTTTATAGGATTATGAGCATAGGAAACAAAGCCATTGGAAGAGTGCAAAAGCGAGCTAGATGGTGAGGACTAAGTGTAGGGTGCCCACACAAAGGATGATGCTAGGGGAAGTCTGAGTACCTCGTGAGCCACTATTGCTTCGGCCTTTGGCCTAACAGGGAGTCTCTTTTACCCTCTTATTATTTATAGTGTGCATTGAGGACATTGCAAAATTTTAAGTGTGGGGTGAGGAGATCGTTTGGGTGAGTTTCTGTGCTACTTTAGCTTAGTTGTAGTACTCGTTCTTAAGTGTAGTAGTTTTTGTGGGAGAAAAAAATGAAAAAATAAAAATTGGACTTTTTCCGACGATAGATCTCCTAGACAGTTTTTTTGAGGGATTAAAGTCTGAACAAAAATCCAAAAATATGTCTTTTAGTTTCCTTTAGGTAGTAATAATCCCCCGTGGTTTTCCTTGGGCATCGGTTCTTTTCCATGGGATGTAACTTGAACCGGGTAGTTTTATCTTTTAGAGTAGATTAGAATTTAGGGAATAAATGGAGGAAGAAAGATGAGATTCCTAGGCGCCTTGACTTGTTTGATAGTAAAATATTTAGGCTTTGGCATGTGTAGTATCTTTCCTATATGTTGAAGTTGATCATGATGCCTTTATAAATCGGATTGCATGTTTTGTGACACCTATGTCTCATTTTCTTGACTTATGTTCATTTTGTGCTTAGTGCTTAATATCTCGTGGTTTTGTGAATAGTTGTATTAGTTTGAGAGTCGGAATAAAACTGTCCTTAGTGAGTCATGTGCCATGTATGGTGAGATTTTTGTGAGTCTATGTATTGTACTTGTGTCTAGAACTTGCCCGGTATGTGAGTTGAAGCGAAATATTAGGTGATGCTCGATTTGAAAAATAATTTTAGGCTTTCTTTGATCTTTTTGAGCTTATTGCTTATCACAAATAATTTATCCCTTGTTAACCCATTTGAGCTTATAGACTTTTATTTGGCACCCTTACAAGCCTATACCTTTTTTGTTCTTAATTGATATTGTTTTGATCTTTTTACCTCCTAACGCACTTTAATTGTGGAATGAGCGCTAAAAAGAGTAAGAAGGGACTAAGTGTGGGGTGACTTTTGAGTGGAACCAATAAAAGGAACAAAGGTGCACTTGTTTTGCAAAAGAATACACCACTAGTGGAAATTTCAAAAGAGAAAAAGAAAAAAAATTAAGATGAATAAATTGATCTTGTTCTTGCTAGTGGGTATGAAGTAAAGTAGTGCTTAAAGAAAGAGGGAATATTTTTCGGGGTGATTTTGGTTGTGAAATTAAAATTGGGATTGAAGAATTTGCGTTTACAGTTGATTATGTGATATGTTAAAGTGCTTAGGAGGATTAGCCACTATTCCTAAATATATCCTTCCCGTCCCTTCGCCCACATTACAACCATAAAAATGTCCTAATTAATTTTAGATCGAGTGAGCCTACATGAGTAGAGACTTACATCAAGGGCAAGCCTATGGTGCCAATTGCATGCATGTGACTTCTTTTGTGTGAGTCAGAGATTTTCTTTGATATATATGAGTCCTTAAAATATATTTGAGCATTTGATTTGAATGTATGGATTCAACTTACTCTCTTGTTCTTGTTGTGAGGGCACATGGTTTCATAAGGGATAGGTAACATTATTAGACTTCTCTTTGTGATGTTGGGTGTTCAAGCCATGAGTGCATTGTGAGATTGAGTTGGTTTTTAGGCTAGGATTGTTATGAGCATGTTGTCTTTGTTTGAATATTTGTGAAGTTGGCATAAGAAAAAGGGAAGTGTATATGATTGCATATGCTAAGGTTTAATTGTTGCTATCAATCATGGTCATTGGTGTAGTGTGCCTCAATTATGTAAAAACAAAGTGCTCAAGGATAGTGTGCATTGTTAGTTGACTCGAAGACGAGCAACGTTTAGGTGTGGGGCAGTGATGTTTGGCTATAATTACATATTTTTAGTGCATTACTTATCTTATGTTTTGGTGATTTAATGCTAAACTATACTATATTTGTACTTAATTAAGTTTATTTTATGTGTAGGTACATTGGAGATGAAGTGGGAGCAAAGTAAATATTGAATGTGGAATTCATGCTCTAAAATAATATTATAGTGGGGTCATACACATTATCTATCATCTGGATTCAAGTTAGGCAACACTTTGGTCAACTAAATTGTACTATCTCAGTATAATGATATGGAGGGCTAAGAGACATTATGACTAACTGGAAATTAGAAAATTAAAGGAAGAAGGAACATAATGAGAAATGTTAAATGGGAAAAGTTAGGCTGCAGCAACGAAATATGATTGAAGAGAGAAGGAGGCGACGCGAGCCTTATGTCTCGCTACAAAGCAGGCGATGCAAGCCTTGGAGCGCGCTACAGAGCTCGCGCCGCCAGGGGTATAGCGAGGTGGAGCGTGCTATAGAGGTCGCGAGGCACGGTCTGTAGCAAGGGTATTCTGGATTTTTAAAGCCTATTGTCTCCTATTTGGTTTTGGACTTGGTTATTTTGTCTAGGTCTTTACCCTACACATATAAATAGTCATTAAACATCATTTTTAAGGGACAGACCAAATTTTAGACGGAGGGTGAGCATGGAGCCGCCGTGGAGGCCGGAATTCATCAGATTCCATCTTTCTTCCATCAAACTTAGTAATTTTTATGTTTCTTTGTATGATTTGTTGTTTTGCTACCATGTCTATGTGGAGCTAAACTTCATGTTCTAGGGTTGTGGTTCTTTCATGACTATTGTTATTCGGATATTGATTTTGCCTTCTTGATTTTTCATATTGGTTTATTTATTCAATCTTGGGCTTAATTATTTAATTGCTTGATCACCAATTGAATATTATCTACGAATCTAGAGTTGAACTCGAAAGTGGGAATTCTAGATTGCATATAGGATTGAGTAGAGTAAGTTCTTGAACCTGGGCATTGGGGAATGGATTCGTTGTTAGGATACACATATACCTAATTGCCTTGCTTGGTTGATTTACAGGAATTATAAATGCGTTCTTGTTAGTTCTAATTCCATAGACATATAGGCATTAGATTGGCTTGAATAGGTGAGTAAGAACTCGACAGATTCTTATGAGCAATATTAACCCTGTCAACCAATAAATCAGATAAATTAATTAGTCAATTCAATTGAAAAATATAATTTAATTGTTAGATAGCCCATAACCCTACATCGTTTTTTACGCATTGATAACATAAAAATCTGCTATCCTTTTATTCAGAGTCCACTATTTGTTTTTCTTTATTTTAATTAGTTTAGAAATAAATACTTCTAGGTTTAATTCTTGTTTAGATAGTTAGGATAGTCTAATTTAGTTAATAGTTAATCACAAGTCCTCATGGGTTCGACATCCGACTTTTAGTCACTTTATTACTTGACGACCGCGTATACTTGCGTGTGCGTTTGGCCGTAAGAAATCTCATCTGAAGGCTGCCAAGAGAATATTGAGATACCTAAAAGGAACGCAGGACCTGGTTCTCTACTATCCCTCGGGTGACAACTTTAATCTTATTGGGTATGCTGACGCTGATTATGCAGGATATCTGGTGGACAGGAAAAGCACGTCTGGAATGCACATTTCCCGGGTTCTTGCCTAATCTCATGGGGTACAAGGAAGCAGAACTCAGTGGCACTCTCAACTGCAGAAGCAGAATATGTAGCAACTGCCTCTTGCTGTGCTCAACTACTGTGGATCAAGCAGCAATTGGAAGACTTTTGAGTGCTCTCAGATTGTGTGCCTATCTTATGTGATAACACAAGTGCACTCAACATGGCAAAAAATCTTGTTCAACATAAGAGAACCAAGCGCATTGATGTACGTCATCACTTCCTTAGAGACAATGTTGAAACATGGCTTATATGCATGAAATTTTGCTGCACTGAAGATCAAATTTCAGATATATTTACCAAAGCCCTGAGCAGAGAACACTTCGAGAAAAATCGTCTGGCACTAGGGTTGATAAAACACAACTGAGAACCTGGTCCCTCAAGGATTGGCTATGAAAGAAATGTGCAGGTAAAATTAGCTAAAAAGTGTTTTCTGGCAAAGTCTAACTCATCTCTATACTGCTACAGGTAGAAACGCTTGATGATTACAGAGCAAATAAGTAGTTGAGGTAGTATACGCTGGTAAAAAGGGCAAAGCTTACAAATACAAGATTAGTCAGGGAACCTGGTTCTCCTGACACAGGTTAGTAGTTTCTCTGTTCTCTCGTGCACAATTTTAAACGGTTAAAAAAAGTGCCACGTCATCAGCATGTCAGTTTTTAGCCTTGTGTCTCTTTGAACTCGAACGTCTCACCCGTTAATAATCGACCCAACTCCCTAAAAACTGGTGACCATTCTATCTAGTCTTTCATTCATCATAATTACATCTATCACTATCATTACACTCTTCACATCAACACTTCAAAACCTTTTTCCTTTTCGTTCTCTCTTCAGTCTACCAAATCATCTCTCTTCTTCTCACCATGGCTGAAAATGAAGTAACCTCTAGTGTTCCAAGCAACACCTCCACTGATTCCTCACCAGTGAAACACCAATACTAGACTCTCTTTTCCATACTACTCCTAGCCAAAACCCTAGAACAGAGTCACCCCACATTCCGTCTCCTCTCCTACCCAATCGAGTTCCGGTTCTCAAAGGAGTCATAAAATATCAACTCCAAAAGCATTTGTAGCCCAGAGCTCTTCTCCCACTTCGCCGAAAAAGGGGGATGAAAAGAGTATTGCTGAGAATGACAAAAATCAGGAAATCTCAAGTTCTCCTATGGAAGTAAGGTCGAAGGTAGATCAAACTGAGGGGTTTGAAATCGTTGACTCAACAAAGACTGCTCTTCATTCCATGTCCACAGGTAACACTCCTACTTCTCCAGGGACTCCCATGGACTTACAAGAAAAGAAAGCTATAGAAAATATGTTGTCCATAGCTAATGAAGGGGTTTTTGTCGAAGGAAGTGAGGATGGTCTTAAGACTCAGGGGGAAGAGTCTGAGACTGTTGGAGAGGGTAAAGAGTTTGTGCATGTTGAACCATCGGCACAGGAAGTGCTACTGGGGAACCTGCTGGAGGACCTGATCCCTCTTGAAAGAATCCAACTCAGGGGTCCTCTTAGGAACCCCAGGACAGTACTGACACTATTCCCTCTCCTCATTTAGATGTTGAGCCTCTAAGTGTGGTTGTGCCTAAGATAAGACTAGTGTCTGAAGAACAAAGGGAGGATAGTGAAGGGGATTCAGATGCAAATTGTCAGTTTGCCTAGGCGTACATCAGTTGTTGATCAAGAGCCAACTCCTAAGCGACCCACTACAAGGTTGGAAAAGAAGGAGGCTCTTGAGTCTGCGATTAAGAACAGTCAAGCTAAGTCAAGGAGAAGAAAATTAGTAAAAGATGGCAAAGTTGTGAATGAGAAGATAGTGGCTGTTGTGAATGTGAATGAGTAAGAAGCCGAGGAACCTAGCTGCTTGACTAGAAAGCTCTCACAGAAGCATGGTCTCCTCAAGCCTAAAAGGGGATCTTCTACGTATGCTAAAAGTATGAATAAGTCTGATGATGTTGCTGCTAGTGAAAATATGGTAAAAGAATCTGGAAACAAATCTGTGGAAGTGTCTGGTGTTGTTATGATGTAAGAATAGGGTGAAAAATCTGTGAAGTCTAATGACAAAGGGAAGAATGTTCACAAGTCTGCTAAGAGAAAAGCGGATACTGATGAGGAACCTGGTTCATCAAAGAAGGCCAGAGTTGGTAATCCAAGGAGTGCTGGGAAAGAGAGATTGAGAAGTCAAAAGGTGCTTTGGGGTCGCACATTTGCCCATGATATCTTGGAAGAGGCTGGTATGAGACAATTGGTTGATATCTGTGAGTTCCAATAGTGGACACACCTGTTCACGAGTGATGCTACTAGGGTGTATGAGGAGGAAGTTCAAAGTTTCTATGCCGAATTGTTCAAGGTTGAGGATGATCACATCTGTGTCTTGGTGAATGGAGTTGACATGGTAATGGACTCTGCCTTGTTGGGGTCTATTCTTGGTGTGCCTGCTGAAGGGTTGTCTAGTGTTCAGGGCACATGTTCTCAAAACTTCAAAAATGCAATCTTGAAGGACAAAGCAGCTCAGCAGGGAGAACAGGTTCAGATTAAGGCCCTCCTTCTTTTATACCAACTGCTATTTGTGATGGTGAACAAAATATTGTTGCCTCGAGCTAAGAGAAGATCTATCAACTCTCATGTAGACATGTTCCTCATGGAAGCACTGGACAATTTCACCACCATCAATCTGCCTGGGATCATGATAGAGCACATGAATAAAGTGGCAGACTTTAAAGATGGTAATCATGGGCTGCCATATGGGTTTCTTCTCACCAAGGTACTTGAGCACTTCAAGGTTCCTCTGGGACAAGTTAAAGTGGGCACCAAGAAGCAAACTTTTTCAAAAGCCACTCTTGAAGAATGTGAGTGTATTGAGAAAGTTGGAGGGGTTGGAAGCACTTCTACCATATCTCAGTTGATAAATGCTCAAAATAGTGCTACTACTGAGATAAGACACCTGAAAGCAAGGAATGCTATCCTTGAGACTCAGTTAAGTCGGCTGCAAGAGGCACCTGGTTCCAGTAGCTCCCAAAGTTAAGAGGTTGCTCGTCTGACAAAAAGAGAATGCTGATCTAAGGAAACGAGTGGAGGACTTGAAAGAGAGACTGCTTAATGAGCAAATGCTCGAATGGATTTAGTCCTCCAAACCCTTGCATGTGCCTCTAAGCCCTCTCCTTCCAGTGTTCCCTAAATGGTGTCCCCTCAGTGTCAAGTCTATGATCTCATTTGTGGTCAAGTCCCTCAGTGTCAGTTCTTATGGTGATTATTTGTGCTACTTTTTTGTTAACTTGTAGATGTGGTAGTAACATTGACTCTGCTCCTGTTGAAAAATCCAAATTATGTTAATGCAAGCTTTCCCTTTTTAAAAATCCAAATTATGTTTATACCTTGCTTTTTATGCTTTGTTTTCTATCATGTCGTGTGCTTAAGCTAACCTGCTAGACCTCTTTATGCTTTTTACTTGGTTTGTGCTTTTTATGATGCCAAAAGGGGGGAGATCTATTCTTGCATAGTTGAATAATGATGTGCACTGATTAAGGGGGAAATATAGATTCAAGGGGAACTCTCTGAGGTTCCTGGTGCACTATCTGGTTCTTTATGGTTCCTTGTACGATCTTCAATTATGAGTTTGTCATCATCAAAAAGGGGGAAATTGATAGTTTACAAGTATCTTGATTTATGTTTTGATGATCCAACAAACTTACTATCAAGAACCATATGAGGAACCTGTTACACATTCTCAAGATCTTAAGATCGAAAGGTTCCAGTTTGGGATATGGCTCAACTCTTCAGAGTCGAAGGAACAGATGAGGGAACAGGTCCCTACCAGTTCCCGAGGTGATTGTACGAAGTCAACTCTCCAGTTGGAAAAGTTGCTGCTTGCACACACTACAGTACAGGAACAGTGCAGCAGTCAACTTTCTATGGAAGGCTTTTTACCTATCTTACTTACATCATTGTATGTGATGTCACACATGTATTATTAACATCAAGGAAGGTAAAACACATTCACTTGAACACTTATAGAATTCACAAAAGCTCTCTCACGTGACTGATCATCCAGTAAGAAATTCTCAAGTGCATCAAGAACAAAGAACAAAACAACTACGGACCAGTTCCTTTATCAAGTTATTGTTTGTCCTTTGTTGAGTTGTAACTTTGTAATAGTTCTTCAAGTGTTATTCCTACTTAGCTTGTTTGGAACTATTCTGTAGGAAACCCTTTGTAAATCTTAAACCTTCATTTTTGAGTCTTGGCTAGAGTTAGTCGAGTTGTAAAGTTTTTGTAATAGAGTTATTACAAAGTAGCTTGTAATAGAGTATTACAAGTTAGTGGGGGATTAAGAGGTTAATTTCTAGATTGCATAGGTTGTAATCTAAAAGTTTCTCAGTAGTTAAGTTGAAATCCTACAAGGGTAGGTCGTGGTTTTTAATCCCGTTGAGCTGGGAATTTTCTACGTAAAATTCCTCTTGTCATCTACTTACTGCAATGTGTGTGTGTGTTATAGTGGAACCGATAGAGAACCTGGTTCTCTATAGAGTTTGGTGGACCCTTATATTCTATCACACCCTTATGCCCAGATTCCCGGAGTTCATCAAAGCATTCTCATATATGTGGAAACTTTACCCCATATCCCACAACAAACCCTATATATATAGGAATCAACCGAGAAGGACCTGCTCATTAAGAACATGGCGGAAGAACTAAAGAAGCTCACTGGCAGAGTTCAGAGTGTCGAAGGTGGTAAAGGTATTGAAGGTTTGAACTATGAGGACTTGTGCATTCAACCAGATGTAGAACTGCCAGAGGGTTACAAACCTCCCAAGTTCAAAATGTTCGATGTAACTGGTGATCCGAAGGTACTTCTAAGGACATATTGTGACAAACTTGTAGGAGTGGGCAAAGATGAACGAATCCGTATGAAGTTTTTCATGAGAAGCCTCACAGGAGATGCTTTGTCTTGGTACATTAGTCAGAACCCGAAGAAGTTGTTTAATTGGGTGAGCATGGCGTCAGTTTCACGGATAGATTTAGGTTCAACACAAAAAATGCACCAGACGTTTTCTACATTCAGAATCTCAAGAAGAAACCAACAGAAACTTTTCACGAGTATGCTACTCGGTAGAGATGTGAAGCTGTAAAGGTAAGGCCAGCGCTCGAAGAAAAAAAAATGAATTAAGTTCTTCATCAGAGCTCAAGACCCGCAGTACTATGAAAGGCTAATGGTTATTGAAAAACATAAATTCTCTGACATCATCAAGCTGGGAGAAAGAAGGGAAGAAGGGATTAAGAGTGGAATGGTGACAAACTTCGAAGCACTATAGGCCACGAATAAAGCTTTGCAGTCAAGAGGTATCTCTTAGAAGAAAGAAGTAGGTGCTGTGATGGTAGCCCAGGGTCCAAAGTCTCCTCTCTCATACCAAACACCTCCACCCACATACCAGCCTTCACCCCCCAGATACCACAACCTGCTACCACCTACTACGCCTATAACATCCAACCCGCATATTATCACTCACCACCACCCGCCCATCACAATTACCAAAAGCCAAGACCAAACTTCGACCGCAGACCATCCAGACAATACATGCAAATTGCTGAACCCATAGACCAACTGTATGAGAGACTGAAGGCTACTGGTTATGTCACTCCTATTCCTGCCATTGCTATGGATAATTCTTCTCAGTGGATTAATCCAAATAAGACATGTGCCTATCACTCAGGCATGAAGGGTCATACCATTAATGAGTGTCGCACACTGAATGACAAGATCCAGACATTAATCGACACTAAGGTCATACAGGAAAAGGAGGCTGCACCCAATGTTCGTAACAATCTTCTCCCGGACCACAGAGGTAAGGGAGTGAATGTGATAGATACCGACGAGAAATAGGATCCGGAGGGGTCAATTGGACTCATTCGGGAGGGGGATGATCCTAAAACATCTCCAGCCACCCTTACACCCATTGTGGTACAAACCCAAGCACCGATTGAAGTCGAGGTAACCGCACCCTTTGCTATGATGGTAGTACCCACGCCATCTTACAAGTCTGATGCTATACCATGGTATTATGTTGCGGACGCAAAAAGGAAAGGAAAAGCGAAAATAGAGGAAACAGGTGTAGCACAAGGCATGACTAGAATTGGCAGAGTTTATACACCTGAGCACTTGGGAGGAACACGCAAAGAAGCTGCATCTAAGCCGCCTGTCATTGAGACTGGGCCTGACGACCTTTGGATAAAAGTGCAAGCAAGATAATACTCTATGGTGGACTATTTTAATAAAACTCCCGCTCATATATCCATCTGTCACTGCTGCAAAACTCCGACATGCACAGGAATACCTTGATGAAAGTGCTGAGTGAAGCTTATGTACCCACCAATATCACTAGTGGGGAAATGGCCAACATGGTCGGGCAGGTATTAGAAGTCACAAAATCACCTTTCATGAAGACGAGCTACCACCAGAAGGACTAAGTCACAACAGGGCACTACATATCAGAGTACAATTTGAGGACAGGTTCATCGCCAGGGTCATGATAGTTGGGGGTTCAAGTCTTAATATATGTCCACTAACTACTCTGAAGAGGTTTGGTAAAGGCCCGATTGGGATACGAGAGGGAATCATGAATGTGAAGGCATTTGATGGATCTCAAAGAGCCACAATCGGAGAAATCAACCTCAGCCTACAGATTGGCCCAACTTGGTTTGATGTTGAGTTTCAAGTGCTGGATATATCTGCTACCTATAATCTATTGACGACCCTAGATACATGTTGCTGGGGCAGTGGCCTCTACTCTACATCAGGCTGTGAAGTTTCAATGGAACCATCAGAAGGTGATCATCCATGGAGATGGGAGTAATCCCATCTATACCAATCAGACCATTCCAATCATCAAGAATAGGAAGAAGCTGGGTGGAGAAACATACCATCGTATCGAGCGCGTCAATGCAATTGAAAAGGACAAATGGTGGAGCAACAATATAGAAAGCATACTTCTATGGACAGTGTATGAACCTGGCAAAGGTCTCGGCAAAAAACTCCAAGGGATCACCAAACCAGTACAGCTGGCATGAGGAAGCTGTTTCTGGATGATGAAGACATGGATTGCAGTGCGATAGTTGAGGAGGAGGAGGAAGACCTTACCATTCAAATCGTGGAGAAAGGAGATGTTCTTAAGAATTGGAGTGCTGCACCATCCCGGGCCCATCGTACTTGTTGACATTTGCAAGATTTTACTAATGCATTTCTATTTTTCGTATTTATTATTATTCTTTACATTTTTCTCTCTATAGCATTATTATTACCTATCCTGATGAACCTACGACTGTGACATGTAATGAGATAACGCAGCATAAGGATAGTGATTCAGAGGATCTGGAAGATGATATAATACCTGAGGAAATCTTCAGAGAAGTTGAAAACATTGAAAACAAACCTAAGTCTAATTTGGATGAGACTGAGGCAGTCAACTTAGGGGATTCCGAAACGGTCAAGGAAACACGCATAAGCATTCACCTGTCACCCTCAGAGAAGGAAGAGTATGTCTGGTTCCTAAAAGAGTATTAAGATATCTTTGCATGGTCCTACGATGATATGACTGGTTTGAGCACATCCATAGTGGCTCACAAGCTACTTACCAATCCCATGTGTCCACCGGTAAAATAGAAGCTCAGAAAGTTCAAGCCAGATATAAGTCTGAAGATAAAAGAGGAAGTCACTAAGCAAATCAAAGTCAGGGTTCTTAGAGTGGTTGAATATCTAAATTGGTTGGCATACATCGTGCCGGTTCCGAGGAAAGATGGAAAGTCAGAGTGTGTGTGGATTACCGAGATTTAAATAGGGCGAGTCCTATAGATGATTTCCCCATGCCCAATATACACATACTTAGTGACAACTGTGCCAAGCATGAACTCCAATCCCTTGTGGATTGCTTCGCAGGGTATCATCAGATCTGGATGAATGAAGTGGATGCCGAAAAGATAGCCTTTATCACA
The DNA here is from genome assembly GCF_001879085.1 of Nicotiana attenuata. NCBI lineage: Eukaryota > Viridiplantae > Streptophyta > Magnoliopsida > Solanales > Solanaceae > Nicotiana > Nicotiana attenuata. Next base: position 45,461,536 of record NC_031998.1, read on the forward strand.
CTATGGGGGATGGTACCGTTACAAAGTGATGCCGTTTGGTTTGAAGAATGCTGGAGCCACTTACATGAGAGCCATGAAAACCATTTTCCACGACATGATACAGAAGGAAATAAAGGTGTATGTGGATGACGTCATCATCAAATCCAAAAGAAGAACATATCATATACCAGACTTGGGGAAATTTTTTGATCGGCTTCAAAGGTACAATTTGAAACTGAATCCTGCAAAGTGTGCCTTCAGAGTCCCTGCTGGAAAATTGCTAGGATTCATCGTCAGTCACCTAGGGATTTAATTAGACCCGTCAAAGGTCAAAGCTATCCTGGACTTTCCACGTCAGAAGAATAAGAAAGATGTGATGAGCTTTTTAGGGTGTCTCAACTACATCAGTCGTCTCACAACACAATCAACTGTGATCTGTGAGCCGATCTTCAAAATGCTGAGAAAAGATGCCACAACAAGTTGGGCTGAAGAATGCTAGAAAGACTTCGACAAAATCAAGGAGTATTTATCTAAACCACCTGTTCTGGTCTCATCAGAACTAGGAAGACTTTTTCTGCTTTATTTGTACGTACTAGATGGGGCTTTGGATTGCGTTCTGGGACAACATGATGAGACCTGAAGAAAGGAGCAGGCAATATATTATCTGAGTAAGAAATTCACACCGTACGAAGCCCGGTACTCTTTGCTGGAGCAAACCTACTGCGCTTTGACATGGATAGCTCAAAAGTTGAGGAATTATTTCTATGCATACACCACATATCTCATATCAAAGATGGACCCGCTGAAATACATCTTCCAGAAACCCATGCCTATGGGATAGTTAGCAAAATGGCAGATATTGCTGAGTGAGTTCGACATCATCTATGTAACTCAGAAGGCGGTCAAAGGGCAAGCGTTTGCAGATCATTTGGCAGAAAATCTTGTAGAAGGAGAATACGAACCATTGAAAATGTATTTTCCCGATGAGGAGGTATCATTTGTAGGAGAAGATATCACCGAGGCATACGATGGTTGGAGAATGTTCTTTGACGGAGCTGCAAACTTCAAAGGAGTGGGTATTAGAGCTTTCTTAGTATCAGAAACTGGCCAAAACTATCTAGTATCTACAAAACTTAGGTTTCCATGCACCAACAATATGGCAGAATATGAGGCTTGCATCTTGGGACTCAGGTGGGCCATTGACATGAATATTCAGGAGTTGTTGGTGATTGGAGATTCCAATCTTTTGGTACATCAGGTTCTAAGAGAATGGGCTACAAAGAACACCAAGATATTACCATATCTATACTGTGTACAAGAGCTGATCAAGGGGTTCACAAAGATAGAGTTCAAACATGTTCAGAGGATTCTGAACGAGTTCGTAGACGCATTGGCCGCTTTATCTTCCATGATACAAAACCTAGACAAAATATTTCATCGATCCCATATCAATAGGAATTCATAAGCAGCCAACTTATTGTGCTCATGTTGAAGAAGAAAGTGATGGAAACCTATGGTTCCACGACATCAAGGAATACTTGACAAAGGGAGAGTATCCGGAGCATGCAACTCATACTCAGATGCGCACACTCCGAAGGCTAGCTAACCATTTCATTCAAAGAGGAGGAATTCTTTACAGAAGGTCTACCGACCTGGGGTTATTATGGTGTGTCAACGCCAAGGAAGCATCCAGATTGCTCGAGGAAATACATGTCGGAACCTGCGGGCCGCACATGAATGGCTTTGTCTTAGCCAAGAAAATACTAAGAGCAGGATATTTCTGGATGACTATGGAAACAGACTGCATCAAGCATGTTCAGAAGTGTCACCAATGCCAGATACATGCTGATATGATACGGGTACCACCCAATGAACTCAATGCAACAAGTGCACCCTGGCCTTTCTCCGCTTGGGGTATGGATGTTATAGGTCCAATTGAAACTGCTGCTTCAAATGGGAACAAGTTCATTTTGGTGGCCATAGACTATTTCACAAAATAGGTCAAGGCCGCATCTTACAAAGCTGTAACTAAGAAGGTCGTCGCGGACTTCGTCTGGGATCGCATTGTTTGTTGGTTCGGAGTACCAAAGTCAATCATCACCTACAATGCTGCCAATCTCAACAATGATCTTACGAAGGCCATGTGTGAAACTTACAAGATTAAGCATAAGAATTCCGCATACAGGACGCAAATGAACGGAGCTGTACGTGCCGCCAATAAGAACATCAAGAAGATACTAAGGAAAATGGTGGACAATCACAGACAATGGCATGAGAAGCTACAATTTGCTTTACTCGGGTATCGTACCACGGTTCGCACATCAACTAGGGTAACTCCCTACCTACTGGTTTATGAAACTGAAGCTGTTATTCTTGTCGAAGTAGAAATCCCTTCTCTAAGAATAATACATAAAGCTGAGCTCAGCGACGTAGAATGGGTACAGAGCATATACGAGCAGCTAGCTCTCAACGATGAAAAGAGAATGAATGCGGTATGTCATGGTCAACTCTACCAGAGCACAGTGGCAAGAGGTTTCAACAAAAAGTTCAAACCGAGGCAATACACACCGGGGCAGTTGGTGCTAAAGCGGATCTTCCCACATCAGGATGAAGCCAAGGGGAAGTTCTCACCCAACTCGCAAGGTCTCTACATGGTTCATCGAGTACTAACAGGAGGAGCACTCATACTTGCATATTTGGACGGAGAGATTTGGCCAAAACCTATCAACTCAGACGCATTCAAGAGATACTATGTTTAGGATTGTTTATATTTCTTCACTTGATGTAATTGAACTACGCTTATCCTGATTCCCATTTAAGAGGGGATACATGGGCAGCCCTGTGGGTTCGGTCATATCTTAATAAAATCTTCATTTTCCCCATGATCAGAAACTGGGGAAAGATCGCAAGTTCAACCAACTTCATCATACGCGGAACAACCAAAAGTATTGTCAGAAGTATGCATTTAAACTAGGGTACGGCAAGCAGGTCGCAACGTCTCTAAAATGTGTCACAGTCACCGGTTCATCTAAATTATTTGATATCGCGTACTACTACATTTCAAATAACTCTATATTTTTTGCATAGAATTTATCAAATGCATGCATATTTTTCGAAAACTTTATTTTGATGACAGCCAGATGTTGCCCAGGGTAGCTCAAACAGGATCTCAAGACAAGAGTAAAGACAGAGCAAGAAGTCAAAAGCATGAACTGACCTTCCCATAAAACTCACAGTTTTTCGTTGGATGCAGGTACGGTAAGACAACAACATCCGCAGATACATCAAGTAACTACCTTCATGACAACAAATTACCTAGCGCAAACATCTCCAGCTAAGGAACCCTTTACTTTCTCACTGTCACTCATTGTTTTCTTGCATAAGGCTTTTTTTTGCATGATACTAAGCATTGTCTCATCTTCTTGCATGAGGCTAAGCACTGCCTTTCCCTGCATGAGACTAAGAATTGTCTCCTCTTCTTGCATGAGGCTAAGCATTGCCTCCCTAACTGCGTAAGACTAAGCACTGCCTTTTCCTACATGAGATTAAGCATTGTCTCCTCTTTTTGGCGAAGCACTGCCTCTCTAATTGCATAAGGCTAAGCACTGCCTTTCCCTGCATGAGACTAAGCATTGTCTCCTCTTATTTCATGAGGCTAAGCACTGCCTCCCTAATTGCATAAGGTTGAGCATTGCCTTCCCTTGCATGGGGCTAAGCACTGCCTCCCTAATTGCATAAGGCTAAGCAATGGCTTTTCCTGCATGAGACTAAGCATTGTCTCCTCTTCTTGCATGAGGCTAAGCATTGCCTCCCTAATTGCATAAGGCTAAGCACTGCCTTTCCCGCACGAGACTAAGCATTGTCTCCCCTATTTGCATAAGGCTAAGCATTGCCTTTTCCTTGCATAATATTAAATAATATCTTCACTACGCTACCTAAGACCTAGCGCTATCTCTTTGTTCACCTAGGGCTAAGCGCTGCCCTCATCTCACACAAGACTAAGCTTTGTCTTGTCTCAACCTCGTATATGACCAAGCGCTGCCCTCATCTCACACAAGACTAAGCTTTGTCTTGTCTCAACCTCGTATATGACCAAGCATCATATCTTTCCATTTCATTGGCTGAAACATCACCATTTTGTCCAAAGGCATCATAGTCCGAAGGCATCATCCTCATAGCCCGAGGATACCATTTTATGGCCTGCGAATCCCTTATCATACGCTTCATGGCCCAGGACGTCATGGTCTAAGGACATCATCCTCACCGTCCAAAGACAACCTTCATGGTCCAAAGGGAATCTGCATCACGTTTAAAAATTTTGCAATAACCGATATATATTTACATGCACCGTATGTTAAGTTCTGCAAGTAATCCAGGAGGTAACCGTTTTACAAATAGTAGCAACCTTCGCTTCAGTTTCCGTTCATAACGGTCACATCCTTCAGTTGTTTCAAACGTAACCGATTATCAATAATTGCCTACCTTTCACTCTATGACCGTTCAGATATCAGCTCTGTGATACATCCACAACACTTCAAATTCACATTCATGACTCCGCATAAATTCATCCGATACTATCCTATCCAAAAGAACCCTCTCCGAAACATGCGAACATTCCAATAACAACTCCATCGGTTTCGTTCACCATTGTATCCAGAACTATACACGGCCTGATTCCCGTAAGACTAGGGATATGTAGGCAACTGAGGAACCAAGGTTTGGCCTCCATTTTTTCAAATCACATCATTTCTCACCCCATTCGGCCAAAATTGGTCATCATTTACTTTACCCGACAACTCTTTCATCATTCCCGAGTAAAGAGGGGCAGCTGTTGATACCCATTTTGCCCTCATATTTTCTCAAGTGTATATATACTTTCAAAACATCTTTTTGCATCATTATTTAGTTTAAAAAACTATACAACCATGTTCTATAATTTTTCATAATCTTTAGAGCTTTAAAATTAATTTTTCTTCCATTTAAATTATTTGAATATTTATTAATTACTCTAAATTATTTTTTGATAACTTAATTACCTAAAATTATTTTTTGCATCCATAATACATGCTTCAAAATTTTTTACTCTATTTTATATAATTACATTAGTATTTTTTAAGCTATTTGCACAATCTTGCAATAATAGCCTATACTTTATGATTTTATTGAATTTGTCATTTTATCCAAGGTGAAAATAATATCTTACATTTTTATAATCTTCTACTATTGTTTTAAAGTATTAATTTGCATAAATAGCATTTTTGTATTTTATTTAACTATTTTCCCTTAATTTCCTATTTTAAAATCTGGCCCAAAATTAGGATTAATTTCGGACCAATTAAGTTCCAAATAGACCCTTGGCCCAATAAGCCCAGTAGCCCAAGCAAGCTAATGAACCTACCCAGTCCAAAAACCCGACCCATCCTGTTTAAATCCCAGCCATTGATTAAAATTGATCAACGGCTCACAACACTTCCCCCACACTCCTTATATCCCCTCACCCAAACCTTTATCCCCATTTCTCTTTATCAGCCGCCCTCAAACACTCCTCCCTCCCTCAGAAACCCTAGCCCCCTCTCAATCTTCTCCGAATCTGTCTCAATCATGGATTCCTTCCAAGATTTTCTTGCCTTTTAGGTGTTATCTCAGTATTACTTGCAAGACTATGGTATCACTTAGTACTTCCCTAAACTTGGCAAGTACCATCTCTCAGATTTGGACCCGTTCAACTTCAATCGCTAGGATCTGGACAATATCTCGTCCATATACATGGAGAAATAGTTGATTTCACATACCAGTAGACGGATTTTCAAATGTTGAACCCCAATTAGGGTTTGATGTTCGATTTCTTTCCTTTACTAGTGATTTATGATTGCATGTATCTTTTTCCTTTATTTGTTCATGATTGATTGACTTCTTTCTTTATTTACTCACCTGAACGACTATATAAATCCCTCCCATTCCCCTTTGAGATAGACCTCTAATCACTAGACTTGCTAAAAAATTGAAGCTAGTACTCTATCGTTCTCTCATTCTCTTATTCTATACTTTGGTTCCTGGCCGGCTGAAAGCCAAGGCCACCGGAATTTGATTTCTCAACTTTTCTTGGTGCGAGCACTGCCCGAGGTTCATTTGAAGCCCTTGGGATGTCTGACGCACTAAGATTCTGGGTTCTATTTCTCTTTGTTGATATTCAGAGTATTGTGGAGTTTGTTCTTTCTTGTTGTCTGTTTATTCAACTGATAACTGGTAAGTCTCTTGGCTTTACGATTTCATTCTTCTGTGTTTATGTCCTGCATATTCATGCCTCTGAACTTCGTGACCTAATGTGTTCTTAGACCAACCTCTGTGTATAACTTTGCTAGCATGGAACTCGTCTTATGGTCTGAACCTCATTAGCATTTGATTTTTACCTAAAATTCCCAGTTTTGAGATATGTTATTCACCTGAATAACTTAGACTATCTTAAGTTCATTTAGCCTAATGTGTTGGTACCATGAATGTCTATATTTACTTTTTGACATGAGCTTGCTTCTCTACTCTGTTCTGGGTTCCTGTAATGACCGACTCGCATATGTAATATGTTTTAATCTATGTTAAGACCTTCATTATTAACTATGACTTGCTCCCCTGCTATTGTGTCACTCAGCATGTCTTTGGTTTGCTTGATTCTGTATCCTTAGTGATTATTTGGGACCTTTAGAGTGGCTACCTCAATCAGTGTTTCCTCATAATGTTTGATATTGTTTGTCTTAGTGATAAATTGGCATGCCTGTTTTCTGGTGTTGTGATGGATATTCAGCATAATTTGGATCCTTAGGCTTCAAAACTCTCTAAGTTAGCACTCTACTTAGACTCGTTTGGTATTATGCACTTTTGTATGCTAATCTTGTAATCCCAGAAAAACTTGTTTCTCCTCTAACTCTCTCAATGTGTTTTCTGCCAATGTGTTACTTCTTGCTAAGTGTTGAACCTATAAAAGCAACCTCCCTCTAAGTCTTGTTGACCCTCTTAACTAGCATGTTTTGTGTTTTAGAAAACTTTGCTATGTCTGCTTTCCAAATTACGAGTGCATCTCTTCAAATTCTGTCCCTTAATCATTGTTCTCTCACTCTCATTTGTTACCTACACTATTCTGAATCTATCACTCTTGGCCAGCTGAAATTCAAGGCCACCAAGACTCTCACTATTGGCCTCCCTTGTGTGAGCACTGTTCGGGATCCATTTGAGACTCTTTTGAACTCTAACGCACTAGGATTTGGGGTTCTTACGCCACTCTCTTTACTACTGAGACTTGAGCTATCTCTGACACTCAATTCTTTCCTTATTCTATCTACTGAATCTGGAAACTGGGTTGTTTAAGTTGTTTTATGTGTAATTCAATATTTAGCTCATATGGTCAATTTGTGGCTGTTTGGTTTGGTTTGAGTTCCTCTATGGTTTCTGGGTTGTGCTGCTGAACATAGTCCCCTGTTGGGATATGGTTATGCTATTTGTGAAGAAAGAGTTTGTTCAAGGCCCAAGCAATACTGGATATCTCCTTTTGGGGTTACTGTAGGCCTATTGTTATCTTCCATGTAATATTTGTACTTATATTTATCATCTGGTTTGTAATAATTTTTTAATAAACAATTGGTAAGTTAGTGAAATTGGAGGAAACGGGCATACACTAATGTTTGCATGAAAGGGTAGAAAACATTCCTATAGGGTTCGTATGATCTACTTGTTGAAAGTACAAGAGGGGGGGGGGGGGTGAATTGTAGATAATTAAAGTTAATCGTTAATAAGTTGACTTAAAACTTAAGTAGTCGACTAAATATGGCAATCTTGAAGATATAGTAATTCGAGGTAATAAGCAGAAAGTAAATGCAAAAATTAAAGACACCAGGAATTTTTATACTGGTTCGGATTCAATATGAATCCTAATCCAGTCCCCTTGGGTTGCAAGGGATTTCTCTTCAAGTGAATATGTTTTCTTTCGAGTACAGATTTGATGTATGTCGCTCAGTTTCTCTAGCACTCGTTTGATACAATGCCTCACCAGTTGTATGCCCTCTTTCTATCCCTGACTTGTTACACAGCAGATCTATATAGGCTACTATGCTTGTTTGGAGTAGAATGAAGAGAGTTATTTTGGTTTGATTAAAGTATACTAAGGATGGAGTTACACTGCGAATTTATACAAGGATAAATGGTGAAGGCTTGTCAACCCAAGGGTTTTGATCCTTAGAAAGAGTTGATTCTTTCTAAGAATAAAGAACTATCCGTTGCTTCTCTTCAGATCTTTTCCTTCGGCAGATAACGGGTTTAACAAGATTCTTCCTTGATTGTTGGACATTCCAATCTTGACCGCTGTCCAGATCTTCTAGCTTTAATTGTTCTTCAGTGATTTGATCTGACTCGTCAATCACAGATTGCGTTGAATCTTTATTCCATTATGGCAGATTTGATTTCCCAGAATCATGGAGCTAATCCTGATTTGCTGATGTAGTACTGTTTCTTTCCTTATACATCGTAAGTATTTCGGGCAGCTTCCCTTCTGAATAATTTCCTTCCTTGTTCAACATAGCCGTTCCAATAGTTCCTTTTTACTTCTTTGAACTCCTGCACATGCATATTAATTGCATCATTAAAATATGATCGAACAATCTCCTCCTTTTTGATGATGGCAAAATAATATACATAAATGTAAGGATGTAAACAACAGTTGACTTCCCTGTTTAGTACTAGCCGACTTGGCTCCCCCTCAATGTGTGTAGTCAACTGAACTTGATCACCCCCTCAATGTGTGCAGTCGACTTGTACCTATATAGTCTTGTCTATGCATGGGCAGCATAGTTGACTTAACCTGTTCAAAGAATAAGAAGTACTGTCTATGCATGTAGTATAGTTGACTTAACCTGTATAACAAATAAAGAATACATATGTGGACCCTATGTATGCATAGTTGACTTGAACCTTCACATAAACCGTTAACAATCCAGAAAATATATATTCTCCCCCTTTTTGACATCAGCAAAGAGGGATTAGCAAGTATTAGCAAAACTATTATCCACATAAGCAAAAAATATTGTCTGAAAAACACATCCATCTCAGCGACGCAGAAAGTAAGTAAGAGTGTTGCAGATCGCCTCCTTCAACTGTTCAAAGCTGGTGTTGGCAGCAATGCTCATTCCATCCAGCTTGTCGTGCACCTCCTTGAAGGCTTTAACCGCATTCTCCCTTACCCTTTGCACAGCTACCCTGATTTTAGACACATCTGACCCTGTTTCCTTTGAAATAGCATGAATAGCATCCACATTCGATTGTGTGGAGGACAGAAGAGTCTTGATGTCTAAGAGTTGGGAGTCAATGGAGCTGAGCTTTTCACTTAGGTTGGCAGAAATGGGAGAGGGCAGAACAGCAGACGAAGGCTTGGTTTCCACAAGAGTTTGCTTTGCATCACTTTCACCCTTCTTAACCCAGGCACCATTGACATTCACATACCCCATACTCGAGAAGGCTCTAGAGTTGTAGCACTTGTACACAGGAACAAAGGGGTAGTCTGAAAGCAGAATTTGATGAGCTTCCAGAATGTGGGTGATGGCCATACCAAAACGAAGACTGGTTGGATCTTCAGCACTCTCAATCATAAAATTTATGACCCAGGAGGGATAGCTTGATTTTGAGTTTGGAGATGAGACAGTAGACAAAGAAGGTGTCCCTTTGAGAGAGGGTTGAGAAGGAACCAGTTCTGGGGAGAAGAGTGGTTGCAACAATGTGGGCAAGAACCCTAGTTTCAAACCTCACATCACTAGGCCCTAATTGATTGGGAAGAGTTTCAGAGGGATTTTCAGCAATACACTGTTTAGCCTGGTCAAAGGTGATTTCAAAATTCTCAGGCCAGACATTCTTAAAGAGGGTAGGGAAACCAGAGCAGCGACAGATGAAAAGAGAATAGAACAGACCACAATCAAGAACAATGCATTTACCAAGAACAAGAGTTTCAAGCCTATCAGGTTTACTAGAGCGAAGATTAGCATAAAACATACGACCAATGGGTTCATACACTTTAGGCGGAGAAATAGAGAGAAATTTTTCCCACCCTTGATACACGAAAAGATCATTTACTTTGCAGTTGAGGGACTCCATATCATCAAGATCCACAACTCTTCCATGGGCGATGGGCTTGTCCTTGAGAGAGATAAAGAAATCCCTATTTGGGGTGTCCCAAAAATTTAGGTCGGAATCGAGTGAGGCAGAGAAATCGAACTTCGATTTCTTTGGAGTGGAAGAGGCAGGAGGATCCTCCATGGGATGCTTACCAGAGGCTTTTTCTCCTAAAAGTTGAGAGTGTTCAGAGTACGCTCCTTGAGAAGAGGCACA